>NW_024962268.1:2929151-3299848 GCF_019238085.1 Lagopus leucura | reverse complement strand
GTCTACAGTCAAAAAGCCAAAGAAATTGAAAACTGCCTATTTTTCTGTTTCGTATCATGACATTTTAAAAATTAAGGGGGCAATAATTTTCTAAATGCAGTACCAGCCACAATAACAAGAACAAGACAGAGCTAAAATCAACTTTCAGCAAATTATAGATTACCTTCTCACTTCCATTAACTTGATATGAATATGCAGCTTGGAAAATAAGGGACATACCATTGATTTAAAAGATAATAAAAGAGTTAATTTTTTTTTCTTTGTAATACACAAAGAAGAAATTACATCATTAATTCATACGTGAAGAAAAGGTCATAAATAGCTGATTTATTTAGAACAGTATCTGGTTGGTGTTATTTGAGAAGTTATAGGAGATGCTTTCATGGCATTGCCATGGTGATATTACCAGCCCATGAAATCAAAATGAAAAGCCATATATTACTTTAACAGGTAAGGGTTGAAAATGTGAGGTTCTACCTTGACATTTTCAGTTCTGTGTGCACCTTTTTTGTAATTAATACTTATTAAAGATAGGAAAGTAATTGCACTATATTATTTATCTCATAACAGTAAGACTATGGTGAAACCTAGCACCCTCCAATAATGATATATTTGGTGTTTTTATGCTATTCAATTTTTGCCATATCTGACAGCTATTCATCAGGGCAATCAGTGGCACACCTCCTCAAAGCAAAATAATCTCTGAGTACCAGACAGGACTGCCATTTGGAGATAAATTCTTTGGTGAGATGGGAGAAACAGCCTTGATGATTCCCACATTTTTATCCCCAACCAATTAGTGTTCCAGCTGTCTGACCAACCTTTCTGTGCAGCAACAAAATAAAACCCTTCTGTTAGTCAGTTATAAAACCTCTGAAGTAGGTGGAGAATGATGAGGCACATCTCCCTATTGCAGAGCATGTAATATGTTCATATATTTTCAATTTCTGATGTCAAGCACAACACAAAATTCATATATTTCAGTTTGTAAAAGTATCTCCCAGCCTTTTTTTTTCTCTCTCAGAAAAGCAAATTGCTCTGACCATCCCCATTAGCAACCTTTGCTAACTGACCTTATGCTCCTATTCAGCCACGGTTAATCTGCTTACAATTCTCTGAAGATGCTGTTAGGGCAAAAGGGTAAAACATACCCGAACTGCTTTTAGGAATACCCTGTATATGACCAGCTTAGAGTGGCCTTGTAGTTCAAACATTCTTTTGACATCTCCAGGCTAATTCTCCAAGTAAGCCAACTCAGTGAGCCGTATTTCATTTGACATTTATACACCCCTTTACCTCTGAGAACCTGAATTAAACGTAAGGTCCATTGCACTTAGAAAAAAATCCCTAATGTCTACTGAAAAAAATGTTAAAATCCTTAGTAGGAGAAAGAGAGAGAGAGAGAGAGAGAGAGCAAAGAGTCATAGAACTCCCATAGAACTCCAAATGGATTTTATTTACATATTTACATCTTCAAAACTTTTCTTGACTGCTTCAACAGTCACCTGTGCTTAGGTGAAGCAGACAGACCTAGACTATCATGTCTCCTGTCTGAGTCAAACAATCTATCAAACTGACTGACATCCACAGCAAGTGTCTGACCTGTTCTTTCAAAACATTTCCTCTTTCTCTAGTACTAGGTCTGAGATCGTCAGTCTCAATTACTGCCTTGAGAAAAGCTACCCAGCCTATATTTGAATAATAAGGTAGGAAGTTAATTCTTATTGACACCATTTCATTGTTGTCTGAAATACTCTAAAGTATAAGTAATATTAACTTAGTAAATATTATACCTTCTTATAGGTATGAATTAAGAGAGACCCCTCATAACACAATTGCCCTTGGAGGAGGGATTCAGACTACTGAGTATTTGTAAAGGCACTCAAGTTTGACAGCGTATCACAATTTTCCTTACTACATAATAAATCTCTGAAAGTATATTTTTGAAACATATAACTTCAAGCAAGTCAAAATTCAGGTTTGAAACAAAATTAAGAGTAAAGGGGGAAAGAAGGACAGAGAGCAAATAAAATGAAGATGATGGGGTGTTTCTGTGAAATGATGTTAAAAATTACTGTACTTTTGAATGAGACTCTTAGATTGCAATTCATTTCCTCCATGGAACATTATTCAAAGAAACAGTGCATAGGGAAGTAATTGATGGGCTAAGTACCTTTAACAGGCAAACAACTCTATCACTGCAGGTTCTCGAGCTAGTGAAAGAATAAATGCATTAGTTATCCCAGTGGATTTATTTATTAAACAAATCAATATAAATCACATTTGATGAAGCAATAATGACATAAAATATACAAAAAAGTTTCTACAAAAAGCAGATCTAGAAAACAAATACAGTAGTGAAGCAGAGACAGAAGGGTTTACAAGAAGCATTCCAAATTCTGTTTAAAAAATTCATTATATTCAAATGAAGTAGACTGAGCTGTCAACATGACTCTCTTTTCTATATATATTTGGAAAATGAGTGCGACTTTGTATTACTGAGAAAGAAACTGCAATTCAGCTGAGAGCAATGGAAGGACACAGATTATTCTGAAAGCTCTTTGTTCAAAGTAGATGAAAGGCACCTCATCTTCTGCAACAAAAGCCAGACCACAGACCACAACCTTAGAAAATACAAACAAATCATGCTTTTAGAGACTACATTTTATTTTTCTCCACTAAATGTCTTTAGACAAAATGAATAGACAAGATTCACAAGATTAACAATGTAGTTAGATGCAAGAGTATATATTGATGATTATCCATTAGAGACTATGTTTAAGGAAGCACTGCCTGCGGCAACACAACCATTGAGGCTGTGGGTGCTGCAGTCCAACCTGAGGACAGGAGAGAAAAGCAGAGTAGAGAGTCTTATTTCATCCCATAACATAAATACAACAGCTCTTGCCTACTTAACATTCTGTGCTACATGGAACAATGACAGTCATGAATAAAAAGCTAACTAGAAGGGGAGCATATAACACTAGCCTGTAAGAATTTGATCAAAAAATGGAAATAATTTTAACGTTTTTTATATCGCACTTGTCAGTTACTATTCAGTCATATAATGATGTGGGATTGCATGTGTAGGAATATCT
The DNA here is from genome assembly GCF_019238085.1 of Lagopus leucura. Taxonomy (NCBI): domain Eukaryota; kingdom Metazoa; phylum Chordata; class Aves; order Galliformes; family Phasianidae; genus Lagopus; species Lagopus leucura. Next base: position 3,296,750 of record NW_024962268.1, on the reverse strand, counting down.
TGTCAAAATGCTTAATTTTATCTGCTGAATTAAAATTTAACAGACTTCTCCACAATCTAGTCATGATCAGAAAATGCCTAAGAAAAGAATATCAAAGATAACCAAACATGTTGAGTGTCCTCCACTCAACAAACTGAAAGAACTCTGTACATTAACAGATCTGTGTATGCCAGTATATGAGAACACTCAATATTCACCCAAGTCAAATACTGAAGGACAAACCAGGAAGTGACACAGATCTACCTAATGAAAAAAAGCTGATATATATATATATATTTAATTATTTTATCTTTATGTTAAATATCTGTGCCTGTTATAATGAGAGATCTGGGGGATATACCTCATATTTTTTACTACTTCACATTTCACAAGACGCAAAGATATCTAAAACCTTGAGTTGCAATTTCTTGTTATAATTTATTACTGTTCATATGATGAAAAGTTTCTACTGGAACATTGGAGATGGTTGGCTTACACCTAGTCAAGTAGGCAGATCTTTTTAGACAATCAGAAAAGAGATGTCCTACTGCAACTGAGTTGTTACACAATGAACCGAAGTTTAAAATGTGGTTTAGGCTTCCTGAGGATAAGATAAAAGAGTTTTTAAGTTGTAAAGTTAGAACAGAAACGTATTTCTATGATAGTTGGATAGTCTTTGTGCAAGGGTTAAAATTCTTACGTATATCAATGTCTGCCAACTCTGATCCTTCTTGCTTGTATTCACAACCCTCTTCCTCCTCTACGCTGCAGAAGTGTGTCAAGACCCTGTATAGTCAAATTCTCATATCAATATATTTTTGGAAAATGGAGCAAAGAACATTTCACAGGACATCCTTAAAAGCAGCTTTCCACATACACAGCTGATGTGCTTTATTGGGCACTTCCACAATGTTAATTAGGACTCTCAAATACATTGTACCCCATCAGCCCTCTGCTATAGTGAAGAAGTCTGCTCTATTACTTTGCCACTGAATCTGGACGAAATCTTTGTTGCCAATACTAGAACAGGCTGCTTTGGAGTGTTTCATTAAGACTGTCAGCCTGTGCTCATAGGAAAATGGCGTAATTTTTTTTTTTGGGGAGGTACAAAAAGCCGTTGTAAAAAAAAAAAACCACTCTGTATTTGTGGTTATTGCATAATGGTACATTACAATACTAGTCATGTTGTATTTCAATAGACATCTGATTGTAACAAGTCTAGAGGAAAAGACAGCTTAAGGTTATACCAATCACACAAAGTAAACTTCACCTCAGTCTCCTCAATTCCCTACCCAAAATAAAGTCCCTATTTATGCCAAAGCAGTGCTTAAGCATTTTCCAGAATACTCATATAATATAGAGAAGGAGAAATAATTGACAAAGAACTGTGGTAATGAACAATGAGGTCTAGAAATACAAGGACCATCAATTGAACACTCTTCATGGTAATGAGTAAAAGTAGCCATCAAATTCTATCAGCTTCTGGGCAAAATCATTAATACATTCTAAAGCTGTCACATGTTCTTCACAGTCTACAGAATAAAACTCAAGTAAAAACTTTCAATGAATGATCTGCTCCTTAGGTGCAAAGTTTGTCCAAGTTGCTTGATTATATTATGCAGACACATGCAGGGCACAACAAATCCTAAATTTAACCTGTTATAAGATATTTACTAGTCCAGAGATGTTTAATACCATGGGTATTTCTTGTGGAATTAATGACTTTTTCACCAAAAAATAAACCTGATAATTTAATTCTGCTGAAAATAGGTCTCACAAACTGGTAAGCCACTGGTTGTTTGACTTTGTACATGTAGCCTTTTGAAAATGTGTGACAAGCTTCTGTCTAATGATCCAAAACCAATATTCTTCAGTTAAGTCTTCTTTTTTTACCATCACTCTTGTGTGCCTGTTGAAATTTACTGTTTTACCAAAATTTTGATTTACAGAGTAGTGGTGTTGGACCTAGCACAACAGTTAGAAACATTCTCACCGAAAACATCCACTATGAACTCCTACTGTTGTCAGTGAGTTGAGAAATGTGTGGAACATCCAATTCGGAACCCGAAATTTCACTTCTAGGGTTTTTAAAATGACGGCTGCTTGTGCCTTTGTAGTTCTGTACCTTCCACTGCACAGGATTCAGACATACTTGGTGCTTCTAAAATAATGCCTGTAGCTAATGGAGAAGTTTATGTAGCTTAGAGTAAATATACACAAAGGTCCAGTAAATCAGAAAAAAGGATTGTCAGAAACTAGTGTTTTATAGCAATAATAATAATTATAATAGTTGGAAAGTAAAGAAAATTGTCAAAAATATTCAAGGGCTGCTCCAAAAACATTGCCTGCTATTTCATGATGTAGGCCTGCCATGCCAGAGATAGATGTTGGTGTTATGGCAGTAGAGTCTGAACCTTCCCACCAACATTCTGCTACATGTTGTTCCTGTGTGACAGATGGCAGCAAAGGGGCAGTCTGAAAGAATGGTGTCTGACATGAAGTATGTGTGTAGCAAAGGTGTGTCACTGAATTCCTCTGTGTGGAACACAGCATACAGGCTCTCGTTCATCACTGGTGAAAATGCATAGCTCATGCTGATGACTACATCAAAAAATAATGTTCTGTAGCTGAGAATTTGCTCTATCAGATAGTGTCAGTATGCTCTTTGTATGTGCTGTAGTTTCCATGGAAATAAATAGGAGCAATTAATTTCTCTATAGTGAATTCTAATAAATTTAATTTGAATAAATTTTCAAAGAAGATTCATGACCTGCAAAGTTAAGATGTAGCTTAGCAAAAAATTGGGCAAAAATAAAATCTAAAATAGATAAAGTTATGTGGAACACAGAATCTCGTAAATTATGCAATGTGATTATTTAAAAAGAAAAAAAAGAAAAAAGATAGAAAAAAGAAAAAAGAAAGAAAAAAGAAAAAAGAAAGCTGAGATAAAAACATCCAAATAAAATAAATTCTGGCAGCTTTACAAATGTCATGAAAAAAACATAGGAGAGGATATAGCAGTAGTAAGATAATTTTCATTCCTGCTTCCTAAAACTGCACCAACAACTAACCAAATGGTATTTTTGTAATTATTTGTCATTGTTTACATATTTTAATTGAACAATCAGTACAGTATATGACAACGTATTTTACTGTAACTGCTTCCAAATGCTTTGAATTCTGCTTTTGAGAACAAGCACTTTTTTTCCCCCTTGATTTGTACAGTTTAGAGCTCAAAAGTCTCAAGTTCTGATGAGACATAGAACTAATATGTGACAGGTAATAATTGTTTATGCTTTCAAGATTTCAAGACTGATCCTGCCAAGGTAATCAATCTTACACATTGCAAATCTACTTATGTACAAATATAAACATACGCATAGCTATTCGCAAGTTCAGGGCCTTAGTCAATGCAACAAAATTGATTCAAATATATATAAACTGTACAAAGATACCTCGTACAAAATAATCATTTTAATTACTCCATTTTGAACTGATTTGCAAATAGATGGTTTGTCAGGAATACTGACTTAAGCTCTGATGGTTGAGGCAAGCAATTATCCCAACAATTCATTGCTCATTTTGAATGTTTTCTGGTAAAACAGCACATTTTAAGCCATAACTCAGAATAATGTATTGACTCTATCAAAAAAGGAAATTACCATGTAGATGACCTTGCTAAGCAATGTGGACAGAAAGCTCAGGGTAGTAAAAAAAAGAATAGGGAAAAAAAAAGGAAAAGAAAAAATGATGGAAGGAAAGAAATAAAATGGAAAAAAAAAAAAAAAAAAAGGATGAAAAAAAAAAAGGAAAAAGGTGAAAGCAAATGAAAAGCAGGCATCTTCCCTTCTCTGGTTTAGATCAAGGTTCTCAGAATACTTAAGAGGTGACACATAGTATGAGGCCAGAAATGGATTTTCTGAGGCAGACACTTTGCACTGTAGCATTACTTCTTCTGAGACACTACAGTAATGGCTGCTTGGCTGCCATTACAGCCCCATCCAAGCTTGAAGGTTAAAATAAACCTGGCTCTCAGATCCATTTATCTCTAAAAGAAAAATCAATTCAAAGTACAACTAATCTCTCCTTTTAGTTTTCTTTTTCTTTTTTTTTTTTTTTCCCCCTTTTTTTCCTGTTATTCCCTTATGGCCTTATTGCAATAAAACAGAAAACACGTTCTCACCATTTCCAAATATTTAACAAAATATATTGTATACCTGTATCTGTTGGTTATTAAAATGTGCTATTATTCCCAGAGAAATCTAAACAAATTACATTTATTTATCTCACAGAATTTAAGTGGGATGAGAACTACTGTGTTTTGAAATTTCCTAAGCAACTGGAAGATGTTCAGCCTAAAAGGCAGCCATTAAAGCAAAGTTGAAAAATAAAAATAAAATTTACTTTTTAAAACAGTGAAACACCACTGAGATTCCTGTCCAAACATAGAAATCCTTCCATGGTAATCTATGCAAGGGTCCCAATAAGTCTCATACAAAATGTTTGTATTAAGTGTTCCTTCACAGAAGTAAACTGTGTGAAAATATTTGTTAAGATGTAGCAGAGATGAAACTTCCTAGGTTCAATCCTTGAAGTACAGTGTGGAGTAACATACATCTCAGTGCATATAGTTACAATGAAAATAAATCATAAAAGTGTTTTGACGTATTATATTTTATATAATATGTATGATAAATGAAGATTCTCAAACTCTGAATTTTTAAAGAATGAATAATTGAACTGTCTTTCCCTTTTTTTTTTATGCCTCCTCATATTGTTTTCTGTGGTTCCCTTGACTGCTTCTATGCTAACCAATATTTTAGTAATTTTAGTTATTGGATACCAGATTACTTTAAAGAGGTTGTCATGGCAGCCTTTGGGAGGCTTTTGAGAACATTTGAGTTCTCAAAAATTACACATAGTATTTTACCCTTGCTGTGTCTAGTTTCTACAAGGATTATCAGTATGAAATAAAGCCTCAAGGACAAAGTGATTCCAGCGTAGTTGTTATGCAAGTAAGTTATCAAAGTTATTATTTTAAAGAAATGAATTAAATAAATTAATGTAAAATTATACTAGATGGATGGACATAAAAGTCATGGGTTATTAAATAAAATAAGCTTCACAGTAATGTTACCTGAGAAAAGATAAAAAATTCTACGCGGACTTACAAAACTATTAGATGCATTTAAAAAATAAAGGTATGTATTTATGTGATTCACACACTTGGGAAAAGTTATTTCATGATTCCATACATTTTTTTTACCCTCTCTAAAGAATAATTCATACTGTCATTAAAATAGTTTAGGATGGACACAGGACCCACAGTTTTGAGAAGTGAATTAAGAGACAAGAAATTCAGCTTGTCTCTTACTTTCAGTTTCTTTGTTGTCTTAATTTACTCTCTTTTTATGAGGACTAGTAAATTGATTTGGGGCAGTTTTTCAAAAAGAAAAGCAATGGAGATCAGCAGTGACAGAATAGTGTAGCTCAGAGTAAATACCACAAATCGCAGTTTGGATACGGCTGAATTTTGAAAATCTCCAAGGATGGAGATTGCACAAACTCCCTGGGTAATCTATTCTAGTGTTTCCTTACCCTTAGAGTGAAGAAGTTTTCCCTAGAGTATAATCCAAATTTCTCAACTGCAATTTGTGCTTTTTACTCCTACTTATACTCCTTGCCACGAACAGTAAATGTTTGACTTCATCTTTCTAACTCCCTTTCATGCTGTTGCAAGCTGCTATTATCTTGCCCCTTAGCTTTCCCCTCAAACAAAATAAGCAACCCCAGTCTCTGATCACAGATTACATGTTCCAGGTCACTGAATTTCTTTTTTGTACTCCTCTTAACCTTCCTCATTTTTTCAGCATTTGTTTCAAACCAGGCATTCAAAACTAGATGCAGTATTCCAGTAAGCTAGGAAGTTCAAGTAGCTTCCTTACCAACATCAGGACACAACAGTAACTTCTCTCAACCCACTGGCCACATGTCTTCTAGCACAGCTCAGCACACATCGCATGGTTTATCTGCACTGAGAACACTGTTCAGGCTTAATTTCATTTTGGCATTAGTCGTGACATCCCATTGAGCTACTTACTACCGAGCCAATCAGTACTCATCCTGTGCCTATGTACTGTAATGGCTGTTCCATTCCCAGTGCAGAACTCTGTGCTTCCTTTCATAAAACCTCAGTTTTATGAGGTTTCTGTTACTACAGATCTCAAATTTCTCAAGGACTTTAGACTGTAGCTTTACCATTTAGTACATAGGCCATTGCCAGCTAGTACCATTCAGAGATTTGCTGAGGGTGTACTTTGTTCACTAAAGGCGTGAACAACAGTGGTCCCACTATTGGCTCCTTGGCTCCCTTTTTTATTTACCGGCTGCCAACCAGTCACCAAGCCACTGAGCTTCTTGTTCAGCCTATTTTCTATCCTATTAATCCACTTATTCAGACTGTCTCAGCTTCCACATGACAACACTGTGGGTGTTGGTGTCACAAGCATATTACTAAAGCTTTTAGAACACTTTTAGAAATATTACAGTCATTTGGAAATTTCAGAAGAAAAACTCTATTTGGAGCTGAGCACTGATATTTTTGGTACTGTAATGCAACACCTAAAGACAGCAATGAGAATATGGGCATAACTGCTTCTGGCCATTGCTTAGTAGAATGTGAAGAAGAGACTTCACAGCTAAGTCACAGTAACACCATTAAACAAGTTGTACATCTCTTCATTGAGCTTGGATCCATCAGCAGTCAGCTGATGGCTAGCTAGCTGGTGATAAGGAAATTTCTGTCCACACTAATATTATTGCGGAAGGACTTTGAGCTGTTTTAAACGAAAAATCAGAATAAACAAGCTTTATGACTCAAAATATTTTTTTACCTACTTTAATCCAGGCTAGAAGACAGAAGATGGCATGGTATTTAGAAACACACCAGTGTACTATCTTGTGTAGTTTACTACTGATTTACTATTTCTTAGCAGAAATAAATATATTACAATATTTCTTTACTGTTTGTACAAATCACTTTTATCAGATACACATCAACAGTTAGTCTTGATTATTTCCTTGGTTATTTTACCTTCACCTTCGATTTCATAATTAAGTCTTTCATTCCATCCTTCTTTCAGAGAAAATAAACTTAAGCAAAAAAGGCCTAAATATTTTGCAGTTGCACAACTGAATACCTAAACACTTTAACACATCTAAAATCTAATATCCTCAAATGCAATTTGTACCAACCTTCTTTGAGGGGGCTGATCTTGGTCACTGGATCAGGGACTGTGTATTCTCAAATTTTCTTTCACACTTTTGAAAAGAACAGAGAGGAAAGTTGAGCTTACAGTTTGTTAGACTTTTTCTTGATAAAAGAATCAATCAAACCAGCTGACATAGAGAACTCTTCAGCAGTATTGAAAGTACCTAGAATTTCTTTCAAGGTCTTGAATCCAAATGCCTGTCCTCTAGCAGTACAATCAGATCTGAGAATACAAAGACCCTTAAGACATCCACAGCATGCCTCAGAGCATTAGGACTCCAAGGTAATCCACAGTACCTATATAACATTCAGCCAAAAAGGAGTATACTATTTTATTCCAATTTCCTTTGGCCAAACAGCCCAGTATTTTATATAATTTATTAAAAAAAAAAATAAATAAATGCAGTGCACCACAAAAAATAGCACCTGAGAAACAGTTCAGAGATCACAAGGTCACAGCATCACATTGCAGATCTAGCCTGACCATAATTCTCCCTTAGCTCTATCCATCTTCCCTTTATGCCACAATAAATGGCAGTACACAGGTGGAAAGAATAACTTGAAGTTGATAGTTTGCTGCAGGCCCTTACGGTTGCGCATAATTTTGTCAGTGTCATTGCATCAGGAGTAAATTTATCTTAGTGACAAAACTGCTATCAGTAAATTAGACTCTTCCTCTCCTGCACAGAAATCAGAACACTGATACCTGTAAGTGGCTTGGAGTAGAAGAAAGTATCATAAAGGTAGATATGTGAAAATCACATTCGCTTTTCTTATCTCTAATCATTTAGATTAGAGAGAATATGCTGTACACTTCAAGTATAGCTACAGAAATATGAGATTGTAAGCATTCATATCCAAAATATTTACCTATAATTCACCATTTAAACCTGGAAATCTATGAGTTTTTTCATTGTAGCTGTCAAGACTCTAAGCTTGGCTAATGGGCACTTTATAATAAGAAGAATCAGAAAAGAGGAATTCCCCACATTTGACTCCTAGGGTCCAAAGTCTTCCATTTGTACTTGGAAAATGACTAACCATCCCACAAAACACAGCTGGAAAATGAACAATAATCTGCTTCTCATCCATCAGAACCTGGAAGAGCTGTCCTGAAATATCTTGTCTGGAAATAAATCTTTTTCTCAGAAATGTACCCTAAGCTAAGTTCACTACATTATTACATTTTCTAAATGTTAGCACAGCGCTTTCATGAGCGCCACATCTACACAACTGACATTCCTGGAGCAAAATATGAGGCAGCAGGGCATGAAAACCAGGGATTTAAAAATTAGGATAAAGTTTTCAGTGGTGCAGCACCAGCACAAAAGCAGAGTATACCAGGAGAAGATCGTGAAGGTGCCTGAAGCATACTTGCTAATCTGATGGTAAGGTGAACGTGCAAGACAGATTGATGAAACCTGAAATTCTCCTACTTGTACTGTATTTCAGATCCAAATTTCTCACTGTTTTAACTTCTTAAATATAAATTAGAAACTAGGGAATAAAGAGAAAACGTGCAGGGCTTTCTACTGATCTTTTGTTGATATCATTCAAAAGGAGAATTTGTGTTAAAAATAGTTTTACAATAAATCCAGTGAAACTATTATAGATTAAATCTGACACAGCAACACTTGATCTGCTCGCATAGTTTGTTTCCAGATGTTAAAAGTTACAACAGCTTCACAGCACAGTAAAATTCACTGTATGGTTTCCTCAGGATTATAGCTCTTCACTTCCACATTTCATCTATTGACCTAATGAATGAGTTAGATTTTTCATCCTCGACAATTTCAGGTTACACCCAGAGGTAGTTTCTGAAGGTTCATTCACTTAAATAAAAGAAGAATCAGCCTACAGAATGCAGTCATGACTACAAAGGTACCACCTGGCTTCATAGACAGTGAAGTCCAGGTCGGCTTGTCATTACTGTGTGTTTCTGGGGTTCTTGATATAAAAGATTGGCCAGCAAAATGAAACTTTTTTAGTGTTTGTATGACATGATTCCATTCATGCTTATTCAAATTTCCATACCTTATAAATTGTATTCAATTTTAATAAATGACTCAGAAATTGGGAGCCGTATTTCAAACACACACACACAGAAGTAATATAAAACAATATGCACATGAAAATTAATAAGCAAATTCAAATAAGAATTTGAATTATTTCTAGGTTTCTGTAAATTTTTGGGAGCATAAAAAAACCCATACAATTTTTTGCATTTCTTTCTAAATGTGATTTACATTGCTCTTTCGTTTAGACTCATTAACTTACTCCTTTAACTGCCTTACAGTATATCTACCATTTTTTAAAGCATGATCTGGATATTTTCAGCTTCTTAGATAGCTCAAGAGAAAAATGAATGTTAAAATGTTGAAATTTCTGAATGATTATATTGTGCTATGAATATATTGCATTTAGTGCTAATTGTGTTCTTAGGCATTTCTCTTTCTAAGGTACCTAGAAGCTTATCTATCACTGCAGAAGACTTTCAGATTTCTTGTGCATAGAGTCCATAAATCAAAATAATTTAACCAACAACATGCTAGACATTTCAGTGATTAGCTCTTGGTAAACTCTTAAAGAAAAAATCATTTTTCATAATTCCATCTTAAAACTTTCTCCTGAATTGACTTCTTGTGTGCCATTTTCCCATTATTGTGGTAGAATCTCGAGGGTTTTTTATCGAAGTTATTTTTTTTCCATAACTGATAATTTCTTCTATATTTAGTTGGATGAGGAGAATCTGTAGTCCTTATTTGCATGGTGGCTGAACTGCCATGCAGAAGAATCAACATACAGTTCATTTTCATCTCCAGTATTTCTCATGGCAAAATCATCAGCAGTGTTAAAGAAGCGAACTGCATGCATAAGTATTTGACACCTATCTCTATGTCAAACCATTCATTTAAGGTTTCTTTTGTTTGAATTTGAATGTTGAATTGTGAAGAAAACAATCCTGGTGAAAAAAACATTTGGCCTTTCAAAGGACCCAATTAAAAAAATATATATATATTTTTAATGACATGAGAAACTCACATTGTACAGTCACATAACATGTCATTTGAAAAGATTCTCTTTAATTTTTTCCATTAAAAATGATCACTTTTGATGAAGAATAAACAGGAGAAGGGCAGATGAAAATGTAATTTGGAGAAGGTTATAAATCACTGGGAAAACTTTAAACAAAACTATCATCTGACCCATAATTACAGCAGTCTGAGAACAATGCTGTACTAAAATAAGACTCACTATGAAATCATGAGTCAAGATTGTTTTCACACTACTGCTAAAATCATTCTTTGTGCAGACATAACATTTTGCTTTCAGCAGCCACCGACAGCTGCTCAAAGAAGAAGGAATACACATTGCACTTGTACAATTAGCAACTCAGATGGTTTATCAGAAACTACTCAGCTCTGCTAGCCAAGCAGAATTGCATTACAGATACATATAATAGAGGTTAAATGTAACTTTCCTTACTAAACATCTGCAGTGAATCTTCTTGACTCTTCTAACACAGGACAGAATAAAAAATCAAAAGAAGTTAAGTTACATTGCAGATTTTGTGCCCTATAAGGGGCAGAGTATAGTACCTAACATTAAATAGACTGTCTATGAGGATGGTGACTCAAAGTGGGAATTCACTATTTCTATTCACTACTGTTATTCTCTCATTATTAATTGAAGAATCTAATGTCCTTAATGTAGGTAAGTATTTAACAAAACTGATTAAAAAAAAAAAAAAGTCATACACACTCACAACAGTTTGTGCTCAGGGACAAAAACTCTAGAAGTCATGTTAAAAAGCTCAAAATAGGAAATAACAATTCCAGGAACCTGTGAGGAAAAACTCAACACCAATGACAAACCTCTCACCTTCCACACCTATGGGAGTGAAACCATTCCAAGACCATCCTATTTCTGTCTCACAAAAAGAATGAGGGATTTCTCTGTGATGAAATTACTGCAGTAAGAAGAAAACACTTCCCTTTTTTTCCTTTGCTTATTCCACTAAAACACATCTTTTCTGCGCAGAATGAAATAATCAAAAGATGACATTTAGCCTGAATTGTACAGAAAAGGTGGGTGGACATAATCTGACAAAGCAATGAAGAATTCCTAGCATCTAATGACAGCTACCGGATGCTAGGGCCCAGGTCCCATAGTCTACAATTACAGAGCCGTACCTTCCTTTAAGGAGATTCTCTTAAAATTAGGTGCCATAATGAAGATGATAGAGGGCTCCACTACTATAGACATATAGTGAAATTCAAGGCATATTTATTTACCCTGCTTATTGGCTGTTTTACTTCCCAAGGTGGCCACACTGCTATCAGGATTAATTATTTTAAAGGTAGTTTAATTTACACTGCTGTTCCTTTTAGCACTGATGTGAACATAGCTACAGTTCTCAGCTGTGCTAAATCTCATTATACTGACCACTGCAGCTTTTCTACTATTAGATAAAAAAAGCTGGAAGAGAGAATAGAAAACCTGCATTATGCATTCCAATTTACTTTATTCTTCTTTCAGTGAATACTTTAAAGTAACATGACTGTGGGTTCAGTTGTTGTTTAAGAAGAAAGTTATTCAGCAAAATTGGGAAGAAATTCTCATGATTCTTCCATATTCAACATCTGTCTTAATGGACCTGGATGATGATGTTTGGTTCATACTGCATTTAGTTCAGTAAATTCTGGATAAAATGGTTCTCATTGCTTGGAAGTCTAAATCTTCTAGCGACAATTATCTTCCCTCACTTCTGTCTAAACAGATTTGAATTTCACAGAATCACAGAATCATAGAATCACCAGGATTGGAAAAGACCTCTAAAATCATCTAGTCCAACCATCCACCTATCACCCCAATATTTCCTTCTAAACCATGTCCCTCAGTACAACATATAATCATATCTTGAACATCTCCAGAGATGGTGACTCAACCACGTCCCTGGGCAGGCCATTCCAATGCCTGCCCACTCTATCAGAGATCTTTTTCCTAATGCCCAACCTGAATCTCCCCTTGAACAACGTGAGGCCATTCCCTCTAGTCCTGCTGCCAGTAACACAAGAGAAGAGGCACCTCACCACAGGCCTCCCTTTGAGTAGTTGTAGAGAGTAGTAAGATCACCACCAAGACTCCTCCAGACTAAAAAATCCCAGCTCCACCATCATCAGCTTTCACTGTTACAGAAATCACTCTTGAAAAACCACTTTCTTGAGCAGTTTGTTTCTTGCCTGAAAGGGTCCTCTCTTTCCTAGAATGTGTGTTGAGTTTGTCTGATTTTGTTAAGGATTAGAACTAAACTGTCCTGTTTGAGACGTGTCTTTTGGCATCAGATTTGAAAGATGAGACTGTCTGTACGAACAGAGACTGACAGGGTCAAATTTCTAATACGTAAATTCTTCCAGCTGTTGAAGCCCAGTAACACTAACTCTATGAGTAAGGGTTCACTAATGTCAATAGGGGGATCACAGTCTGACCCAATGTCAGTTAAACATCTTACAGGCAAATAAAAACAAAAGGTTCTTGGAAAAGCATTTAAAATCTAAGGTCTACAGTGTGACTAGCTACAGTGTAACAGTGATGCAAAAGAGTGGAAAAAGGTCATAAGGCAACGAGCAGAGAAGAAACTGCGCATCCATTATTCCTCTATTAAATAATAATAAAAGTTGCATCTAAATATTACTCTGCCTCATAAATAAATTGAATAGAATAGGAGGAAGAACACTAGCCTAGAAGAATACTAGATGAGTATTTGTGGTCCTAGTTCTATTTAGTTGTGTGTCAGAAAGAAAGTAATTCTCCAAGCTCAAGCACATAAATAAACTGAAGGGAAGGCCCTCAAGGAACAAAGTCCAGAGAGAACTAGGCAGACTGGAAGAATATGCCAGCTGCATTAAGTTAAACAAGGATGAATGCAAATTCCTTAACATGGGAAGGAAGAATCTCTAGTAACTATTCAAACAGAGGTATGATTGGCAGGTAGAAGCTCTGCAGAAAAGGCTGCCAAGATTTCCAACAGCGTCCTGGGCTCCATTGGCAGGAGAACAGACAGTAAATCAAGGGAATCAAAGAAATTGTATCTCGAATCATTCTTGGGACCACTGAAACAGAAGGAAAAGTGCAGGAAAAAAAGAAAGAAGGAAAAGAAGAAAGAGGGAAAGAAGGAAAAAAGAAAAAAGGAAAAATGGATAAGAAATAAAAGGAAGAGGGAAGGAAAGGGAAAGGAAGGGAAAAGGAGAGTACTGGTTTAGAGGGAAATATTGGTGATGGGTGAACAGCTGGATTGAATGATTTTGGAGGTCTTTTCCAACCTTGGTGATTCTATGATTCTACTCAATGGAAATGTCATTAACTTTAAGATCCTGAGTATATAGGCAAATAGAAAGGCTTGTAAAGAATGCTCAGTTGAAAACATACCCTAGCTGGTCTTTACTACACCTACATGGCCACCACTGCTGTCACGGAGTTGACCAGATCAATCTATGTCCGTGACAGGGGCGACAGGCCTCTGCCCTTCCCTCCCACCCCAGTCCCACAAAAATGGGCAGGAAGGAAGGGAGGAAAAGAACAGCGGCAACAATCTATGGAGGAAAACTTATTTTTACTATAATATTGGAATACAAGATAACACAATAGATACAATTTAATTGAAATTGAGATTAATAAATCAGACGAGATGAGAGAGAGAGTTCCCGGGACCGATTCAAACCTGAAAAGCTTGGAACGGCTAGGAAAGCACCCTCCAGCACCCACTGCCAGGCAGCAAGAGAGCGCCCCCCCCACCCGGAAGGGCCAGATCCCGTGACTTCTGTAATGTACAGGGATAGGTAGCTGGGATTGGGGCAGTGACACTTTAATGCCCCGTACACTACATGATGTTTTGATGTGGAATACTGAAATCCAAAAACAAAACAAAAAAAAAAAAAAAAAAAAAAAAAAACATAGAACCATGACAACTGCTAAAGGTAATAAAAATGTTTTTACATAAATAGTAACAGTAAGAGGAAAGCCAAGAAGAATCTCTTACCTTTATTGGACATGGTCAAGAATGTTATCCCCGAGGGGAAGGAAAAGGTTCTCAGTGCCTTCTTTACTTCTATCTTCAATTCTAGTCCAGTTATCCTCAAGGTACTCAGCCCCTGAGCTGGAAGATGAGGCTGGGGAGCAGAAAAAGCCCCTCACAATTCAGAAGAAAACAGTGAACAGTGACTCCACTTGGACTGTCACAAGCCCATGGAGCCAGATGGGATCCACCCAAGTGTGCTGATGGAGTTGGCAGAAGTAATTGTTAAGCTGCTTTCCATCATATATCAGCACCTCTGGTCAACTAGGGAGGTCCTAGGCATCTGGAGACTTGCTAATGTGATTTTTATCTACAAGATGGATTGGAAGGGGGATCTGAGGAACTACAGGCCTGTTAGTTGGACCTTGGTATTAGGGAAGATCATGACACAGGTCATCTTGAGTGTGATCACATCTTGATGTGCAGAGCAACCACAGGAAAAGACCTAGTCAGCATAGATTCATGAAAGGCAGGTCTTGCTTCACCAACCTGATCTGCTTTTATGACCAGGTAGCCACCTCAGTGGATGAGGGAAAGGCTGTGAATGTAATCTACCTATACTTAAGAAAAATGTTCTACTCTGTCTCCCACAATATTCTAGAGAAGCTGGCAGTCCATGTCTTGGACAGGTACACTCTTCACTGGATTAAAAACTGGCTTGATGGCTGTGCCCAGAGAGTGATGCTGAATGGAGTTAAATTCAGTTGGCAACTGATCACTAATGGCATTCCCCAGTAGTTGATATTGGGGCCAACCCTATTTAATATCTTTACTGATGACCTGAATGAAGGGATTGAGTGCACCCTTATTAAGTCTGCAAATGACACCAAGTTGAGGGGAAGTAATGATCTGCCTGAGGATGGGCAGGCTCTACAGAGGCTGGATCACTGGGATCACTGGGGTGAAGCCAATTTTATGAGTTTTAACAAGACTAAGTGACAGATCCTGCACTTTGGTCACAAAAACATCATGCATCACTATAGGCTTGGGGCAGAGTGGCTGGCAAGCTTCAGGTAAGAGAAGCAGTAGAAGGGTTGTTAGCTGACAGCCACCTGAACATAAGCCAGCAGTGTGCCCAGGTGGCAAAGAAAACCAATGGCATTCTGGCTTGTATCAAAAATAATGTAGTCAACGGGACTTAGGAAGTGACTGTTCCTCTATACTCAGCTTTGATGAGACCACACTTTGAGTACTGTGTTCAGTTTTGGACCCCTCACTACAAAAGACATTGGGACCCTGGTATGTGTCCAGAGAAGGGCAGTGAAGCTGGTGAGGGGTCTGCTCATATGGGGAGCAGCCAAGGGAACTGAGATTGTTTAGTCTGGAGAAGAGGAGGCTCAGGGGAGACCATATTGCCCTCTAAAACAACATGAGAGGAGTTGTATTGAGATGGGATCAGCCTCTCCTCTGGGTTTCAAGTGATAGGCTTAAGTTGCACCATGGAAGGTTCAGGATGGATATTAGGAAAAATTTCTCGGAAGAGTGGTGAGGTATTGGAACAGGCTGCCCAGGGTAGGTAGTGAAGTCACTATCCTTTAATGTTTTCAAAGGGTAGATGTCGTACTGATAGACATGGTGTAATGGGCATGGTAGTGATGGATTGACGGTTTGACTAGATTATCCTAGTTGTCTTTCCAACCTTAACAATTCTATGATTTAAATGTTTCATTGTTTTGCTTCCATGATTTGATAAAAAATAGTTACTTGCCATCAATGTTGTTTCACATTCCTATGAAGAAGAAAAATGCCCTTCGATGGCCTAATAGGTTGTATATAATAAAATCATTGTATCAGCCTGAAATGAAAAAAAAAATGCAATTAGAAACACAATAAATGAGATTTATTTCAATATTTCAAGTTTAGCCAGAATGTTCAGATCCAGTTCACTGAATGGATAACAGCTCCTCCAATTAAATACACTTTTCATAGAATCATACAAATATGAAACAGAAATGTTTGGGTTGGAAGGAACATTAGAAATCATCCATTTTAAACCCCCCTGCCACGTCCAAGGTTGCCACCCACTAGATCAGGCTGCCCAAGGCCTTATCCAACCTGGCCTTGAATGCCTCCAGGGATAGGGCTCCACAGCTTCTCTGGGTAGCCTGCTCCACTGCCTCACCAACTTCTCAGTAAAGAATTTAATTCTAATATCTAGCCTACCTTTTTTTGTTTGTTTCTTTAAAACTATTACCCATGGTCCTATCACTACATACCTTTGTAAAAGTCCCTCTCCATTTTTCAAGCACCCTTTAAATATTGGAAGGCAGCAAAGTGGTCTTCTAAGAGCCTTCTTTCTCCAGGCTGAACAAGCCAAGTTCCCCCAACCTTTCTTCATAGGAGACATTCTCCGTCGCTCTAATGATCATGTCCATAGCCATTCTGCTCCACAGCTCCATGTCTCTCTTGTGCTGGGGACCCCAGACTTGTACACAGTACTTCAGATGGGACCTTGCTATGGCAGAGCAGCAGGGGACAATCACCTCTCTCTTCCTGCTGAAAGGCCCCTTTTTATGCAATTACCACTGTGTCTTTTAGAACACTCCAGGTGTTTTTTGTTGTTATATACAAGCTGCTAGTAAAATGCAATTATGATTATGGTACTGTAATTCTACCAATTTGTGACTGCACCATTTAAAAAATATCACAGTTTAAAAAAGATATAGAGAGCAGGAAAACAATCTCATTAACTACTCTGAGTGACATAATCCATCCAGGAATCTCAGGTTCTATCCAAATTTAAAGGACGTAAATCAGATAATGAAGTTCTGTCTTTGCTGAAAAAAACACAACCCATTTAATTTTGAATGGATCAGTGCTTCACCTATATACAATTCTAATATCTTCAGTGAAAGTTATTTGGAATCTAGCACTATGCTCTGATCAAATACAAAATACACTTTTGATTCAGGATATAAAAGGATTTAATTACGCTTACAAGTTGTTGCAGAGATAGCTTTAAAAATTATTTTTAATATTACTCAAAAGCCCAATATCTAATGGGACACAAAAATTAACCTCTTATTTTTTGAGAATTTGAGCCCTGAAGTATTGAAAGACAAGCTCTGATTCCTTTCATTCTCACTAACAATCACACTCATTTTGTCTATGCTGAAAGCACTACTGTGCTTAATTGTATCATAATTCAAATAATTGATGTATTACTTATAGATTTATTTATTTGACTAGATGCTGCTGTAGACTGTGACACAGGACTTTCATTACAGAAGTAAGAGTAGTTTAGAAAGCACTATCCAATAGTTCATCCAAATACAAGATAAACTCATTAATTAATCATGTTTAAGATTTGCTATTTTTTGTAAAAGGTGAATTGTGAAAAAAAAAGCCAAACAACAAAACCTTGGAGAGATAATTAGTGTACTGTAATCTAGAGTACAGTCGCAGTTCTGATCCCCACAGTTTGAAAAAAGACATGGTCAGACTGGAGAGGGACCAAGGGAGGGCCATTAATATGATCAAAGAGATAGAGATACGTGTTGGCCCTCTTCTGATACTGTTTATCTATTGTGTTCTATTTAAAACTTTCCCTGTTATTCTACCTATTACATGACTCACTCTCACATGTCTTCTTTTCAGTCCTCTCATTGATTCTGAATTTAGCTGGCGAGTCACCCATTCTGATACTGTCAGTTCCCTAGGTACATCACTGCCTGGACCAAAAAAAGTATGTTCAAAAGCACTTCACTGCACGTTGGAGAAGAGGCTACAAATAATGACTTGAGTATATTTTTTAACAGATTAAGCAGTGAAAACCTACAATTAACATTTCTGTGTGTAATCCTTGCAATCTACTACTTCGTCTATAGAATTTCAGTACTTTTTTTTTTTTTTAATTTACCTAGTCTTTGACACAGAAGAGTGAATTTTGCAGTTAGATTGTAAGATAAGTCACAAAATGCTACTGCACAAGGGCTTTTGTTGGCATTATTTGAATGACCGTAGGACTCTTAACTTGAAAAGGGCTGACAGGATGAAAATTATCAGGATAATTTTCCTTCCATGTTCCCTGAGACAATTCTCTGTCTCTTATTCTATGATTCCTTAATATATACAAAACCAAAACCAGGTTCTAGACATTTTTACATCCCAAAATTATCTGTGTCTCATTATAAAACTGGATTATATTGTCACAATATAGATTGCTTCTCTACTCTACCCCTGGGCTTTTCTTTGATTTCTTTGAGACAAGAACATGAGCACACTAAAGAAGAAACAGTATTTGCTTTTTACATTACTGGGTCAAGTTCCCAAGGAGCATAAGCTGCTACATAGAGAGGCAAAAAGTTTGCTTTTCCCTGAGTAAAATACCAACAAGGAAAGTTTTAAGATGGTCTGTGCAAACATTGTACAGTTCCAGTATTCTGGAATATTCCAAAATGTTCCTGAAATTTTCCACCACAGACTTACCCCTCAAGAAAAATGATCTTGGTCATATTTTGGACATTTACACTCTCACGAGGCCTTCCCTAAGCCTGCTCTGCTCTGCTCTGGGCTGAGCAAACCCAGGGACCTCAGCTGCTCCTCACATCCCTTGCCCTCAGATGCTTCCCCACCTTTCTAGCCCTCCCTTGGATGCTCTCTAACACCTTTATATTCTTCTTATATAGTGGCACCCAACCTGCACCCAGCGCTGCAGGCGAGGCCGCACAGCGCAGAGCAGAGTGGAACAGCCACTTCCCTCTCCTGGCAGTGCTGGGCCTGACGCACCCCAGGGTATGGTTGACCTTACTGGCTGCACACTGCTGACTCCGATTCCATTTGCCTCCAAACAGGATGCTCAGATCCCTTTCTGTGGGGCTGCTCTCCAGCCTCTCACCTCTCAGTCTGTATTTACATCCAGGGCTGCCCCATCCCAGTTGCAAAATCCAGCACTTGCTCTTCATGCAAATGATGACCTCTCTAAAGTTTGTCAAGGTCTTCGTGCAAGGTCTCTCTAGCATCAATGAAGTGAACGCTCCTCCCAATTTAGCATCATTAACAAATTTACTTAGTATAACTTCCAGATCTTTATGGGAGTCACTAATGAAAATGTTAAAGAGAACCAGACCTAAAATGGAGCCCCGCAAAATCCCATGGGTGACAAGTAGGGCAACTCTCAGGCCATAGCCTCCCCTCACCCAACACAGCCATGTTTTGGTTGTGGGACATTCCTAGGGACACGTCGCCATAACCTTATGATGTCACTAGCCACTTCCCCACCAACCACTAAAAATACGGGGATCATGGCAGCAGAACACAAGTCACTAACTGACTTCTCTCCGGGAAGTACCTAGCTGAGACAAGGAGCTGCTCAGATAGATTCTTTCCTCCCACTGTGGGAACTCTTGCGGAGGAAGATGGATCCTCCTCCACCTAAGAAGCTTCAGCTTCTAGAGAGCAGCATCAAAGGAAGTAGATCACTCTTGGCGATGCCAAGCCCATGGAGGTGAATCTTCCAGAGGAAGAACCAACCGAGGTGAATCCATCTGTCTGGGCAAGGCAAGTACTGTAAAGTCATGCTTGCCAAGAGACATCGCCATATCCATTGGCAGTGCAACAGGGGTTCTCAATTTCCATCTCAGCATTGAAGAGTCACCATCTGCCAGAGAGCCCCCAGGCCAGCCGCTGCTCTCCATAGCCCCTTCTTCCCTATGCTCTGTCCTCATCCTCACCCAAGACCTCTCATCTGTTCTTCCCCGAGCTCTGAGGAAAACAGAAGGACTGGGACTGGTGTCCTATAAGCTTCTGCGTCAAGACAAGAGCAGATGATCCCAATCTCCCTGCTGCCACTGGGTGAGTCCCAAGGAATGGGGCAGACTGAGTCTAGTGCCCTCTGATCAGCTGTGCCAGAACACAGTCCAGCCCTGAGCTCCCTGAGCTCCCTGTAGCCTCCAGGCAAGTCCTGGGGAAGACAGCAGGACTAAGACTGGTGTCCTCTAAGCTGCTGTGCCAGGACTAAGAGGAACCCAGTGGATGGTCTCAAGCTCTCTTTGGGCTGCAGATGAGCCATAACAAGAATGCAGGACTGGACTGGGTCCTCTGAGCTGCTCTGCTGAGACAATGAGAGGAATCCAGTGGACAGCCCCGGGCTCTCTGTGCTTTCAGCTGGTGTCAAAGAAGGTACAGAAGTAGTTAGCTGATCCTTTGGCGAAGCAGAAGATTGTTTTGGATGGTAAAAAGGACTCAAGTTCAGCATGAACTATTCCAGTTGCTCCATTAGAACTTTTGTTTCAAAACTGGACAATATACAATTTAATAGAACAATACAAAATAATGATAATAAAAAGCAATTATCATTATTACAAGTTTTATATTATTATTAAAGCAATTATTATTATAAAAACAAAACAGTAAGTGCATCTCCATTTTTGCTACTCTCTGCACTGGGCCTCCTGGCTCCCTTCCACTCTCCCCAGAATGAATGACTCTGCCCTTCAGGGTGAGGCCCAGCCCAGTCTTTCACCTCCTCAGCAGCCTCTGCAGCCATAGGAACTGATGCAGTCTCCCAGCAGAACTCCCCACAACATATGTGGCTGGCCAGGCCTTGGGTTGCAGGGTGGGTCCAGCTCTCTGTCAGTGCCGCACACATGCAGTTCACCATCACAGTACAAATACTCCCAGCACAGTGTTCAGCAGGGAAGGGTTGTGGAAGGGTTTGTGCAGCTTGGCACAGCAGTCCTACACAGATGACACTGTACCACTGCATCTTTTCTCAGAATCTGACCTAAGATAAGCTGGGCTGAGACATTTCCAGGTTGGATCACAGTCCCTCCCAAGTGGCTTTGCAGCGCAATCCCTGTGTATCACAACAAATCTGAATCACAAAAATGGAATTGTGCTTCTCAGGTAACGGGCTCATCACTCCAGTTGCTGTTTGATTCAGTGGGGTTTGCAGAGTAGTAAATCCACAGACGCAAGGACAGATATCAAAGTGAATAAAAAATGACTGCATAAAATAAAACCCAAAGATGTAGCCAGAGAAAATAAAAATGTTGTTTGTTTTAAGCAAATGAAGGGAAAACATACTGAGAAACATCACTGCTGTGAATTCTGTTTTACTGTTCCTCACTGTTCATTCATACAACTCAAAGAGAACAGGATTGCAGGGGAAAGGGAAAAAGCCTATTTGTCAACCTTCTGATATCAGGGTAACTATACAGCTCTGATGGGCAGCACAACAGCATGTAACTTTACTCAGTTCATCCACTATGGCCAAAGTAGAGAGCACTGCCTGGTTTTTATCATATTATCCATCATCTCAGCTTCCATTTGCTCTCCAGCACTCTTCTTTCCATGCACCACTCAAATCACAGAGCACATCAATTAATTTCTTCCCTTTTTCTCACTTCTTTATTTCACAGCTATGTCCTCTTCTGAGATCAGCTGATTAGCAGTTTGTGTCATTAAAATCAGTTTCCCTAGCAGCACCAAAATGAGACAAGGAACACAGGAAGGCATCACACAGATCCCACAAAGGCCCTGGACCTCGTTCAGCACATGGGCAAAACAGAGAGGCTGCAACCACTTTTTGAGCCATACCCAGCCTTTGGAGGGAACACAACAGCTCCCAGCATCAGCATTCTTTGGCTCTGTTTTGCAGTATTACACTACCAAGCAAAAAGAACAGTAACTATTTTAGAGTGGTGTGATTTGAAACCATTTCTTAGGTATGAGGAGTGTCATTACATCCATTGTTGCTATATAATTCATTATTTCAACCTATCTACTAATAGAGGAAGGCAACGTTTTTCAAGCACTAGGGAACAATTAATTATGTTAGCCCACCCAATTGATGGCTTTGGGGCACTGCTCATTTAGGAGGGATAATGAAAACAGACAGAAAGCGTAAATCAAGCATGTGGTAAACTAAAGGAGAATGCTTTATATCTTCTTCTAAAGCTCATTGCAACAAACAGTTCCTGAATATTGTCTGGAGTGTCCACTGCTGCCCACCTTCATGCATCTCCTTGGATTGCTTTGTTTTTGGTGCACTCAGCCCTCAAACCAATTTCCAGTACAGAAGGTGGGGCCTCACTAAGCAAATCTTTGGATCAATTCAGGGAATTACAATACCTGTTTTGATAAGTATTCAAGGATCTAACTCAAGTACCTGAATGTAACTTCAGACTCTCGGAAACTAAATAACATCCACATGATTCCATATATTAAAAACCCATATGGGCTGCTGCTGGTTATTGGCAAGGAAGAGGAAACTGTTGGCCTAAAAGCAGACAACAACAGAAAATGTTGTAAATGAACGTCTCAGTTCATTCACAAAAGGAAGCAGCTCTTGCATATTTTGGTCCTATACTAGTGAATGTAATTATGATTCTCTGCATCTCCTTTGCTGTACATACAGCTTTAGGGTTTTACTTCCACTTTCTAGTTGGGCAGGACTCCTCATCTGTCCATTTTGCAAGGCACTTTGAAGTGTCTTTTGCTTCACGCACACCAGTGGCTCTGCAAAGGTCAGGGGGATCATCTTTGCTTAAGTAAAGCAACACAACTACTCCTGTACCTCCTAAACAAGGCCAGACATTTAAGTTTCTGGCTTGATAGGGTCTTCTCCTTGTCATCACATCTGTTTATCATAGTTTTTCTTCACTATGTATTTCCAGAGCCTCAACTAATTTCAGGAATAATCACAAGAAATAATTGCTTCTATTCTCAGAATTAGGTCTACTGAAGAAAACATCAGTATTTCTATGAGTAAATTGAGCAGTATTTAACACTTCCAAGTATCTAATTATTCTCAAACTAAGACTTACCTTATACATTGAATTTAAAGGTTGCCAGAACAAAGGAATCTTTGCACACAAGAGGAACAGACTCTTGCATTTCCTCAGCTTTGACTCAGCCAGGTGTTACTGGAGTCCTAAGTGATTATTGTTGAATTGTTGAAGCTCAACATAGTGTGAAATTCTCCCAAAGCTAGCACTGAACTAACTTCTTTTAAGAAGCTTCACAATCTGCAAGACATACTGCTACTCAGCATCCTCTACTCTACAACAATCATTTGCTTGAGTATTGTTGGTTATTTTTTGGGGTGTGGGGCAGAAGAGACGAATTTTGTTTAAGCTTTACAATAAAACTAGTTCAATACATTCAATGACAATTGCGTTTTAACTATTTTGAAGATCTCTGATACTTCCTTTAACTTTTTGTAGTGGGAATGTTTTGGTTTATCCCATGAACATTGAGCAGAGGAGTGGAAAGAAGAGCGCAGAAGTAACTTCAATATTAGTGATAGGTGAGTGGTTGAGCTGGATGATCTTAGAGGTCTTCTCCAACCTTGGTCATTCTATAATTCTGTGAGGATTTCTCCCCTTTCAGCTCTTCCCTCATACAGACACCACGGTGACATGTGCCGTAGGAGAACCAACATGGAGCAGAACACCATAACTACGTAACAAAGCAGCAAGTATTTCAAGCCATCATAGAGATGTCCCATTGCTGGGGAAGGCTTCTTTCCTTTCTCTGTCAAATCCCTATCTTTACAATGACATGCACTTTTTCAACCTGCAAATGTCTTCATAAGGAAAAGCCTCAGCAGGTTTGTTTTGAAATGACAGTTTGTGTACAAGACAGGAATTACGACAAGGATATTACATTGGTTATTCACTTATTCTGAAGAGTACCATGCATTGTTTAAGCCAAGGAAACATACAACTTGACTTCTAGTAAAGAAAAAACTACACCACAGTCCATATCTTATATCAGATCCAACTATCTGAAACTGATCCATGTGCCAGGAGACTTGTACACATTCAGCTTTTTGAGGTGGTCTTAGACTGGCTCTGCTCTTAGACTGGAAGTGATTTTACTTCCCTGACCCTTGCTTAGAAGTTCAGGGATGCAAGAGATGTGAGAAGCCTGGCTGGCTGTGAAGAACGAGACAAAGAACTCATTAAGTACGTCAGCCTTCTCCCTGTCAGAGGAGGCTAGCTCTCACTTTTCATTTATCAGAGAAGGTACACTTTCCTTTGCTTGTCTCTTCTCCTCTGTGAATCTTAAGAATCCTTCTTGTTGTTTTTCACATCTGTCACTAAGTTCAATTCTGTCTACACTTTGGTTTTCCTGACTTCAACTCTGCACAAGAATCACGGTAAAGCATCACAGAATCTTAGAACCATAGAATCACTCAGGTTGGAAAAGACCTTAAAGATCATCAAGTCCAACCATGACCTAACCATACTACCCTAACTCTTACAGCCCTCCACTAAATCATGTCCCATGAACCACATCCAAACGGTTTTTAAACACATCCAGGGATGGTGACTCAACCACCTCCCTGGGGAGCCTATTCCAGTGCTTAACAACCCTTTCTGCAAAGAAGTGTTTCATGATACACCACCCAAACTTACCCTGATGCCACTTGCAGCCATTTCCCCTCATCCTGCCACCTGTCACCAGTGAGAAGAGACCAACCCCGCTCTCGCTGTAAGCACCTTTCAGATACTAGAAGAGAGCAATAAGGTTTCCCCTCAGCCTCCTTTTCCCCAGACTGAACAGCCACAGTTCCTGCAGTCTCACCTCATAGGACATATTCTCCAAGTCCTTCACAAGCCTTGCTGCCTTTCTTTGGACCTGCTCCAGCACCTCAATGTCCTTTCTGTACTGATGTGCCCAAAACTGAACACAGTACTTGAGGTGAGGCCTCACCAGTGCTGAGTACGGGGGATGTGCCAGAAAGGGAGAACAAGATGGAAAATAAAGTTGTAATTATATTTTATTTACTCCTCTAATCTCTTCTTCGCCATAATTTGACAAGCAATACAATGTATGGGCATGGGAAATCAGAATTTAGGAACTGTGTTTTGCTTTCTCAGCACATCTATATGGATTCCCTTGAAACCAATCTAATAATCATAGGACTGCTTTCCAAAATGGGTTGTACTTGGCATAGTGCTGCATTTCGTCCCATCTTTTATATCAATATTTATTTCAAAATTTGTGAATGTATAGATTAAACTCACAAAGCACCAGGAGAATCACTTTTCTGTCCCTTGATTAGTTTGTTCATGAACTGTTTTGGGAGCTACATCAGACTTCTAATACGTCATCCTCAGGGTAATGAAAAAGAGGATAGGAGAAAAGAGAGCAGAAAAAAAGTCTTCATTTACTCTTAATATAGCTGAGCTCTATAGTTTCTTGATAAGCAAAGTTTTATCAAGAAGATTTAGCTGTATGAGGCACAGAATTACAAAATACAAAGAAGTTCTTCATAAAGATTGAGGTACTGAGTCCTGCCTGAACTAAAGGAGGAAGTGTTGTGTAAACTATTGAAGCTGCAGCAAACTGATAAAGATGTACTAAAGGAATTCAAGACCTATCACTGGGATAATAAGACTTGCCACCTATCTTTCACACAGATCAGAGTGCAGTTGTAGCTTTCAAAAGAACAGCTGATCATGTCCACTTCTTCCACATAAGTGAATCTCTTAGATATTTTTAGTTTCTCTTGGCATTTGAGGTGTTTGTAGCACAAACCTTATGAGGAGCAACTGAGGAAACCAGGATTGTTTAGTCTGGAGAAGGCTCAAGGGTGACCATATCACTCTCTACAACTACTACTACTGAAGGGAGACTGTGATGAGGTGGGAGTCAGCCTCTTCTCCCATATAACTAGTGACAGGACTAGAGGGAATGGCCTCAAGTTGTTCCAGGGGAGATTCGGGCTGAACATTAGGAAAAATATCTTCTCTGAAAGAGTGGGCAGGCACTGGAACGGGCTGCCCAGGGATGTGGTGTAGTCACTGTCTCTGGAGGTGTTCAAGAAAAATTTAAATGTTGTACTGAGGGACATGCTTTAGAGGGAAATATTGATGATAGGTGTACTGCTGGACTGGGTGATCCTAGAGGTCTTTTCCAACCTCGATTCTATGATTCTGTGATTCAATCCAAGGAAGAGATTTCCAGGATTCTGTATTGACTACCTTGTAGTCAAGTCAGTAAACAAGATGGAGTATTGCTAGTTTGTGAAGCCTATTTATAGCTCAATAAAAATAGTATGTTACCAATGAAGTTGGGGATAAAGCCAGATGCCTGCCTGCAAAGCTTAGTCCACATGAGCCTATTCAACATACATATTTGTGGTTTTCACTAAATTGCTTTTTTTTTTCCTTCTGCATCACATTCTGAGAAAGGGAATGTGGGTTCTGGTTGACAGCAAGTTGAACATGAGCCATCAGCATGCCATGGCAGCCAACAAGGGAAAACCATACCCCGGAGAGCACTAAGTTCAGAGCTGCCAAAAGGTGATGGAAGAGATTGTCCCACTCTTTTCCGTGCTGTAAGAACTCACCTTGAGCACTGGTTGCAGTTTGGGGCACCACAATACAAGGATACGAAACTATTAGACAATATCCAAAGGAGGGCTAAGAAAATGGTGAAGATTCTACAGGACAAAATGTGTGTAGAGGGTCAAGATGGGTGTTAGGCAAGGGCTCTTCACAAGAATGTGGTCAGGCATGAAACAGATTCCCTATGTCATGGTAGCAACCTATCAGAGCTGAAGAGGTATCTGGAAAATGCTTGGATTTGGGGTGTCTTCTGAAGATCCAGGAGTTAGACTCAGTGATCCTTGTGGGTTCTTACGAACTCAGGATATTTTGTGGTTCTTTAAGTCTTAATGGATTCTACTAGAATTTTATATTTTAGTTGCCACTCCCTTTGAAATCAGAAATGTCAAAAACTTCCAAAAACTGAGATCAAAACATGGCCTTTTATAAGGCTATTGGATTCTGTAAGTCCCTTGCATTAGGCAATGAATGACAGCTCATCTGGGAAAGAGCATTTATTTCACAATGTTATTTCCACATTTCCATGAGTCATTCTCAATAACAAGAATAATAATAATGTATGACTATAGTGTTGAATTAATGACAGACTAGTTCATGTAGCTACAGAATTATAATATTTAATAGTAATAACAATAACAACTGCCCCTGTGAACTAACAAGAAAAATGCATTTCTGTATTAAGAATGAAAAGCTCACTGGGGCTCTACGTATTTCCAGAACAAATTGCATATACACACTCCTCACTGAGAAGTAAGGTAACAGCTTCAAAGCTAGTACCAAACAAGCAAGGCACAGTAGCACAGAATTCCACAGTTCCGATGCTGTAAAATTTTACTTCCTGAAACAAAGAAGCTCTTTAAAAGCTTGAGTACACTGCATTATGGTGATTAGACAAGAATCCACAGTGCCAATCCTTCTTACGCTATCTCATTCTCATATTATCTAATTCATTCTTATGGTCACTTAGAATTAAAGATTGAATAAGGCTTTTCATATCTTTCTGAAAATAAAGTTACTAGAAACTGTTTTTTTATGTTGGCAGTGTTGCTTTATAGTTCAGTTGAAGGTGTTTTTGATTGTTTTTTTTTCCTTTTAACTTCAGACACACCATTTATCCTGAAACATTCTGTCACCTGGCTTGGAGTCATTGTAGGAAATAATAAACTTCAAACAAATAGTGCCAATACTAACAGTGTCCCAGAGGTCTGGGATATCCCAGAGATACGGGAGTATGAGTGACTCAGTGAGGCTAGTGAAGAAGTTTCTTATCCTTCATTAGAAAAGGATAATTTAAAGTGACACCAGCACTCAAAATATTGCCTATATCCCCACTGTTGTTAAGATGAATGGGAC
This sequence comes from Lagopus leucura, assembly GCF_019238085.1. Taxonomy (NCBI): domain Eukaryota; kingdom Metazoa; phylum Chordata; class Aves; order Galliformes; family Phasianidae; genus Lagopus; species Lagopus leucura. The sequence goes on along the minus strand of NW_024962268.1, from coordinate 3,268,771 downwards.
TAAAATATGTGCTTTCACACACATTAGATCCTTTTCTTTTGATAAGTTAATTTTGACTCTACAATAAGCAGTTGTGGACTGCTGTAACTGTTGAAAAGCACCAACAAACATACCACTCCCAATCTAACAACTATCAACTAAAAACAAATCAACTATATCACCATTTGCAAAATAAGAATCTGGTGTATGATTTGGAAATCTGAACATAATATAGTAAAATTATGTACAATTTTTCTGTTCCATGCCAATGTTTCACAAACAAACTGTTGACAAAAAATTAACTAAAAAAGAACCCTGTATGTACAGTGTAGAGTTTCAAAAATATGTGAGAACATTAATTAAAAGTTGAAATTGAAATTATATACAACAAGATAATTAACTAAACTAACTAAAAATATTCTTTTGATATTTGAAGTTACTTGTATTTGTCGTAGGGGTATGCAGATCTCTGAAATAACAGAACTGCATTCTGAAGCACTAACTCTATTAGTTCTTGCTGCACCAAGTCTTGAGTGCCTAGTTGCCAATTTAACTTGAAAGCAATTAGAAATGAAATGCTGTTGTTTATTATTTTGACAAAGATATGACCCTAGTGTTTGTAGGTCTCAACAAAAATCTAACATGTCTAGCATGAACTGGAAGTAAATTTAAATAAAAACGTGTTCATTTTTAAAAGATCAAAAGATTGCCTATTCTATAAATGGAGATATAAATGATTCTGATGGCTTAGAACAAACTTAAGACCTATAGAAAAAATAAAGCGTTCCAGATGAAAAAATCTCCATAGTCTTAGATCCCACAATTTAGGATGTGTGAAAGAAAACATGCCCACTTAGTCTTACAATATGGGTGATATTCCAGTGGCGAAGGAAAATAGGCTGCAGGAGGTTGCTAGTCAGGTAAGAGTGGAAAGAATTTCCAGGTGAGGTTCCAGGAACCAGGAACATACAAGGAGTATGCATCAACCAGCTATCTGTATTTATATCTGTATATATTTATCTGAATATACACACATGCATATATACCTTTACCTGTGCTCATCTTCAATATCGGAAAGGATGGTAGAAAAAAATTCCTGAACAACTTATGCACTGAGGAAACTTTTTTTGTAATCAGTCTTGAAGTATGAAAGTGATAACTATGATGCAAAATTATGAAAATACACTTAATACAAATCTTCTTGGAGATATCCATACAGCCAGTGTTCTAAAATATAAAATGCATCTTTTTTTGCCTCCAAGAAGTCTAAGATTCAGACATGCAATTCTTCAGTAGTTTATCAAATACAAAACAACAAATGATATAACATAGTCCTAAAAATAATAGCTTCAAAGGTAAGATGGGGAAATTGTCTTCGAGGTCAGAATAAAATGGTGTCTAGTAGTGACATCTCATCAGTTATGTTTCAGATTAGACATGATTTCTCCCATTTTCCAGCCAGAACATTCACTAGTTGCTGTCAGTGGTTGGGGTAGAGAAAAGGAGAGCAGTGGTTGAGGTAAGGAAAGAGAGAACCATGACATGTATAAGGGATCATAATTAAGTAAATTTTCAGTCAAGAATTCTGATGATGAGCCTATAGTTCCTTGCTAAACTGCAGTACGTTTAAGCATAACTAGCAGATTATGTGAATTAATGTATTCTGTAAGAAACAATCATACAAATTTTTCCAAAATATATTTCCTAAGATATCTAAGAATATCTAAGATATTGCCCAGGGAGGTGGTGGAGTCTCCTTCTCTGGAGATGTTCAAGACCTGCCTGGATGCCTACCTGTGCGACCTGCTGTAGGGAACCTGCTTTGGCAGGGGGGTTGGACTCGATGATCTCTGGAGGTCCCTTCCAACCCCTACAATTCTGTGATTCTGTGATTCTGTGATCTCTAAAGCCAAGAAAAAATTTTATTGCGAGTATTTATATGATCTGGTGCTATTCAACACTACTTAGTCCTATCTGTCCTAGCACTGATCACAGTACTATAAAAGGATCTCATCGTTACTCTGTTAGCAGTGATTGGTTAGATTATTCTATTAGGTGACAGGCAGTGCAAGGCAGAGCAACAAGACACTTGCAGTGTTAGACAACCCAAAGCAGATTACAGAATCCGGCCAACTCTCTCCTGCTATTGTCTTCTTTACATTTCCAAAGCCTAAATATGCAAGATAAGCTATATATTTTAAATGTTAAATTCTCAATTTAAAACATCACTTCAATCTTAGAAAATGTGATGCTATTTTCTGTCAAAATGACAAGTCAGAGTAAATTCCTTCCATTTTTCTTTTATTTTGGGTAGATGTGTAAGACTGCTATTCCTTTAGAAATACATGCTTTCAAAACTTGAAGCACCAATAAAATAATTTCTTGAAACAGAATTCACTGGATATCAACATATAAAATGCCATTAAACAAGACAGAAATAATATCAGTTTGGATACACATGAATCAGCTTTTGATGACAATATTTGATTTAAAAATATGGCAATAAAATTCCCACTCTCTTCTTTTTAATACTTTCAGATGCACTAAAGTGAACAAAGCATAGTATCAGTCTAATGATAACATTCATAAATACTTGACTTTTGGAAAGCAGTGACTTAGGAAACTATAAGTGGTGGCTGTGAACTTTGTGTGATTGCACTGCAATTGCTTTTATCTGTCATTGATATCAAGCTGTGCATTATTAGAAGCTATTTTAATTCTAACAGCTATTCTAACAGCAAATAAGGCATCTTATTGCTAAAACATAACTGTGCAAAACTGCTTTACAGCAATATTGTTGAGATTAACCATGATTTTAGATTGTAATAATTTAAGATGCAAGAAAGTGACTGTGACTTACCTAATTTGCTAACCACTCATATATGCATTTTGACAAGATTATGGAAGAAAAATACCAGAAGTCATTCAAGTTACCTTAGCTGTCATCAAAGCCCATTCAAATTATTTGATGTTTCTTTGCATGCTCTCTGAAAAGTTCTGTAAAAAGGCACCTGTGTAGCTATTTCTGTCTCAGGGTAACTTGGTAATTTTTCTCATGAGCATAGTTCAATTGTATTTCTGCTCCTAAAATATGCTTTATTTTTAAATAAAATACAATTTTCTCTCCTTTGCAAGAACACAAATCCTCCTAAATTTATCTTCACAACTGTTTTACCCTACGGTAAGATTTTTCCTTTAATTGCAAGTCAAAAAAGTTCAGGTATTTCTTAAAACTTGCCTCTCACTGATACTTTTGTTTCTGCTGTGATACTCAAATACATACCAAGATTCGCAGATGGTACTCAATTATGAGAAGCAGCTGTCTCCCTTGAGGGTAGAGAGACCTTACAAAGAGATTTGACAAATTGGACAGCTGGACAATCACCAAGCACATGAGGTTTAACAAGAACAAGCAGCAGACTGTGCTCCTGGTTTGGGGGAACCCCAGATTTATGTACAGAATGAGGCATGAGAGACTAAGGAACAGCTCTGATGAAAGGGATCTGGGAGTTCTTGTCGACAGCAGGTTCGACAAACACACCCTGGAAAGCACCAGGCCCAGCACTGCCAGCGGGTGAGGGGAGGGCTTGTCCCCTCTGCTTTGTACTGTGCAGCCTCACCTCCAGCACTGGATACCACTGCGGTGATACAAGAATATTACTAAGACATAAAACTATTAGAGAACACCCAAAGGAGGGATATGGATATGATGAAGGGCCTCGGGAGCAAGACATGTGAGCAGTGGCCAAGGTTCCTGCATCTCCTCACAGGGAGCGGAGGGCAGTGCTGAGCTCTGCTCTCCATGACAGCGGCAGGGCCTCAGGGAACGGTGTGGAGCTGTGGCAGGGGACAGGCAGATGGGGACTGAGTCTGCACCGGAGAGCGGTGGGCATGGAATGGGCTGCCCCAATGGGCAGTGGGCACGGCCCCGAGATGCTGCAAATGAAGGACTATCTGAATTTAGATGGTCCTCGGTGGAGCGAGGTGTAGGACTTGCTGATCCCTGTGGGACCCTTCCAACTTGGGATATTCATAGAATCATAGAATGGCCTGCGTTGAAAAGGACCTCAATGATCATGTAGTTTCAACCCCCCTGCTGTGTGCGGGATCGTCAACCACCAGACCAGGCTGCCCAGAGCCACATCCGGCCTGGCCTTGAATGCTTCCAGGGAGGGGGCATCCACAACCTCCTTGGGCAACATGTTCCAATGCGTTACCACCCTTTGAGTGAAAAACGTGCTCCCAATATCTAACCTAAACTTTCCCTGTCTCAGTTTAAAATCATTCCCCCTTGTCCTACCACTACCCACCCTTATAAACAGCTATTCCCCCTCCTGCTTATACACACCCTTCAAATACTGGAAGGCCACAATGAGGTCTCTCTGCAGCCTTCTCTTCTCCAAGCTAAACAAGCCCAGTTCCCCCAACCTTTCTTCACAGGAGAGGTACTCCAGCCCTCTGACCATCTTACTGGCCCTCCTCTGGACCCACTCCAAGAGCTCCACGTCCTTCCTGTACTGGGGCCCCAGGCCTGGATGCAGTACTGCAGATGGGGCCTCACAAGAGCCGAGTAGAGGGGGACAATCACCTCCCTCTGTCTGCTGGCCACCCCTTTTTTAATGCAGCCCAGAACACAGTTGGCCTTCTGGGCTGCAAGCACACACTGCTGGCTCATGCCCAGCTTCTTATCCACCAGGACCCCCAAGTCCTTCTCCACAGGACTGCTCTCAAGAGGTCCTTCTCCCAGTATGTATAAATACCTGTAATTTCCCCAGACCAAGTGCAGCACCCTGCCCTAGGCCTTATTGAACCTCATTAGGTTCTCATGGGTCCACTTCTCCAGCCTGTTCAGGTCCCTTTGGATGGCTTCTCTTCCCTCCAATGCATGGACTGCACTGCTCAACTTGGTGTCATCCGCAAACTTGCTGAAGGTGCACTTGATACCATTTTCTGTGTTGCTGATGAAGACGTCGAAGAGCACTGGTCCCAAGACTGAAACACCGCTTGTGACCGGCCTCCACCCTGACACAGAACCATTGATCACAACACTTTGGCTGCTTCCAGCCAGCCAATTAATAGTCTATCAAACAGTCCATCCTTCAAATCCACGTATCTCCAATTTAGAGAGAAAGATGTGGTGAGGGAACATGTCAAAAGCTTTGCAGAAGTTCTGGAAGATGATATCTGTAACCCTTCCCCCAACTACCAGTGCCGTCACTCCATCGTAGAAGACCACCAGATTGGTCAGGCAAGATCTGCCCTTGGTGAAGCCATGCTGGCTGTCTCAAATCACATCTTTGCCTTACATGCGCCTAAATATTCTGTGATATGCATATTCTATGCTGTTCATTCTATTACATTTATATTCTATAATTCTATGGTGAAGGGTGCACATCCTTTCCTTTGCTTTGATAAAAAGAAACTGAACAACCTTAATCTCCATGTAAAGGCTTGGAAGCATATTTAAAGTTGCCTACACATAGACGTAAATCTGTAAGTCTGTCTTATGTTTTTCCACCTTCATCTGATTATAAATAAGCTATATATAAATAAGTTATAAATAAGTTGTAAGTCCCCCCGTTTTTTTATTTCTCTTCTTCCCAGAGCCTGTGCCCCCCTGTCACAGACTTATATCTAACGATAACCCTGTGACAGGGAGAAAGGTTCAATTGTTATTAGACAAATGTACTTGTGAAAATAATGTCAAAAGCAGAGCTTCCTAGCAATTAGTAGGGAATTAGCTTGGGAATCTGGTTCAGAGGAGTCCTCTGCATCCTTGATCTCACAGCTGCTGTGTATTTGGGCCACTGAATGGGTTTCCAAAAGTGAAGCACAACATTACTCAGTTAGTTTGGGTTTTAGCACAAACAAGATAGCCATCAAGCTTAAATTGGTCCTGTATTTAGGAACACACACTATTTTAAAATGAATATGCCATAGGACTTGTATCCAACTTCAGTGTTTGAAACGATCTCAGAGCAAACAACACTTGTTAGGAGCACAGTGTTTCTGCTTCAGGTTGTATGTGTATCATCGTTTTTTTCTTTTTCTTCTTTTTTTTTTGTTTTTTTTTTTTTTTGGTTGTTTTTTTTTTTATTTTTTTTTTTTATTTATTTTTTGCTAGTATGCGAGTTAGAGCTTAATTACCCACTTTTACATGCTGATGGCTGTAATTTTAATCACCTCATACTTGAGTGATACATCCATGGCAGAGGTTTTTTAAAGAGGACGCTTTGCTCAGACCTACAATATTGGAGTGTTCCCAGTGGAGCAAGTGCTTTTACAGGATTCAATAGTAATGCAACCGAATGAATATTTCCCATGAATGCTGGAGTACCTTGTGGAACTGCTGGTGTTGTGCTGTGCTGTTACTTACTTAGGAAAGGTGTTAAAGGGCAGTGTGAGGGTTCTGGGTTTCAATCCTGGGATCTTATCCTGTGTGTTCAGTGAAGCAGAAAGAAATCAAACTGGTACATCTCTTTAAAGCTGTTCGCATCTTTCTAACGCTTTATCATCGGCCAAAACAAAACAAAAAAAAAAAACAAAACAAAAAAAGACAATACACACCAAATTAGATGTGTCTCTAAAATTCTGTTTTGGCAAGGATCTTCCCCAGAACTGTCATGAGAAACCAGTCATGACCAAGGACTGTTTTATATATATATAATTATATATGTATAATACATAATTTTTTGTTTCCTGACTGGCTGGTGTCGTGGCCCCTGCCTGCGTGCCTGGGCCAGCTGAAGCCATGCACCAACCTGCCTGCCTGCCTTTATTGTCTGGCTGCCTTTCATCACAGCTAATGTTCTGTAGTCAGGTTTCCCGTATTTAGAGCTATTGGCAGGGAAATGGCTCATGACATCGTAAGGCCGATGTGCTGTTGTGTCCCGAAGAACGTTCCTTGACAATTAAAACATGGCTGCACTGGAGGATTGGCTGACTTTGTCCTGGCAGTTGCCCTATGTGTCACCACTGGGATTCTGCGGGGCTTAATTTCCAGACCATTTCTCTATGTTGTTTTTACTGTTGATTGCAATAAAGATCTGTTAGCTGTATCAATGAGTTTGTGGATGATGCTAAGCTGGGAGGAGTTTTGACCTCCTTGAGGATAAAGAGGCCTTGCCTTGAGATCTGGACCAAATGAGGGTGGTTCCCATCTGCACAAAGAAGGGCGAGCACTGGGTTCTGCACCTGGGATGGGGTGCCCTGGCTCTGTGTGCAGACATCAGGGGTGAAGTTCTGGAGCGCAGCCTGGCCAAAAGGGATCTGGTTTGACGGCAAATTGCATCTGAGGCGGCAGTGCGCTTGGCACTCAGAAAGGTCAACCGTACCCTGGGGTGCGTCAGGCCCAGCACTGGCAGGCGAGGGAAGCAGCCGTCCCGCTCTGCTCTGCGCTGTGCGGCCTCGCCTGCAGCGCTGGGTGCAGGTTGGGGTGCCACTCCATAAGATGCGAGGAGAGAGTGTCCAAAGGAGGGCTCCAGATGGAGGAGGATCTGAGGGCACAGTGTTTGAGGAGCAGCTGAGCACCGTGGCTGTGCTCAGCCCAGAGCAGAGCAGGTTGAGGGCAGCCCTCATGGCGGCTGCAGCTCCTCACAGGGAGCGAAGGGCAGCGCTGAGCTGTGCTGTGTGGTGACAGCGACAGGGCCCGAGGGAACGGCATGGAGCTGTGGCAGGGGGCCCCAGGGGCGGCTGGGGGTCAGGGAAAGGGCCTGCACCAGAGAGCGGTGGGCATGGAATGGGCTGCCCCAATGGGCAGTGGGCACGGCCCCGAGATGCTGGATTTCAGGATGTATTGATCAGTGCTCTCAGATATAGCGTGCCTGCTCTTCCTTACACAACAAGAAGGTCAAGAATTTTCATTTTTCCTTTGAAGTTTGGCACCTTGCCACTTGCTTAATAGAAACAGCAGTTCTGACTCTTCATCTCCTGGACCTCTCAGTGCTTTGTCTCATGGAGTAATCACATTATTGTTGGCACCATAGCTGTCTGTTGCTTTTGATTTTATTTTGGGAGCACTATTATAGATTTTACTGATTTTATTCTCTCCTGTTTCTGGCCTGCTTCCTTTCATCCTCACATCTTCTTGCCTACAAAATATAAACCCCCAAAATAAAAAGAACCCTCCAGAATTCTAATTTGTATTTTCGTTTCTTTGTGATGGACTGTGTTTGGAACAAAAAACCTACAAAATAGTACAAACTTATGTAACCTCATCATAACAAAGCTTTTGATGAGAAAGCATCTAATTCTACTCTTCAATAACTTTAGCAGTATTCAGTGATGAACTTCACACATTTTAAATAACACCCAATGATTGTGAAATTAAATAATGGGATAGCTATTAAAATCATAGGTGCTATACATAGAAAAGTTAGCATGTGTTCATAGAGAAACAATGAAGAATGAAAAAGTCTGAAATACAACCCATCCAAAACATAAGAAAAAAAAATACATCATGATGAAAAGTATTTTCTTGTACTTACATATTTTGTTCCAGTTTGAGAATAGAAAACATAAATGTAGTAGTTATTACATTTTTTTTTTTTTTTACAATGCAAAATTATTTTTAAATGTAAAAAGTTTAGTTCAAAACTTTGTAGCAAATGAACAAACTTTAAAAGATGTAATTATTTCTGTTGCAACAATGAAATGATGAGAAATGCATTGACTGACAAGAGAATACACCGGAAATAAAAAAGGATTTATCTGAGGTGACTGGTAAGTCTTATGATAATTCCACGTTGCAGAATATTTCTCTGACCCGTCACTGTTTCATTATCTTCTTTTTGACATTTCTTTTCTTATCTCATTGACATTTTCCAGCCTCAAAGTTAATCCAGCAATGCCAATACAACAATGATCTGCCAGGAGTAGTAGAGCCCTGCCAACCATAAATTAAGTTCAGGTGTGTGCATTAGGCTGGAGGTCAGTCAACAGTCACAGCTTCATGACATTTTGACTACTCCCAACCCTGGAGGCTGCTGTAAATTTATCCAACCGACTGTGACGATATAAAATCACACCCAAATAGCAAGTAGGAGTTCCTTACTCTATCTCTAAAGGCATCAGAGTTTTCTCTGAGCCAGGAAAGTTACTGGGTAAATAAGACAGGTTTTATTTACACCTGCAGCCATAGTATTGAAACTGAAATGAAAATTATCTCATGTATAACATTCTCATCTTATATATTCTGAAGTTTAAGGCTTGGACATGACTCATTTGGTTATGGAAGGTTTTTTACACACTCTTTTCATTGTATGCTTTATTGTCATGTCTGACACGGGGTGAATGTAAGTACATACAGATAATTTCATAGGGTTTTCCAGTTTTTCTTTTCTTTTTTTTTTGTAATAAAAATATAATTTTTCTATAGGGTTACCTTTGCATTTCGTAATGCACCTATATGCAGCTAATATGCACCTATACAGAGAAATGGGTCCAGAATCACTATGAGTTTATGAATGAACAGGAAACTCAGTACTGTTACCCCAGCTGCAAAGAAAGTGACAAGTGTTCTACATTCAAAAGCAGAGCTATTTTAATTTCATTACTACCTCCCATCTTTTAATCTGCTCATTTTGTAGCAGTTTTTAGCAATAAGGTTACAGCTAAAAACCATGACCATATCTTTCAGTGGAAATGCCTACTATTTCTAATGATTATTTCTAATTCTCTTCCAAGTATTTCCCGAAAATTTAACAAAAATATTTAGTGAAACTGTTATTTTTACACAGATTTAGATTTTTTTTTCATTTTTTTCTATGTTCCCAAACAAAGGTAAATGAGAGAGCAACTATTAAAAAAAAAGAAAAAAAAAAGAAAAAAAAAAAGGATAGTAAGGGTTTCCTATGTTTAAAAAGATGAACAGATAGATTATGTAGCTTACTCAGTCAAACTGTGCTCTTCCATTTGAAGTCTTATCTTATTCATGATTCAGTCTATTTAGAAGTTAAAATTTCTTACTCTCTTCAAAAGTATTTTTCGGGCTACTGATTTTGGTGTAGAAATACTGCTGAGATTCTGTAGGGGTTGGGAGAACATTTGCAGAAATAAAGCCCTGTTGGAAGCTGATTATATTTCTGAGAAAAATTCCCCTAGAGATCTTTGTAGGCGGAATTAGCAACCATAAAGCCAGGAAGGTTTAATTATATGTACTATTCTTCTGCTCTGTACAATGTAATCTTGACAGACAGTACAGATTATCTGTAATGTTTCCCTTCTTCTTTTTTAACATTTTCAGTATATGTATATCAAGGGCCAGGAATAAAAAAGAAAAAGAAAAAAAAAAAGAAAAAGGTTATACATAAAGATAGAGGGAAGAATGTAGTCAAAACTGAATTGCCCTTCTTAGTTTTTCTATGATTAATTGTAGGAGGACCACTGTCTATTTGGGGTGTGAATACTATTAAGATTACAATTGCTAGTAAAAATCATAACTAGCTTCCTGATCTTCCTCCAGGAAAACATGGCTTGTTATGGAAGCACAGCAGAGGTCTGATTTCTGAGACTATATTTGCATTATAAGCAAATATAATAAAATATAATTTTCTTCCATCATTGAGGCTCAGGACTGTGAGTCAGAGGATCCCCAGAGCATCTGGTTGAAAAAGCATTTAAATGTCTGCATAGGAGAATGTATAAAGACTTAAAAACAAAACCCACCATTTTTCCTTCACTACTTACTCACCAAAAATGGGGTAGTGCATTTTGTTCTCCAGAATTTTGAAAAACTCAACAAAAAAGCCGTGAGGTGAAATACAGATTCCTACAAACCAAGGACCCATTTCAAAACTTAATCACTACTTCCTTCAGATACAAAACAAAACAAAAACAAAGAGATTAATGTATTTTCATACTGCAAATTAGATCCCAACACTACTTCTAAATTACAAATGCAAATTAGAAGTAGGTACAGAAAGAAGGCAGCAGTATGCACTGCAGTATACAATACAAATTGTGCATTGCCAAGGTTCTCAAAGGCGTTTAGACATCTACCTCTCATTTAAACTCTAAAATCGTGTTGTATAGGCTAATATACTCTGTCATATAAAGTTCAGACAACTTCTCACAAGCTCCTAGTCCTTGTAACTTTTGTTCTTTGTTGAGTTTCTTCTCAGCACATCATTTGTCAATCAAGTCTTCCAAAAAAAGAGCGGATAGATCTAATTAGATATTCAGAGTGTTTAAAGACCACAAAGAGTTAAGCTGGAAATGAGGTTTTTTTCCCATCATGTCTTTCATTTGTCATATTTACTTCAAAAATAATGAGATGAAATGACAATAACAAAGTTGAAAGACCGCGCACTTTATGCAATATATAGCTGATTTCTACTTTAAATAACAAATCAATTTTAACTGAGTTCCAGTAAACACAGTAAATGATAAATATCTTCCACTGTTTTAGAATAAAAGCTTACATAGCAATATTAGTGACTAGTCTTACCCATTTCCCTGATAGAACTTCAGGAGCTTTTAGTGAAATAATGGTAAGAAAAGTTTGCATTAATAATATCTAACAAAAAGTGTCTCAAGAAGACAGTAAAAATTATGTCACAGAAAAAATCGATGCACTTCTTTACATTCTAAAGAAATGCATCAAAATTAAACATACCTCAGGAGGACTACAAAGACAGTGGAGGGTCTAGATGGGAGGAGGAATGAGAAACAGCTGAAAACCTTTGTTTTTTTCTCTGCCTAGAGAAGTAGATAACTGAGGGGAGACCCCATCACACAGAAAGCCTACAGCTTTCTCATGAGGGAAACCAGAGGTGTGCTGATCTTTCCTCTCTGTTGACCATTAGCAGTACCTGGGAGAACAGCATGAAGCTGCAACAGGGGAAGTTCATGGAATCATAGAATCTCTAAGGTTGAAAAAGACCTCCAAGATCATCCAGTACAACTGTCCACCTATCACTAATATTTCCCTACTAAACTGTGTCCCTTAGTATCACATCTAAATGTTTCTTGAACACCTCCAGGGACAGTGGACTTCAGGTACTCCACCACTTCTCTGGGCAGCCCGTTCCAGCATCTGACCACTCTTTCAGAGAAGAAATTTTTCTTAATAATCCTACCTGAAAACTGTCCAGCCTATCCAACAGGTTCTGTTTGGTTATCAGGAAAACATTCTCCACTGAGAGGAAGAGGCACTGGAACAGACTCCAAAGGGAGGTGGTCATGGCACGAGCTAGCCAGAGTTCAAGTGTCTGGACACCGTTTAAACAGATCTGTCTCCTGGGCAGACCTGTGTGGAGCAAGGAATTGGATTTAATTATTACTACAGGTCTCCTCCAACTTGAGATATTCTATGATTCTTATGTACACAATCAGCAGCAAACAGACACAACGTTTTCTTTTTTTTTTTCTTTCTTTTTTTTTTTTTTTTTGCATCTACATGCCTAGTACAAAATGCATCCTGTTCCCACTCTTGTTCCAGAATAAAATTTTTGCATTAGGGAGTTTTACTGGCACAACCAAATATTTAATTACAATATTATACAGGAAATATTATCATCTCCAAACACTGCTAAAATAACCAGTATGGAGTTTTCCTGACTAATATGTCTTCCAGAATGGCCATGGACACATGACTATGGGGGATACAGATTAGATATTAAATGAAACCAGCCATGTGGAAGTTTCCGTATCCCTGTGGTGGCTGCAACAGACCAGCATGGAAGCTGACAACTTGCAGTACTTTGTTTTGGCCATCAAATCTGTGCTCTTTGTCAGCAAAAATAAACTTCTAGATTGCATGAATTTGTCTTGAGATGGCTACAGGAATTTAAGATCTGCCTTACACCAGCAACATGCTGTTTAAGAGGCAGTAGGCCACAATAAGTTCCAACAGACACACAGTGAGTTTGGGCACTCAGTAATTATTTTTCTTGTAAAAACCAAGAAAATCCTTGGCCTCATAAACTATCCTCTTAGCACATATATAACATTCTCAACTATCCTCTTAGCATGAATATAACATCCTCAAAATAATGAAGTAAATCTGCCAAAAAGTGGGATCTATGCAAAATTATAAGATTACACTACTTTGTATATGCTTTCTAAGATATATACCGGTTACCCATTTACGCTTAGCTCCACAAATAGGAAGACTAGAGCATGTAACTGAAAAGGAAAGATTAGACATCTATAGAATCACACCTCAAGCCTTCAATTAAGTATTAAATTCCAATAATAATAGTCCCTCTGCTGATACCACTTTCTTAGGTAATAGCTATGGTATTCAGTACAATGCTGAGGTCCATTCTCATCACTGAATTACAGCCAACACAGCGTCTTGCTGGAACTTCAGAGTCCCCCCAAATGATCTCTGTGACAAGAGAGACTAGATCTAGATTAATCTGGAGACTAGATCAATCACATTGTGGCACATTTTGCAGAACTTGTATCTCCTTTGTGATAAGCACTAATACATGATTGTTCAAATCACTAGTCTTTAATCTTCAGTCTACCTGGCTTGAAATAGGCTGTAAGGACATTCTTCATACCATGCTTTGTCTGAGACAGCAGATCACAGAATCACAAGATTTGGAAGGGATCTGAAGAGATCATCAAGTCCAATTCCCCTACTAAAACAGGTACCCTGCAATAGGTTGCACAGGTGGGCATCCAGACAGGTTTTGAGTATCTCCATAGAAGGGGATTCCACAACCTCTCTGGGCAACTTGTTCCAGCACTGTGTCACTCTTACCATAAATTCTTCCACATGTTAGTACATAACTTTCTACATACAAGTTTTAAACCATTATTCCTTGTTCTATTGTTATGCTCCACCAAGAACAGCCTGGCTTCATCCATTTGCCTCCCACCATCCTTTAGATAGTTACTGACATTTATGACTGATCCCCTCTCAGTCTTCTTTTTTGAACTGGAGAGCCCAGAGCTGGACACAGTATTCTAAATGTGGCCTCTCCAGGGCAGAGTAGAGTGGGACAATCACCTCTCTTGACCTGGTGTAGGGAACCCGCTTTGGCAGGGGGTTGGACTCGATGATCTCTGGAGGTCCCTTCCAACCCCTACAATTCTGTGATTCTGTGATTCTGTGACCTCCTGTCCACCCTCATTTGAAGTAGCTTGGACTACTTGGCCACAAGGGCACACTGCTGTCTCATGGCCAACCTGTTGTCCACCAAGGACACCCAGGTGCTTCTCTATAGACCTCCTCTACTTCATTGCGTGAAAACATAGATCTGATTATAACAATATGGCAATGTTTATTATATTTATTATATGTCTTGCCCTAAAAAAGTCCGAGAAAATTCGTAGTGTAAAATTTCAAATAGCCTCCACCCTGTTGAGAAACTCAGAGTAGTTAGAAGCAAATTTCTTACTTCAATATCCAAAGAAATTAAAGTAATCAATGTTTTTCTGAAGAGATGCAATTACATTTAAGAAAGTAAAAAAGATGGTTACCAAGCAACAGTGTTCAGCCTACATATACTGTCTATTCATAACCACTAGCAGAGTACAGGAAATGACAGGCTGTCACTACAGAGCAGAGACATGCAGAATTATGCCATTTCTTTCTTGCATTACCTCCTACAAGAGAGATCAGTTATATCCCACACACAGTGATTAGGTTAAATAACCACAGTAAGTTTAAAATATTAGGATTTTTCAGAGTAGTCAAATAATGCAGGAAGAATATTTCCAGGACTATATCCTCATATCTCTAAAATATCACTACCATCCATCCACTGCAGAAACATCTCTCGCAGATCTCTTTGAGCAAAGATGAGACTTAATTCCCCCGGAGTTTCAGAGGTGGAATTAACATTTCAGTTTGGCCCATCAATGTTGTAATTTCCAAGTCACTGTTTTGATCTCACAATTATAGCAGATGGGCAGATTGTTGTGTCAGCATGGAACACCATTAACTTCACTGAGGCTCTGCATGGGTGTAACCTTCAGTCTATACACAGTAAATTATAGGACTAGGGCCTATGATTATTTTTTCTGAGGGCTTCTAATAAATGACAACATCACATTTTCCCAATAGTCCATTCTTGATTGCTCCCTAAATAAATGACAGAATCAATATGTAAATGAAACTGATAAGGATTCTGCTACCACTTCTTATGACAACTTCATGAATCTCCTAATAACCTTCATTTGTGACAGAACTATGAAATTAAGGAACATCTATTTTCAAAATCAATATTTAAAAAAAAAAATCTTGAAGTCCGCTGCTTTTTAATGCTGTGACAACAAGAACTGACAATTTTGTCGTCATGATGAGAAAAGTACGTGAACGTGTATCTACGCAGCGCGTATCTCGCTGTCAGCAGTGAACAGACGCTGTAAAATAGAATTTCAATTTTCGAAAGACTATTTCATTTAACTATATTTTTCATTTTCCGAATAGCTTCCTATTGTCATAAACGAAAAGAAATACATAACTGTAAAAATAGTGGGTTAATAAGTTGCTTAACTGAAGAACAAGAAGACCTTTTTTCTGTATCCCAGTCAAAACACAAAACAACCAATGATTACATAAGCACAAGGATACAAAAAAAAGTGTATCTGTTTTCTCTAGAAGATGGACTCTGTTCTCCATTTTCATCCATTTTCTCCCCTCTCATTGCAGAAAAACACTTCAGAGCTTATCTATTTTTCTTCTGATTACTGCATTCATGCAAGTTTGTGTGGCCAGTAGAAACCCACAACTCTGCAACTACAGAAATTGAGATATTGCCCACCTTGTTTAATGCTAAGATGTATGGAATTCATACAGAATTCAGGCTTTTCAAACACCATTGTGCAAGGAGTCAGAGAAAGGCCAAGAGAGTGGGATATATTTAGAGGAGCAATAGAAGATACATCTACCCAATCTGAAATACTGTCTGCACAGAAAACTGTTTTCTTCTTAAATGGCAGGGAAAGCTGCTGGACTCATCAGCAGCCTTAGGTCAGGCACAGGGAGCAGGCATTTTCCTGTGCCCATGTTCAGTTCTGAGTAACATACCTACAAAGCAGTACAAATCTAGTTTTCATTAATTTTGGGAACACTGTAAGAAACAACACTTTGATGAATCAGCAGAACTAGTTATGAGGGTTTAGGGGGAGAGGAATTTTAGCTATATAAGGAAGCGTTGCCTTATGCTGAGCTTCTGAATTTATTTATTTATTTTCTATTTGCTACTGATTATACCCTTCTGGAACTAGCAGAATATATCATTTACATTTAAAAAACTGTATTCCCTTATACTCACTTAGCAGCCTGAAAAAACTGCCTGTGGATCTACATTCAGGTGAAGGCCAGTCACAAGTGGCATCCCCCAGAGGTCTGTCTTGGGACCAGAGCTCTTCAGCATCTTTATCAATGACACAGATAGTGAGATTGAGTGGAACTCCATAAATGTGTACAGGCTGCAAAAAGAACACATTGAGAGCTGCCCTACAAACAAGGACTTGGGAGTCTTAGTGGATGAAGAGCTGGATGTGAGCCAGCAGCGCGTGCTTGCAGCCCAGAATGCCAACAGCATCCTGGGCTGCATCAAAAGAGAGATGGCCAGCACAGAGAGGGAAGTGATTGTTCCCCTCTGCTCTGCCCTCTGGATTGCTATGAGGCCTGGGGACCTCAAAACAAGAAAGTTGTGGAGTTATTAGAGCTCCAGAGGAGGGCCACAAAGATAATCTGTGAGCTGAAGCAACCCTCTTATGAAGTAAAGATTGTGGCAGTTGGGCATGTTCAGCCTGGAGAAAAGAAAGCTCCAGGGAGACCTCACTGTGACCTTCCAGTACTCGGAGGGAGCTTATAAGCAGGAGGGGTACTGGGTTTTTATAAGTGTACAGGTAGCACAAGAAGGAATGACTTTAAACTAAAAGAGGAGAGGTTTAGGTTAGATGTTAGATGATACAAGAAAGACATTCAGAGGGTGGTGAGGCCTAGAGAAGTTTTGGGTGCTCTAGCTCTGGAGGTGTACAAGACCAGGCAGGATGGGACCGTAGGCAGCCTGATCGGGTAGGTGGCAGCTCTGCTCACTGGAGAGAGCTTGGAACTAGAAAATGTTTAAGGTCCCTTCCAACCCAAGCCATTCTGTGATTCCATGATTCTGTAGGTATACCAGAGAAATACCTGACCTTATTCCAAGTTCTCAGCCAAATTAGTCATGATTAATTATGAAAGCGTATAGCTATCAAGGTTTAATAACGGCCATTGTCATCACAAGCAGAAGTGTCTCAAAATTTTACTTGAGCCTTTGACGAATTATGGTAAGTGAATGAATAACAGTGTGTGTTTTTAGCAAAGAACTAGATCCTAGGAGTTGAGAACATGAAGGAAAAGCAGTGGAATCAATTATGGCTACATGTTCAAATAAAAAAAGTTGTATAGTTGATAAAAGATAAAAGAGTTGACCAGAGAGTAGAGAAAGGGAGTAAAAATGGATGAGTTACAGGATAACAAAATTGCCAGTTTATCATACACAAAAAATTATTTCACAGCTACTTAAGGTTTAGCGCAATTCTTGCAATTAAAATTTTTTTGAAAATTAATCTTTTATTTCCACTTTTAACTTCTAAAAAAGTAAGCAGACCGTTAACATTTTACATATACTGCAAAATTATTTTCCAAGATCCAGATTAATTTTTAAAGTCTTCCTTCTCTCTACTGGCAATGCAGTGTCTAATATCATCTGCAAGCTTAAGTGGCTGCACAGATAATTCTGGCTACCCTAAAGACATCAAAATGATGCTCCTCAGCAAAAATACATACAGCAGAGAGAGAATGCCAAATGCTGTTCTAAACCTAGGCATTTGCATTTTCTGCTAGTTAGCTTGTGACAAGAGGCATCTGAGGAAGCCCTGATAGGATTAGTTCAGCCAAGACAAGTAGCAGCTCCATTAAGACAAGCAAATGGCCAGTATGCTTGTACTTCTGTCACCAGTAAGTTGCCAATTCTCATGCAGTAGCAGAGTGACTTTCTTTTGAGTAAAAACATAGCTTTAAAATTAAAAGCATTGTACCTGAGTTTTTATTACAGACAAGTTACCTGCAGAAATTTGTATTTCTCAGATTTGCAGAAGAATACTGTTAAAATGAAGGAGAGGAACACCAACAGAAAACATGGGAAAAATAGTTGTTGCTATGAAACAGAATCATAGAATCATAAAAATATTTTAATTAGAAGGGACTTAAAAAGTCATCTAGTCCAACTCCTCTGCAATGAACAGAGACATCTTCAACTAGACCAGGTTGCTCAGAGCCCCACACTCCCTAATGCTGTATGTCTCCAAGGATAGGGCATCCAGTGCATCTCTGGGCAACCTGTTCCAGTGCTTCGCTACCCTCACTATGAAAAAATGACCAGTAGAATAATTGTTCCAAGCTTTTTTGTTTTTTTTTTTTTTTTTTTTTTTTAAGAATGGAAGAATTCAGAAGGTATAGAAAGAACTTAAAAAACAAAACAAAACAAACAAACAAAAAAGACAGAGCAAGCCCAAACAGCAGGAAATTTGTTCATTCTGTGTTCTCATTATTATTTTTTATTGCTTTTTGAGTTATTGCAGATTTACTGCTGCTGAGAAAGACTTCTATTCTAATTAGAGACAAGTTAGTGGTGTGCATCAGTAGCATCTGTTGCAGAGAAAGTCTTATGCTCTCTATTACTAGCCCATGTGGTGCACTAGAGGTGGAAAAAAAAAGATTCTGAGAAATATTCTCCCAGCTTTTCTAAATTTCTGAATACCATTCTTATGGGGGAAAAATGCTTTTCTGGTGTTAAACACGAAGATCTTATCAGTACACTGGATCTAGAACTTAAGACGAACCTATCCATAGCTTTGTCAGAGCATTTTGTCCCCTGTTTAGAGTCAATTTCACTTGACTTGCAGAACGAATCCATTTTATTGATAGTCTTTTGAAGCCTAATATTTCCAGACAAAGCTTGGAATTTCCCCAGCATAAAATACAGACCAGCAGTTCTGAGGTCTGGAAGGATCTAACTATTTTGTTATGTAAATGTTCTGTTATTTACTCCCAGAAAACTAACCCTGAGAAACAGCTTAAATAGCATGAGGCCAATAACGCTGTCCTGTCTTTTCAGTGCTGTATTCTTCCACCATTATATTTTTCCTCCCTAATTTGGAGGAGCTTTGAACAATGATAGAAACTTCCACATTGAAAAATGAAGAAAAAAAAGAGGTCTTTATGATCTTTATAGGAGCATGAGATTAGGATTATTTTAGGAAAGAAATTCCAATAGATCTTCTATCTCAGTGACAAAGTAACAGCTCTAAAGGGCATAGATGAATACATAGCTTCAAAAATATCTCTTGCTCATCAATGGATCCTTAAACAAGAGTATTGACTTCAGCCCAACAGCAGATGGAGAACATAATTCTTTCAATTTTTTCTGTATGAATGGACAGACTTTCTCATCAGACAAGCAGTGGAAATAATTGGACATGCCACTGTGTAACATTCCTTAAGAAAAGTAGAATTCTTTTAAGAATTGGGAAAAGGCAGAAGTTGTAATGCCCAATGTATTTGTTTGAGCTTTTCATCTAAAGATCATCAACAAACTATTCAGAGTGAACCCTTTTCAGGAAAAGCTTTCAGTAATTATAAAAGAACATTTTTCAGCTAGTCACAGAACTGTACCGAAAAATTCCTGACCAGCTTCAGTTCTGGAGCAAATGATAATACTAAATAACTTACAAGAGCACCTGTTTTTTTTTAAGAGACTTAGCCCAAGACAAATACAAATCACAGATGGCTCTTCTATGGTGCCGAATGGAAAGGTGAGACTTGAAGTCTGTTGCTCAGTTACAGACAAAATAGTCTTGAGTTAATCACATATCTCTGACTTTCTTTAAAAGCAAAGCAAAAGTCAGTCAGGATTTGGGTCTGAATGGAACAAGCAGGCATGCATGTAGAAGTTGAATAAACCAAGTAATGTTCCTGAAATGTGGCCATCCTTTCAGTTTCTGGAATAGTGCTGGGACATAAGATAACTAGCACCCTCCCAAATGACAACAGTTCTATGAATGGGCACAAGCTAGAAAACTTTCCTCAAAGTATCTTGGGTGAAAATTCTCCTGTTTTTACAGATAAGTGAATTCAATAAATGGGCCACTTCATTCTAGTTGACTTCTATTCTGAATTTTAATATCTGCTTTTATAGTGACCTTTTCCAAAAAGACAGACCATCAGCTCTAGCAGTGGTTATGAAATTTGGTAAAGGAGTGTCTTTTTGACACGCACACAAAAAAAAAAGGCAAAAAATTGTTGCTTATGACTTGAGAAGTAGTTCCCTTCCTTCAGAGAGTGCTCAGCCACAGTTTGCACTATGCTTTCTATGCTCTTGCTACTACGTAAGAATAAACACTGGTGAGCAAAGAGAGAACATGAACGTGACAAGAAATCTATACAGTACATGCAGAAAATAGAGTGTAAAAATTCATCACTTTAGTGTAAAATATATACCACAAAAGCACGGGAAAGACTGAATGCCCGTAAACTCACTCAGTTTTACAAGTTCTGTGTTTCATATTTAAACAATTCACTCCTAAGGAATAAGATGCCATTTTATACAAATAAAACACAAGTGTAGTTAGTGGAGAAAGTCAGTATCATTGACCGAATGGCTGCCATCTAGTATTCCAAGATCAGCTACTGAGTTGTTCATTAGTTTTTTTTTTCCTCTGAAACGAGTTTTCACAGCTGATATGTTGACTCTTATGGTGATCTATCCCAACTAGTTCTTTGATGGAACACTGATGTCATACTCCTGTTCCTTCAAGAGAACGTAAGATAACACTGTGAAAATGCGTAAAGGCTATTCCATATGTTTCTTTCTTCTAACATCAAAAATAGATAAAAAGTGGACAAAGCACTGTTTCTTTGTTGGCTTCCTAAGTTTTATTCTCATACTTTTGATTTGTGTGATACTTGTTTCTGGAACTATGAGACATGAAGGTTAAAAGCCCATGCCAGCATAGGCTGCATCTGATTTCCTAGCATCATCTGTACATTAAAATCAAGATTTCTTTTCATCTTCAGTGACCCAGAAAGTGTCAAAAGCTTCTGTTGGTTTCTGAAAGTATCAGAGAGATGCTCTCTACCTGTAGCATCATGGTCTAGAAAATTCTTGCCTGTAGAACTGTATTGTCTCCTCATGATTGTAAGCCAAAGCCCATCAAATAATAATCTACATGTTATTCTTCCATTGTACTGGCCAGCATGATTCTTTGTCCAGCTCAAAATATTCCATCTTGCCAAACCTCCTCCACAGACAAGCAATAAGGATAATTTGTTACATATACAAGACTTTCTAAACAATTCTTCAGGTGATTCATACCCTTTTCTTACAATCTGTCAACAACTGCAGTCATTTTAAAAAAAAAGACAAATGATTTTGTCAGTTCTCAAGGAAGCTGCTGCCCACAAACATACAATTCATTAGGTGAAAATGAAAGAGCCTGAAAAACAGGCATCAGACTAATGAAAAAAAGCTGACTAAAACCAGAAACTTCATTTTAAACTTCTATGGAAATGGTATTTTCGTATACGTAATGGAAACACAAAGCTCAGACGAATAATGGGAATACATAGGATATACAGCACAGAAAGACACAAAGCTGTCAGTGACAGACACAAAATCAGAATGGTTAACAGCTGATATGGAGCCTAAACATATCGAGCAGCAGAAATGAAACTGCCAAAAGGAAAATTATTTACTGAATTGGAGTATTTAAGTTCTTTTCACATCACAAACATTTATTTATCAAGGGGAGCTGTGAAGCTTCTATGGAATATCTGAAGATGCTTCTCAGAGCTGTGGTTTTGACCTGGTTTAATTCCTTAATTTCTGAAATACTGAAGACATAAAAATCTGTTCACCTTTCTTGGTCATGAAATGTACTTTTTCTGGAAAAGAATACCTACACAAAAATGTAAATTTAAATTTCTATTTCCCATCCAAAGCAAGACTGTTTAAAATGCAGAAATTTTGTTGAACTTTTTAACTGTTTGGTAGTGTATTTTTCTCCCTCAGGCAGCACTGCCTGTCATCACCCAGTAATGTACACTCCGATGACATCGGAAGCATTCTGTACACAGTTAAGCATATGTAGAAGCATCCTGAAGTGTGGCAAACACTAACTGGCATAGTTGTTTGTGGGAAACTTTAGAAAACAGGAAGAACTTGTTGTTTCTGTGGAAATGATTTCTCTCATATCTTTGCCTTGTTCTGGAAAGGTTAGAACTAAGTCTCAGACTCATCCTGAATACTGCTGCAGAGGTAGAATTGGAGAAGAAGTTGCATGAATGAATTTACATAAGACTGACAGACACAAGAAAAGAAATGCATATATTATATATTTAAAAACTCATTGTTTCACAGAATGATTACATTAAAATAACAGGCTCAAATAATGTTTTAAAATGCCACCTTCCTAACAGTTTTATTGTTTGTACCACGGCATCTATGCTTTAAAGAATAAAAGGCACTCTAGCAGTTTGATGAGCTGCACAAATGAACATCCTTCTTTCTATACTCAGTAAATACTCCATGTTTATTTATCCAACTTAGTATTACTTATCCAACTAGAATATTATATTCTTCCCCAGATGAAAGTTCTTAACTATTCTATCTTCAGTACTTGGAAAAAAAAGCCTTTGCACCAAGTTCAGTAGAAGTAGTACAAGTTGAAATTTACCAGAACTGAACTTCTTTAAGTGCAAATTGTGTTGACTTTCTCATGGTCATACAAACTAGCTGGCGATGCGATTTATACATCCCTAGGTAAATTTATTCTCTAATGTGCATTTTTTTTCCTCCTCCCCCCATGAATGCATCATCAGATCTGTGACTGAGATCCGATTTCCTCTCTAACGACATGTGCCTTTTCTTCATATGGTCTTCATTTCACACTGCATCCAAGCCAGATTATAGTCAGGTTTACAACACCATCAGAACTGAAAGCCTAAAACTAGGCCCACACAAGGTTTTCTGGGATAAAATTTTCTTTTTACAACAGTTACTCATGTAACTTGTAGAACTAGATGGTAGGTAATAAGAATAGATTCAAAAGGAAGACAGAAGTCTTTCATTACAACTGGATAATATACAGTTTCTCTAGTAGCTGCACATTAATCCTTTTATGAGTGGTTCTTCATTGCCTGACATAACATACCTCTTCCCTTATGATGATTTTTAACATAGAATCCTAGAATTAGAATAAAATGGCTTCAGTTGGAAGAAACACCGTGGATCACCAAGTTCCAATCCCCTGCCATAGGCAGGGCCACCAACCTCCAGATCTGGTACTAGACCAGGCTTCCCAAATCTCTGTCCAACCTGGCCTTGAACACCTCCAGGGACAGAGCATCCACAACCTATCTAAACCTTTCCTCCTTGAGCTTAAAACCATTTTCCCTTGCCTTGTCAATACCTACTTGAGTAAAAAGTTGGTTCTCCTCCTTTTTATAATTCTCTTTCAAATACTGGAAGGCTGCAATGAGGTCTCCTCGCAGCCTTCTCTTCTCCAGGCTGAACAAGCCCAGCTCCATTAGCATGTCTTTATAGAGGAGGTGCTCCATTCTCCGATCATCTTCACTGCCTTCCTCTGGACCCTCTCCAACAGCTATGCATCTTTCCCAAGCAGGGGCTCAGACCTGAATGCAGTGCTCCAGATTGAGCCTCACAAGTGCAAAGTAGAGAGCGACAATCATCTCCCTGTCACTGCTGGCCACCCCTCTTCTGATGGAGCCCAGGATGCCACTGGCCTTCTGAGCTGCAAGTGCACACTGCTGGCTCATGTTTTATTTTTCATCTACTAGGATCCCCAGGTCCTTCTCTGCAGGGCTGCTCTCAAGGAGTTCTTGTCCTAGTCTGTATTTGTATCTGGGATTACTCCGACCAAAGTGCAAAACATTGCATTTTGCAATCAGACTTTTTAAAGGTAAACCAGTTGTCTGAAATGCAACATGATATGTAGGCACAAAGCTGTGAAGTATCTCCTTGCAAGGCATACACTTCCTTGTTTACAGAAAATAAATTCAAGGACTGGCATTTTTTGAAGAATAAAATGTTTCTCCAGCCAATCTAATAATAAGATACTATTTGTGTGCTCAGCAGTGTGCAGAAGGACAGAAATTGCAAAATAATGAATAATAAAGCATGCAGCCACGGTGGCAAAAACTGAAATAGCAGATGCATACTGGATGTGACTAGAAAAACACAAAGCGTTATTGTTATTGCATAGCAGGCTGTAGTAGGTGCAGAACATGGGAATAATCCCCAGCCCTACATGTCTATAAGGAGAGCTTTGTCATTTCTCAAGCCACACCGGGGCAAGACTCAGGCATGCACCACCTCTTAGATCTTTCTTGTATGCCTCTCTGCCTTCCCAGGGGCAGGAGAAAGGAATTCTGCATGCAAGCGCTGGCTCAAAGAGAACTAGGCCATACTCTGCCTGGTTTGCTCTGACTTCTGTCATTACACTGTGACAGGAGATTCAAGCACAGAATGTTGGAACGCCAGATATGAATTACTGTTCAAATGCACAGTAAGAGAATAATTCTTCCCACTCAGTCCTCCACCACAACTGTAAGTGTTGAAAAACACAACTTTTTTAAGTCAACCTCCACTTGATGTTTCACGAATACATTATAACTTGAAAAGCACAGTACAGGGGCAGTGTATTGCTGTTGTTTTGACTTAAAATCTCAAGTATCTTTATAGACTAAATAAGACGTATATTTTCTGTCATAATTGCTATTGAAATTATCACTCTGAACTTTGAGGGGGGAAAAGTCTTGTGACACATGAGTCAGATCCAACCAATCCAAATTCTTTTGAGGCAGAATTGCATTCAATGAAGTCCCACAAAGGATAAATTTGGTTTACAGAATTCCCTTTTTCTGAGTGGAGCATCATCCTCAGAACTTCAAACTACAGTTTCTCAGTTTGTTTCTCATTGAAGGCCTGAGCCTCGGGTTGATTTAGGTTAACTTGTTTTTGCCCCATGCAGTACCAAGATGTACTTGAAATGCACACAAATAACATGACAAAGTCAAGCAAACAATATATTCACTTGGTGGAATGAAAAGCAAAATACAATCTGTCATATTGATTATAAAATTGGGAAAAAAATAGATTGCAGGCATTGTGAAGAGGAACATGTCACAGACAGGAAAAATAGGTGCAGCTACCAAAACTGCAATTCTTTTTTTCTAAAATCTGGATATGACTTTCAAAAAAACTAAAAGAGGACTTTATATGACAATATTTGTGTTTATTTGCACATTTTGTTTAGTTTTGATTTGTTTTTCTGGCAGATCTGTTTTGTTGTTGTTGTTGTTGTTTGTTCGCTTTCATCAGGTTGGCTATTATTTAGAAGCTTTCTCCTATTGGCAAGAACACGTTTTCACAGTGATATAGAAAAATACTTTCTTATTACTGCAGCTGGAAGCTAAGAAGTAGGAAAATCAAATATGCAGTTCGACATTTACCCTGTATGCAATATGTGATCAACAAAAAGCATGAGGAGAAATTAACAGGGGGAAAAAAAAAAAAAAAAAAAAAAAAAAAAAAAGATGTGGACCTGTTAAAAATGACATAAAAACGTCGGGAAAATCAAGAGCCACTGTTATGTAACATAATATTTGACATCATCTGGTAGCAAGCCACTGGTATGAGTTGTATTTTGAGAAAAGAAAGTAGTATCCATTGGTACAAAATAGAGTTCTCCTCTTATGATTAAGTATAAGAATCATTAAAACAGCACAGTAGTTAAAATACATTTTCTTATCTTAAAGGAAGTAATATAGTTTCTACTGCAGTTCTTTTCCCATTCTACAAGACACTAAGAATATCTCAAAGAAAGAATAAGTGAGAAATTCAATTATGCAGGAGACAGATATTTTGGTCCTTGTCAGAAATATATTGTAATGATCGTATTTCCATGTCCAGCCATACTCATTCTGAATATTTTGTATTTTAATATGACGTAAGCATATTTTTATTTCAGATTAATCTGACGAATGAGCTCATCCAGTGAGCCTGAAAAAATGGTTTATAAAATTTAGAAAACAAAAAAAGTAGAGCCTGGAATTTAAAATATGGACATGCCAAAAAGTTCTAAAAGCAAACATTGAACTTTCAGCCTAATTCTAACCAAACTGTAACTTACAATGTATGTACTATTTTTGAAAATTGGTACATATTAATGTATCTAAATGGTCTGTAAACAGTGCAGCTTGACAGGAGAAACAAAGGACACTGGGAATGAGTCAGCTGAAGACCACAGTATTGAAAAGAGATGTTTGAACAGGTCAGAAGCAGAAACAGCATAAGAAGACTGGATGACAGTAGCAGCACTTTCATAAATACACATTTTTCATAGCAAAATCCATAAAAAAAGAACCAAAATATTGGAACAGAATCAAACATCCAAGCACAGATCAGCATCATACATAAATAAAGTAGGCAAGACTTCAAGTTATCTTCAAATAATTAATCTCACAGTGCTTTCATAAATGTGTGAGATGAAAAAAACTTTAAATACATCTGTCTTCTTCCTATTCCTAATACATAAATACATAGCTTTTAAAATGTATTTTACATACATGAAAAGTTGATAGAGTACAAATGCTCCTGATTAATTCTAAGCGTGTTAATTACAATAATTATACACAGCATGGTCTATATATCTGTAACAATTCTATTCATATGCAGGCATTGATATGGGCTAAACATGCAGAAAATAATATTATAGTAGTATTGTGCTTTCCCTCCTCGCCCTGTATCCTTTTTCCTTAGATTTCTTACTGCCTTTCACAGGTCTTTTTCAACCTTCAGTTATCACCAACCATTGTCACCAGCTTTTAACGTAGACTACTTTGCCTTAAGTACAGGTTAAGACTAAATAAAAAAGCTGTTGGAAAACGTAGATATGAAAAAAAATCTATCAAAGATTTCAGACAAATAATGCATTTAAGTACATTTGATCACTATCTGAATATAACTTTAAGCTTGCATTTAAGTTAAAATGTCTCCAGCAGGACATAAGACATAAGAATTTGTTTCTATTATTTTCAAAGTAGTGCTAGTAATAATTTGCATCATTATAATTTATTTATTTTTAAATTTCTATTTAAAATAGATAAAAGAGGAGGCAGAGATTAACTTGATAGACACAGCATGACATCTGTTTTTGCAAGTATAGAACCTTGGCACATTCTTTAGTTTTTTCTCCTTAATGCAGTCAAATTCTTATCAGATGGAAGACTGGTCACAGATAGGCATATTCAACATGCTAGAAGATAAACAAAAACCTTCCTAAACATTCAATTTACAGACCATGTAAAAGCTTCAGCCAGGAAATCCATATTCCGTCTGGCTCCATACCTTGTGGAAGCTGACAAAGCTAATTTCGAGAAAACTGTGGTTCAAGAAGAAATATTTTTTACAGCAGCTTCTTGCAAGAAAGATAATAGACACTGGGTTGTAATGTTGATTTGACTAAGGAGTGGCTGACAGCTTTGTCCAAAACACAACTGGAAGCTAATAAATTAATTCCCACGCACAACCTCATTCCACAGATTAATTTCTCATCTAATATTAGAGGTTTCTCTGTATAGTGTTCAGGTATCATTGCCTTTCCACTACAAAAAGGAAAAATAAAAAGCCACATGACAGAGAGTACATGTGCTTTATAGAGTAAAAATCATTTTGTGGGTGGATTTCAAACACCTGTAAGACCCCACGAAAGGCTGAAAGCATCAGCCTCCTGGCTAGTGTAATTTCAGCACACATTTTCCTCTGCTACTCAAAGCAAAAATAATCTTTTGATGTGTTGGCTGCTTTTTTCCCATCTCACCTCTTCCTTCATATCAGGAATGTTAGAGTTACAGCCACAAAAGAAACCTTTATGAAGTACTGGCTATTGCAGTCCAAGGAGTTAATCAATATCTCTCTTTGTGAATGGCAAAAACGCTGACTATGACTTTATAAAGATTTTCATATGTCAATGTTGAGAGGCAGAAATATCACCAATGTACTTTTAACCTGCCCAGAATTTGTATGACAATTCAGTTACTACTGGACATTTTTATAAAATGTTTCCCATCGCTTTTATATTTTAACCAAGCCTTAACTGTAAGGGAAGAAGCTTCTGAATTCCTTGGGGCTGCTCTTCAGTGCCAGTTGAAAGTGTAGCCATTCACCCTCAGCATACACAAAGACTTCAGACAAAAAACCCAGCATGTTGGGTTGGTGTGCCCAAGATACAAACACTCAGTACTTCACTTCAAAATCCATACATGTTGGTGACTGTCAGAAACACATTTTCCACCCTTCACATTAACTGAAGAATAATGCACTTAAAAGCTGTTAAAAATGTCACCATGGCCATATTTTCAGAATATAGTCATAACAGGCATATCTGCAATTTTTTTATGCATAACCTTTTATGATGGAATTTTGGATACCACCACTTGATTTGGACACTGCTACAAGTGTTACACTTCACATCCTTATGGTATCATTTTGTCATTCTTCTCCAGTTTTCCCCTGATAACTGATGGGCAAACTCCCCAAGTTTCTCATTCTGGGCTGTCAAGCAGAAAACCCTGTCTAAACCCTTTTTAGACAATAAAATGCTCCTTTTATTAAAAAAGAAGGAAAATGTACAGCCCCTTCTCTCTGGAAGGGATTAGTGACTTTCAGAATTAGAACAAACGATACTCTATGACAGTAAAAGATTTTTTGGGTTTATTGAAACACAAAATCAACAGAGTATTAAAGATGAAAGTTGAAGAAGCAAAAAAGACTATATTACAAAAGAGATCAGATCACACAGATCTATGGGGAATGTACAGATTAAGTGAATTCCAGCCCACATTATGTTCCAGTGTGTGTGTGTGTGTGTGTGAGTACAAGAGTACATGCACACATGCAAGATTAATTTCTGAACGGGAAATGGCAGGGGGAGAAAACAGCTTTTGTTCCCTGAAGCTGGCTCCTGCTGCTGTAATCAGTGCAAGCTTTCATAACACACACAAGTATATATACACACTGCTGGGAGAAAAGCTTTTAGCAGTCTGGTCCCTTCTTTTGATTTCCAACCAAAAAGAAGTGAGAAATGAAGGAAAAGTGGAGAGAAGAATAAATAAAAGATTAGAGATTCAAATTAACATTTTATTTGTGATGGATACCCAATTATGTTTATAGTTCCATAATAATGGTGGCGTATTGCCAACAAAGCACAAAAAATACTGCTTCTGACATGCTGTGTATCAGAGTTCAGTTATTACACCACCAGAGAATACACCCCTCCCTCCCCCCCCCCCACCCCCCATGCTTAAGTAGCAGCCACTAAGAGATTTCATAGTTTAAGGAGAATGTTTACATGCTATAAAGTTGACGTACCTTTTCTTACAGTCTTTCTCCCATGCATAAGGGAAGGATAAGATGGCATTTGACAGTCAGACTGTCAGAAGCACATAGCTGGGAAGCTCCCACGTTCCACGTCCCTTGGTGCCATGGCATTTTCCAGCTGCCAACAGCAGTTCCAAAGCAGCTGTCACAGTTGGACCAGTACTTCCTCATGTGGGCCACAAGGTAAGTGCAGACATGGATGGCATGAGAATTGAGACAGGGTAAATAAACATTGATCAGAGTCACCCTTTTTTTCACAGCTGCTCCAAATACAAACAGGAAGGCTACTACTACTAGGTCAGTACTGGTAAACTAAAAGCTTAACTTTTGTAGATATGTATATATATACATATATATATATGTCCTGAGAAGGACATGTTTAGGATGCTTCTTCACCATACAAACCCCAGTCATCATTTTCCATTATGCCAGAATCACAGAATGGCTGAGGTTGATAAGCCTCTCATGGTGACCTGCTGCAACCTTGCTTAAGAAGAGATACGCATAATGAAGTGTCCAGGGCCATGTCCCAGTGGCTCCTGAAGATCTCTAAGAAAGAAGCTCCACAGCCCTCTGGGCAACCTGTGCCAGTGCTTCATCACCCACTCAGCACAGAGGTGCTGCCTAGTGCTCAGAAGGAGCCTCCTGTGCTCCAGTTTCTGCCCATTGCCTTGTAAAAAGTGAGATACTTAACTCCAGCATTAAGTCCTCATTTAGTTGCTTAAATACAGACACTGTAGAATACACAAGATACTTTCACAAGATTATATGCGACAGGACTTACAGAAGACTCATGTATTTTGAAACTGGCAAAGTGCAGTAGTTTACAGTATCTCAAATGCCTCTGTTCATGCACCTGATCTAAAACTTATGTTCATTATATCCTACTCACTTTGTACACGCCTGTGCAATATTAACTGCGAAAAATTCAGTTCATGCCACAAATGAGTCTCCATTTATAACACAATATCGTCCATTCTCTGGGGAAAACAAACAAACAAACAAACAGAAGATGAGCCTGTAAATATAAACTGTAGGACAGACTATTCAAAAAATGGCAATTCTTTACCATTTTTTAGTCAGTTCCTGGAATCATAGAATCAAAGAGTGGCTTGGGTTGGAAGCGATTTTAACAATAACGTAGTTCCAGCCCTCCCTGCTGTGGGCAGGATTGCCATCCATCAGATCAGATCACCCGGGAACCCATCAAGCCTGGCCTTGAACACCTCCAGGAGTGGAGCAACCACAGCTTCTCTGGGCAGCCTGGGTGCCAGTGCCTCATCACCCTCCAAGAGTTTCCTCTCAACATCTAACATGCCTGCCTAGTGATCTAGAGCCTGGCTACCTTCTCCAGCCTCTCTTGCAAGGGACAGTGGACAGGATGGAGAGGTGCTACCTGTGATACATACTATTGCCCCTGGCTCCTGGCTCCCAGTCCCTCATGGAGCTGCTGATCTGACATTTTTCACTATACTGTGCACATGCCAACACCTAGGGGAGGAAAAGCAAGGAACACCAGTTCCAAAGCTGTGTCAACCTGCTGCAGGGCAGGCAGGAGCATTAGAGTCATTACAGCAAACTTAATTACTCTGCCTAAACATCTCATGCATGGCCTTATCGGTATTAGGAACATGCCCTGACTGACCAGGATTTGCAGTTTGAGTTGATTAACACTAAAATGCTTGTACATATGCAAATTAGAATTCTTACTGGATTTCCATGAACAGAATGTTTTGAGGACAAAATAAATGAGTCCTTATGGCAAATTTCAGTTCCTTCTGTGTGTAAATCAGATTAAAGATTTTATTTACCTTTGCTTTTAAAAAATGGGGGGAAAGGCACTTTTTCTCTATATTCTCAGTATGTATGCCTAAGAATGGCTGAAAATAAATTGAAGTAAAATATCAACCACAAAAAACTTCAGGGGCCAAGCAAACATATATTACCAGAGATGAAATTGTTGATCCACATGACATACAGTTTGCAGAATTTCTTCTTTATCGAGGGCCAATTAATTGTAGAAGAAAATAATACAAAATATTTCTGACCTACATTAATCTACAACCATGCTCAGATGCTCTACAACAGCACTTTAAGTTGATCTTTTTACCCTGACCATGCCCGTCTACGTGTTCATTACCCTGATGCACAACTTTAGATTTCCTCTCTGGATCATATTTTCTCATGGGATGTAAACCTGCGTGTCCTTTGCCTTTTTTTAACTACTTCTTCAGCCTAAGTGAAGCACCCAGGACACAGTTCACCTGCCCTCTGACTAACATGCATTTTTTTTCAACTGTGTCACACAGATACATAAAAAGAGTCACCCAGGGGTCCATACAAGGATCATCCATGTCACTTAAATACATATCAAGGACAGTTGGTTTCAAGTTCAAGTTGCTCTCTAATTTCTAATCAAATGAGTTTGATATGAAGAAAAAGGAGGAACCGGACAGATAATTACTGCGTCTCTTTCACAGTCAAATCATGCTGCAAATTAAATGCCTTGAAATCAAAGCTTAAAAGGACACTGACAAAATATTTTGACAAAATAATCTTTTCTCTTTTGTTGCGAAGCATTGAAGAAGGAGAACAGACATCTGTTTCCTAACCAAATCTTCATCTTTTCTCGCTGGATAGACACTCTATGTTTCTACGTGGTTCCAAAGGAATAACAGCTTACTGGCAAGTTTTTATGAATTAGTAAGACATTACTTTGGTAAATACTGCAGTTTGATTGTGCTTATTTGTTTATGAAAAGAAATACCTATGGCAATTCCTTGTTTATTATCTTCAGAAGATTCTTTCTATTCTGCAATAGCCATTATTCCTCCAGAGGATGGAGGAATAATATATACCAACTCCAAGGACTTTCTGGTTCCTTCACAGAAACAAATGATACCTCTTTGAGTCCCAGCAGGCAAATAATGCAGTGTGCTCTCTCCACCAGCATCAGAGTTCTCTTTCAAAATTTGTTATAAACATTTTTTCCATTAAACCATTAGAATTTTCTCTTGAAAGTTAAGAGGAGAAGTTAAAGCTGAATGGAACAATGCTGTAAAAATTTACTGTCCAGTAGGTTATAAAAAAAGCATCATACACAAAAGACTGAAGACTCCAGAGAACCCCAGTGATGATGTTTGAGGTTCAGAATCTATAGTAGCTGTGAGCCTGTTAACTGCAGAATACATCACTAAGACTTCAGCAAAACTACTAAAAATTGGAACTGCATATGAGTAGGCCATTGAAATCCAACTGCCTTGCTCATTTTAAGTCAAACATATGAACGAGCTTGGGATAAAATGCTAATCAGAGCAGCCATGTTTCTGGTGAAACTCATTCTGTCAGTATGTACTTCTCTTGCATAGATAAATAAAACACTTCAGTTTCTCTGAAGCCCTCTACAGTATGCTCCACTATTCTGAGAATATCGTTAACAGTAGGAAAAGCATGAAATACTTCTTTTTCAGTTTTCTTAACTGCTGTGATCAGAAAGGCTTAACTGACATCCTTTTTTGAAGAGCTTCATTGCTCTACAGAAAAAAAAAAACAATTCTGAAAGACACAGACAAGACACATACAGCTGCAGCAGCTTTAATATATCCTTTATTACTGTTTTTATTATTTAACCTAAATCTGTCAATAAGCTTATGATCTCACACCAGATTTATGATCTGCCCGGATGAAATCAATGGCATTAAAACTGTTCAGGTTTGACGTGGCAGAAAAAGTACCAGGCTGTACAGAAACAATCTTTGAAATCATGAACTCCGTTATCTCTGAAGTTAACATGGAAAGATACTTTTCTCCGGCTTCTCTTCACAGCGTTCAGATTAAGCTGCTGACCAGGAGCACCAGTTAATATATGAAGAGATCTTTCAGATATGGTTTTGCAAAAATGTGCTTCTCCAAGTGGTTGGTGAGGGGATTGTTTGTTGGGTGTGTTTTGTTTTGTTTAATTGGGCAAGTGAAATGCTTTCAGGTTTTTCAGGGAAATCACCGTCACTGTGAAAGGAAGACAAGCATATGTTTTCCTGGACTGGTAAATCTTCATGACAATTTTGCAAGCCTGCTTGAAGATTTTTTCCCTCTCCCACAAACGCAATTACAGTATCACATGTAACTGGGAACAAAGACTACAGGGAACAGAGTTTAATGGACTGTGATTACTGTTCTGGAACAGATTGAATCTCTTTATAGCCTATGAGAAGACGATGTGAACTGAATTCAAACAAAGAACTGATAATGGATTTTACTGAAAGCTACAGTTAAAAAAGACACTCATAATTCACAGACATGGAAGGTATCTCAAAGGAAGGATTTAAAATAAGCAAGGAATGTATTACATTTAAATAACAGGCTTACAAATTTTATCTTTATATAGCACTCTATTTCCAGAATAGGAATATCAATAATGTTCTTTTATTTTAAATGTTTTCATTAGGAATGTCCTGTCATTATTCTTTCTTTTTTCCTTTCTTCTTTTTTAATTAATTTGGTAGCTTTTTCCTCTTATTATTTAAGGAGTTCAACTCATGTTTCTGTCTAATGTCTGGCTACGAACAAAACAAACTGAATCAACTGTATTTCAACCAAGGCTTTAAAAATAAAGCATATTTCATGTCAGCATTTGCTTTGCTCTTACTCCAAATCAATTATCTGTACATTCTTGTCTTCTCTCTTCAGCAATATGAGGGAAGAGGTGATTTTTCAGCTATCCATAATGTTCCTTCTTGGTCTGCACACAGCATGGGGGAGGGAAGTGCCTCATCCCTGCATAAATACCTACCATTGTGACTGCATACGTCATTTCTGATGTGCTATCCTTGGTGGCTGCTTTTTTTAATCTGACATCTCTCCAAGTAGTGGAGGAGTAGGCTGTCTATTTCTGAGTAAACAGCTTTCGAATTTTGCTCAGAAGATGAAAAAATCAATTTCAAAAATGTTTACTGTAGTGCTATCTGCTTCAAATTCTGTTTCACACTAAGAGGGTAACTTGTTTGTAAATGAGAATAACCCCTGTTAAGTTCTCACCAAGTGAAACTGAAGGATTAAAAACAGTGAATAAGAGTTGCTGTGTTGCATTACCAACAGGATGGTGAGTTAACCCATGAAAGTCATCAGCATTACCAATAACCCCATTCCTCATTTCTAAGACATATCTTCAAATACCATTTCTCTAATGTTTGTTGTAAGAATTGATGCAGTATCACAGCTGGGCCCCAAAAATCCCCCCAGAGAGATAATCTTCATTGTCTTTTTCCACTGTATTGCCAAAAATTATTTATGTATATGAAAACTCATTTTCATCCCCTGAAACACTTTCTCAAAATATTTTAAAATAGAAATATCAGCGAGTTTGTAATAAACAAGCTCAAGTGGAAGTTTTTCCAATAGGTATTTTTCCTCTAACTTTGAATCCTCCCACCAGACGCCCTCATTCTCCCAGTCTTTTGTG
Organism: Lagopus leucura; assembly: GCF_019238085.1. NCBI lineage: Eukaryota > Metazoa > Chordata > Aves > Galliformes > Phasianidae > Lagopus > Lagopus leucura. The sequence continues at coordinate 3,233,926 of NW_024962268.1, read as the reverse complement.
CTGCCCATATAACAGACATCTCCACCAGAAAGACTCGAGCAATTACCTAATGGTGCAGAACTAGCATGACAGCCTCACTGCTGTGCACCCCATCTCAATGAGGATGTGTTTTGTATGACTCAGAATGAATCAGACTAAGGAAAGAGAACTGCAGACCCAGAAATAATAAACAGCAGCATACAATTTAGAAGAAAGATACTACGCTGCTTAATCATTGCTGCCCCACATCTAATTGCATTGCATATTATATTGCATGCCTAATAGGATATGTGTGTGGATGTATTAACATGCTTTTATTGAGCTCCACAAAAATTAATCAATGCCCTTTGTTGAAAACACCAAGCCCTAATCAATCATAATCTGGTACTGATATAAAGCTAGACGCATTAGCAAAAAGAAAAAAACAACATCAAATACTCCATTCCCATGCCCACACTTCTGTCCTCACAAAACAGACTGCTGCCTCGTTGTGGGAGGGGGCACATCACTTAGATGGAAGCAGAAAACCACTTCCAAGTATTCATCACAAAGCCTAGTCATGATGAGCTGTGGACCTGAGGCCCTCCAAAATGGACAATGCTTATGAATACAATTCTTTCACATAGCCAGCTCCAAGGCTAGTAGAATGCATACTACTTTCAGAGGGATGGCAGAGCTGTTCTTCCCTGTCCCCCAAAGGAATGATGTGATTGATAATAACCAAATGAGGCCCAGGTGCCAGGTCTTCACAGCAAAGCCACACATAGTAGCTTAACAGTTTCTGTCCTTAACAGTGTGTTTGCATGTGCTTGTATGCCCTTTGGACAGTGCACTGGCAGGGCCAAGAACTGAACTGATCTCATCTGGATCTTTTCTGTGGAGGTACAAAAACTACAAACAGGTTTACACCAGAACTTGGACTCTAAAACCATTACTACAGCTACATAAGGCTCAACACGCTCCCTAAGCTGGATCAGATTCACTTTCCAGAGAGGTGATGTCAGTCTTTTGTCCTATAGTACCTTCTCTGAAGCACAGATTTTTGGCAGGTGCATGAAATCACAGAAAATATTACTGAATTTGCACCAAAAAAAAAAAAAAAAAAAAAAAAAAAAGCAAAACCAAAGAGGAACAATCCCTTTATTGAACTGCTATCAACTTTTTCAGTAGGAAACAAGAAGTTATCTTAGACAATACAAAACAATGACAAAAATAATACAATTAAATCTGGGAGGAACGGCTGACAAACTGGAAGGCTGTGCTACCACTCAGTAAGACCTGGACAGACCGGAGAATTGAGCAAGGAAGAAACTGATGAGGTTTAATAAGAGCAAGTGTAGAGTCTTGCACCTGAGGAACAATAACCGCATGCATCAGTACAGGTCAGGGGATGAGCTGCTGGAGAGGAGTTCTGCAGGGAAGTACCTGGGTGTCCTGGTGGACAACAGGTTGGCCATGAGACAGCAGTGTGCCCTTGTGTCCAAGAATGCCAACTGTAGTCCAGGCTACTTCAAAAGAGGGTGGACAGTGGGTTGAGGGAGGTGATTCTCCTCTTCTACTCTGCCCTGGACAGGACACATTTAAAATACTGTGTCCAGCTCCGGGCTTTCCAACACAAAAATGACAGGGATCTCCTAGAAGGAGTCCAGAGGATGGCCACAAAAATGAAAAAGGGCCAGGAGCATCTCCTATATTGAGAGAGGCTGAGTAATTTGGTCCTATTCAGGGTGCAGAATAGAAAACTGAGTGGGGATCTGATTAATATTTATAAATATCTAAAGGAAGACGGGAGGCAAGTGGATGAGGCCAGGATCTTCTCAGCATGTAGCAATAGGACAAGAAATAATGGTCTAAAACCCATACATAGGAGGTTCCATACTAACATGCAGAAGGACTTCTTTAAGATAACGGTGGCAGAGCTCTGAAACACGTTGCCCAAAGAGGCTGTGGATTCTCTTTCTCTGGAGATATTCAAGACCTTTCTGGACATCTACCTCTGCAACCTTCTGTAGGGGGACATGATTTCTGGAGGTCCCTTCCAACCTCTACAATTCTGTGATTCTGTGATCTCTTTAGGTTCATTCCAACCCCTTCAGTACTGTGATTCTGTGATTAATCCTTTGCAATCTTTCATTATTTAGTTTGGTTTGGCTTGTTTTTTCTTGCATATATTGATGATTCCAATTTCAATGACTATTTAATCTACTTCCTTGCTACCTTTATAAAGAGATCTCTTTTTATTAATTTTTTTGCACAATGCCTTCTATTTTCACATATTTCTAGAAAAATAAATAGCTACAGCTGCTTTTGTTTCATAATTCATAATCTCTTCTGCAGCTTTCTGTTCCATCAAGGATGGTTAACTACTGGGTTTTGCTTACAGCTACTGTGCTGCATTTCTTTATGAGATAAGGGAAAGGAGCTCTGGAATTTTCCCAGAGAGTGATAATGACTCAGTGAAGATATATGTTACATCACTAACCTCCAAGTCATTTTTCTTCTGTGGAAAATGGAAGAAATAGGATAACGGAAGAAACTGCAGACAGTGTACAGATACTGTGGCTTCATTTGTTCATTTTTCTTGCACCTTTCTGTCACGCAATCTCTAGGACACGAAGTGCCAAGCTTTACTGTAATGATTTGCAGTAGGTCAGACTGTGGCTTCTTGCAGACTGCCACTCAACTCAGAGCACATGACTACCTTCATGGTACTAGTCTGGCTTCAGTTAGACTCTGAGAAGCTAGCTGAAGGAAAGAACCATTAAATGCAGTCAGGAAATGAAGACACGGAGTGTGTTAATCCACTGGCTGGTCAGTACACACAGATCCTGCTGGGCTTTCCTCATTTAACTAGTGTTTGTGCTCTGCCTTCTGTATAGCCTGCAAGCATGATTTTGAAGACAACAATGAAACAGCCCTCTGGAAATAATGTAGACTTGCTACTGAGAAGAAAAAAAAGTCTTTAATTGAATGCTTTTCAATTTAAAGGAATAAATTAATATAAAACTAAATAATTCTGATTATAGAGTAATGAAGTGATCAAAAGGACAAATTAACCATTCTGTGAGTCCAGGACCTGAGCTAAACAATAGTCGATACGAGTAGAGTCCTCGTTTTTTCTGTGCAAAACAGAAGATGGATTTCATGACTGGAGTGTGCCAATATCATCAAGCATTCTACTTAACACAGTTCACTGAGCCTCCCCAGTGGCCTCTAAACTGAACTCTGACCTTGTTCTTGGGTCTTTTAGAAAGACATCCAATAGCAAAAATGGAAATATAGTGAACTGCGCCCAGTGGCTGACACACTAATGAGTTCTGTAAAGATGTAAAACTTACAAACAACTTTCTAAGTTGAGATTTCTGATGGAATACTGAAGAAGGCTCCCTGGCTCTGAGATATAAATAATTGTTTCACATTTCTGCAAAAATGGAGTCATATGCATTCATGCTGCAGAAATATAATCTTAATTCCATGTGTCATTATGTAATTACTCATTCATATTCAAGAATTTGTCTATTTAACAAAGAAAATATTGTTTACATTGAGAAAAAACAGTGCCACACATAACAATGTCCAAAGATTTAATATTTTAGGGGGAAAAACAAAATTAAGACTGTTCAAATTTCAGGAATTAAATATTTATTATTATATATTATATATATATTGTATTATAAATTAAATATTGTGTCATTTGGTAGATTCAACTCACAGTCATAACTACTGTGATTAACATTTTTGAAAATGCACATGCTTGAAATTATGAAAAATAATATAATTCAGTGAGCCACGGTTCTAGAAAGTTTTTTAAAGATGAGAAAAAGCCAGATTATTCAAAGGAGGTGTCCATCATACTTTAGAAGCCTTGAAGTCAAAATCTAATTCCGCTGTTTAAAGAAATACTCAACACTTTCTAAAATTTCTCTTCAGACAAAAATCTCTGTCTAAGCAAATGAGAACTGTATTCCAGTTGAGATAGAATTAAGGGATATTTAAAGTAGTATATACACTTTATGGTTGTGTAATTATGAATTCCAGCTACTAAGAGAAAGATTTTGCTAATGCTGTGTGCCTTGAGCAATATCAAAGATGTACTATGGTGTCTGATGAGATTTTGAAGAGAGCCAGGCTATCTTCAGTGGTGCCCAGTACTAGGACAAGAAGCAGCAGGCACAAACTGGAACACAGGAGGTTCCCTCTGAACATTAGGAAGCACTTCCTAACTGAAAGTGTGACGGAGCTACAGTCCGTGCTTTAGCCTTATCCGTAACAAAGGCATGCAGTGTTCAGCTCCACGTGTGATGAACATGTGAAGGTTCTACAGTTTTCAGCAGAACCTGAGTACTCAGCACTTTTAAAGAAAACCAACGTAAGCGTCTGTCCTCAGTGGAGGACTTTTCTCATGCAAGTCTATGTGAAGTTCATTTGTGATTAACTAAATGATTGCACGTGCTATTGCACAAAATAGAAAAAAAATAAGGATTATTCTCATTTCCACATATTCATGCTTAAACATGTCAACTTCTTGTTCTGGGAAAGGATGTAACACAAACAAAAGGATCCATATTTGTGCAAACACGATGAAAGGGAGATTTCAATCTAAGGGAGATTTCACATTGCTATCAACACAGGATGAAGAACATGACAAGAGTATGAAGTCCCAAATTTGCAGCACAACATAACTGAAATATCCATGATCTTTGAAATATCTATGAAATTGAAATGATCATAATAGTAAATGCTTTGTAATGGGAAGATGTGCAACATCTTTTTCACTAAATATGAATGTTAACATATATGTAACATCATGAAAAAGTTACACAAGTTATAATAAGCCTGACAAATACAGCAGTCACATTCATACTGGGATAAGCTGTATTAGAATATTCTGCAGTCACTTCGGGAGAACAGGCTCTTGTAAATGTAAAATCTAACAGCTGGTCTTTTAAGGCAATTTTGGATGATGTTCTACAGCAATCAATCAAGTAGTAAATCAAACAAACTGTAACTCTTTATCCATTCCAAGGCTTCAGAAATGTAGATGCCTACACACAATTGAAAAAAAGAACAGAAAAGATAATGCCTCTCAAAATCACAGATTAAGAGCCTACGTAATTTGTATTTTCCCCAGCCATGGCATTTGTTTGGCTTCCCAAAGGTATCCTTTCAAATTTACCACTTCTCATTCTCTTGAGTTGCTGGACTCGTTGTGTTTGTGCCCTAAATGAAGGAACAAATGAAAAGATAAACATATGAAAAAGTGTATTGGATCTGATTATTTGCTATGAATAAGAAGTCAGGGCTGGATGTGGCTCTGGGCAGCCTCGTCTAGTGGTTGGTGACCCTGCCCACGGCAGGGGGTTGAAACTAGATGATCTTTGTGGTCCTTTTCAGCCCAGACCGTTCTATGATTCAATGATTCTATAATGATTACCTAATAAATAGGAATACTTTGCTACAATTAAGAGTGTGTTTTCTAGGAAGATTTCAAAGTGTTTCAAAAACATATTAGGATATCAAGATCAACCCAAATCTCCTAATGCCAATTATTTTCTCTGTCAAGACTAGTAAATATATCTTGTCATCAAATATTAGTGTGGATGGGCAGCATCATCTCAGGAAATCCTGATTTTCTGCACAGAAAAGAAGAGAGGGCTCCCTGCCTAATTTCAGAAACTACAGAGAGAAGTGAAGATTCCATATTAATGCAAGTCTGGTCAAAGTCTCCATCTCTAATTAAGTAATAATACATAAATATTTTAATATCATATATGAACATTGCAATCAAATAATAAAAACATACAGTTTTTTAAAAATTGTCCCTTAGATGAAAGGAATCATGTGAACTACAGAGCTGACAGCCTGGTATTCCACTTGCTTCTTGTATACAGCAATCTATTCAGGCCAAGAAAGTCTCAGGTAGTATCTAGGCTTAACATGCACTTACCATATTATGTAAATGATTATAATGCATAAGTACTCTGCACTGATGCTATGCTACATCTGAGTGGTCAGAAAAAATACGAAGAAGAAACTACTTTTTGCATAGCAATGTAAATTTTCTTAAAGGGTTGCCAAGGGTGAAGACCCTTATGTCTTCAACCAATCTACTAAAAATCATATACCAGTTACTTCCTTTAAAAGTAAAGAAAAATACTCTTTTCAAGACACGCCATTAACTTTCTCAGAGCTAACACAGAAATGATTAAGCCATAGCATGAGTCAACATGAAGAAAAAAATCAGGATTTAGTCTTGCAAATAATAACTCTTAGCAACTAAAAATAAACTGATAAAGGATAGCACAATTGAACTTTGCAACTCTGCCTAACATACTGTCTTCTTTCCTACTTGAGAATCTCAGTACAGATCACAGTCTTGGTTTAGAATACACTTAACCTCAGGGCTTTTTGAAAAAGCTCTTTAAGATCAAATTTAATTCAAACAAAATCTCAAATAAGGAAGTTTAAAGCATTATGTCAACTTAAATTTGTCAGAACATTTTAAAAACTGAAGCTTATGATATCGATTCAAACGGTTAGAAGTAACGTTGTATCTTGAAGTTGAAACATATCTATATCATCTATATCATCTAATTAAACCAAAATTGATTCCAATTCAATTAGCTCTTTTATTTCTAATGTTTTAATCAAGCCTTTGTCTTTAAAGAATCTGTTCATCATAAAACTAGAATGTGGCACTCAGTGCAGAATCTCCCAGGAAATTTCTTGATGCATTATTAATTACCATCAGCAATTCTACTTCACCAAAGAGCCTCGATGAATGAACTATGACTCTTCTTTCATTAGTTACGTTTCCTAATAAAGCTCCTACTTTTAGAAGGATTTGCCTTGGAATCCCTCAAGAACTACTGCAAGTTAACTGTTGAAAAGATACAACCTTCATTTATAATTTTCTTTGTATTCAATGGACAGAGTTTGAAGTTTCACTTGTAGGTATTTTTCTGAATGCCAAGATCTCATCACAAATAAATAAAAACTTCTATCAAATAGTGATTATGTTTGCTATCACTCTAACACAAAACCCTTTTTCTTTCTCTTCTGCAGTCCTGTACTCATCAGTTGTACTTACAACACAACATACAGGCCATAGGTTTTTTTTGGCAAACATCTTCATTGTGAGGAAAACTGTCCTGTTCACATATTCTACATCAAAACCTGTATTTTTGTATAAGCAATTTATTAATTTATTATAGACAAGTTTTTAACCAGTATTCTGTGAGCTATATATTCAAGATTCAGCAGAACAGGCAAATCACAGTATTAGATGCATGCAAAATGTTAATAAACGTATACCAAAGTCTGAAACAACATCCTGTAGTGATCCCCTCCCAAAATTATCATACATACACATGGTTACATGCATCGCTTTTCTCCCCAGGCCTGTGAGTAGCTACACACACCCTTCTTCACTCAGTGCTGGCCCCTCTCGTATCATAGCCCGTGTGAGTGCTCCTGTGCGTACCTGCGAGCACCTACAACCAGCTGAATCATAGACCAGTGCAAAAGCACACCATGACATGTTGTTGTAGCCTGTATGGGCATATGTAGTTGGACACTGATAATTCACAGCAGCTGGCAGGGAGGATGCACATTCTTATTTTGACAGAGCTCTTAATACAGCAGCAGAACAGCTTCCAGGTGCAGACTTCAGCAGGTCCAGTCTTCTTTCCAAGTGAAAACTCCTCTGTTTCAAAAGTCAATAAATGTAAATACAATTCTGCTAAGCTAAAGAAGCCATTGTGATCAATGCCCCAGTGTAACATTATGGTGAAAAATAGATCATGAATATTTTGTCTCCTGAGCATGAATCTGTTTGCTCCCCTTTTATTCCCCTTTTCCTGCAAAACTGCACGGTAAGGGCATGCTTACTTCTACACATCACAAAATATGGAATATTTCTCACCTAGCTTTAGATATCTGTCTGAACTACTCACTAGAGTCCCATAACACGTTTTAGTTTTCCACTTTATGATTGAAATAAACCACACATTATAAACACTCAATGTTTCTCTGCTTCTCTCCATTGGGAAGAAGGGAAATTTTGACTACTAGCTCAGAAACAAATCTGAGTTTTATAACTTAGTTTGTACAAGCAGAATCTAGTCATGAATATTTACAATGCCTTCTAGACTGGCATGGAACACCCATTCTCTTCCCCTCCACCCTCTTCCTTTTTATTTGTTTGTTGTCTTTTTTTTTTTTTTTTTTTTTTTGAGAGAGAGAGAGAGAGAGAGAGAGAGAGAGAGAGGTTATTTGGGTGCTTTTGATTGGCTTCTGTCTTTATCCAGACTAAAACAGTTACACTTCTTAACAGCTCTCCAGTATACGTTTGATGCATTGGCAAAACACGGGGCTCCAAATAGTGAAGAATATGCAGCCATGCTTTCCTGCTCACTCCTGTCTAGATCTCTTTGGATGGTATCTCATCCTTTAGGCCTGTCAACCCTCAGCTTGGGATTTCAAGATTGCCTAAAAAAAATCATTTATTTGCCTCTGCAAGACGATTTTCAGTTACATATATGCATGACCTGCAGATTTTCAAATGGGATGTATAGCATTCCAATCCAATTCAACTAAAAATCTGATTGACTCCTTACTGGACTTCCATAATTCATATCTTAGTAGAGAAAAATATCCTTCACTTCCTAATAGTGCCACTGCTTTTTGGTTCACATTTTGAACAATTACTGTCAAGGATGAAGTACTCGAAAAGTAAAATTTCATCAAAAATCTCCGATAACATCTTGAGAGCTCACTAAGAATTGTGGCCACTGCCATCGAATCAGACTGGTGTGTTAATTTCACAAAAAGTGGTCAAATATCCCATCTGCTTTATGTTTTTCTTCCTCTCTCTTTCTTTGTTTTTAACATTTTAAGAAAAATATTAAAAATTAAAATGTTTTGTTACTTATATATTGATGATATTACATATTTTGCAAGGGCTGCTCTGAAAGCAATGCCTTCTGTTTTATTATATTGGTCCAGAAGATCAGAGGCGAATATTGTGGCTTGTCTGCAGAGGTTGAACCTTGCCACAAATGTTCTATTACATGTTGTTGCTGTGTGACAGGTGGCAGCAGAGGGGCAGTCTGACAAAGTGGTGTCTGACATGGAAATGCATATGAAACAAAGGTGCTTCACTCAATTCCTCCATGCAGAAAAAATTGCACCCATTGACTTTCACGAGTGCTTGCTGAATCACTATGGAGAACAAATAGTGAATGTGAGCACAGTAAGGCAGCAGGTGGTTGTATGAATCCTTTGCTTGCTTTCTGAGGCATTTCTTATGATAAGACTCTCACTTATGTAGAAAATGAGAGGTGAGTGTTGCCAAGTGGGAGTCAACATCACTGTGTGGACAATTTCACATTTGAAAGCATTTCTTCTGAGCTATTTGCCTTTGGAAGAGAGTGCTCAGGACTATTTACTGGCAGAAGATCTGGCTTGGGACCAAATAATTCCAGCTTGCTATGGGAGACTGGGGGATTTTATTCTGTGAAAGCAAGATACAAGTTGGCACCTCCATGCTCCCTCCTATCTGCTGGCAAGGTCAGGAAGAAGGGAACAAAAGGAGTTTCTGCTGAGATCCAAAAGCCAGAAGCTGCCCTCCAAAGAGAGCTGACTCAACCACTTTGGACTTAGAAATAAGTTCATACTACCACTGGAAAGTCGGTCACAGTTGTCATCATCAATGGAACAACAACACCTGACAACCCACCACTACTGAAGATCAATGACTGAACTATGAGCCACACTGGACCCATGGTGGTGACTGTCTCCATCTTGCTTCCCACAAAGACTCCTTGCTTTTATTTCCTATCTTTCCTATCACTCTTCTCTCCTTCCCCATCTCCCTGATTGATTAAAATCTGTAATAAACTGGTAGGACCACATTTGAACCGTTGTTTCTTAATCTCACATTGGGTATACATATATCAAAGAATCTACTCTCCCTCTGATAAACTGGAGCAAGACAGTGGTGCATTTCAGCAGTAGTGACATTAGGTCACTCTCACTGGTGCAGATTCTTATGAGCACAGCATCCAGACTCTTTTTCATCGCTGACACATAGCTAATGGCGGTGACTATGTTGAAAAACAGTGTTTTGTAGTTCAGAATTTGTTCTCTCAAATGGTGTTACTGTGCTCTTTGTTGTCATTTCCATGGAAATAAAGAGGAGACATAACTTTTGGAGCAACCTACGTATATGCGGCCCAAGACAGTTTCTATTCACTAAATGCAGCCTAGGCAACCAAAAGGACACTCGTGCTTTAGTGAGCATGAGCCTGATGGTAGAGAAATTTAATATTGATAAAGGTGTTCTAAGTTACAGTCTTTATATTAATAGATATGTAATTGAATATAAGCAGTTCACTTCAGCTGAATGCCAATTTCCATATGTCACTTCTGTCTTTCTGTATTATACCAGATCTGAGACTGTAACTACTTTTATGTTCACACATTTAAAAAAACCTGTTACTCAAGTCTTCCATATTCTACCACAATACCATCAAAGCAAACAGTTGTTTGTTTCCCTTTGCTTTCTTCTTCTAGGTCAAATTTCTTACAAGTGCACTGCTCTTTGCCTACAAATAGAAGAGCCATCTGTACTCATTCAACATGCTGGGAAGTGTATATTCTGTAATCTTTAAGAAGGAAAAAAGGAAAACATGAGTGATTGTAGCTCTTGGTAATACTGAGTAAATAAACTTTCTCATAGGGAAGAAACACATAGATAAAAACAAAAAAAAATGAAAGAAAATATTCTTGGTTTTGGCAAAACTAGATTTACCATCTACCTAAAGTAAGTGGAAAATATCAAAACTGAACAAAACTAAAACTAGACAAAGAAAATATATATTTATGAGAAAGAAAACCAGACAACTGCGGGATTGAAGGTAATATGACCTTTCACATCTTGTATATATAGAACTGTAGTTCACACATGATTAAAAGAACCTTAAGTGAAATCTGAGAAATTAAGAATGTTCTTACTGGAAAAGTGTTCCAATATAATTACTGTTTACTTTCACGGGTCAGATATTCTCTATATCATTTTTTCTATATATTCTTTATTTTCTCATTTTCTTTCACAGTTCTGTCTGCTGTAAATGTCTCATTTGTCAATTTACTCATTTGCATTTTAATTGCTTCACAAACTTCTATTTAACCACAGTTACATTTTGCTTTTTACATCTGTTGTACAAACAGAATATATCATTTAAATTTTAAAAGAACTCTTCTCTTATATTCCTTTTCATGTATTTTTACTGAGAGCTGAAGTCTGACAAGCCCTACTAGACTCATCTCTCACCTAATTACCAACAGGAGGTGCTCCAGCTGTCTGATCATCTTCATGGCCCTCCTCTGGACACGATTCAGCACCTCCATGTCCATCTTGTTTTGGGGGCTACAGAACTGGACTCAGTAACCCAGGTGAAATCTCACAAGATGGGTAGAGGGGCAGAATCACCTCCCTCGACCTTGTCATGCTTCTCTTGATGCAACCCAGGATATAGTTGGCCTTCTGGGCTGCAAGCACATGCTGCTGGCTCTTTGTGAGCCTTCCATCAGCTGCCATCCCCAAATCTTTCTCAGCAGGGCTGCTCTCATGCCATTCTCCACTCAACTTATATTTGTGCTTGATATTTCCCCTACTCAGTCGCAGGACCTTGCACTTGGTCCTTGTTAAACTTTACGAGGTTGGCCCACCTCTAAAGCCTGTCCAGATCCCTCTGGATGGCAGCCCTTCCCTCTACCATGTCAACTGTACCACTCAGCGTGGAGTCATCTGCAAACTTGCTGAGATTGCACTCAATCCTAGTGTCCATACTGCTGACAAAGATGTTAAGTAGCACTGGTCCCAGTACCGATGCCTGAGGAATGCGACATGTCAACGATCTCCATTTGTACGCTGAGCAGCGGACCCCAGGTCTCTGAGCGTGATCATCCAGCCAAATCCTTAGCCATCATATTCATTTTTCTCCAATTTGGTAACCAGGATGTCAGGCAGGACAGTATGAAACACTCTGCACAAGTCCAGGTAGATAAATCAGCTGCTGTTCCTTTATCCATTGACACTGTAACTCCATCATAAAAGGCCACCAAGTTTGTCAGATATGACTTGGCCTTGATGAAGCCATGTTGACTACCACCAATCACCCATCTTTATTTTCCATGTGCCTCAGTAAGGCCTTCAGGAGGATCTGCTGATCTGCTCCATGATCTTACGGGACACAGAGGCAAGACTGACTGGCTTGTAGTTTCTTGGATCTTCTTTTTTTTCCCTTCTTGAAAATGGGGGTTATGTTTCCCCTTTTCTAGTCACTGGGAACTTCACCAGATTGCCATGACCTTTCAGATATGATGAATAGCAGGTAGGCATCTCCATTTGCTAGGTACCTCAAAATCCTTGATTGGATCTCTTTGGGTCCCATGGACTTGTGCACCTGGATTGTCACGAGCCTGATCTTTGCTTACAGTGGGCAGATTTTCCTTCTCCCCATTCTTATCTGTGCTTTCTGCAACTTGGGCAGTGTGGCTAGAGCACAGGCCAGTGAAGACTAAAGCAAAGAAGTCAATCACCACCCCAGCTTTATCCATATCCCTCATGACCAGAACTCCAGTTTCCTTCCAGAGAGGGCCCAACCTCCTCTGGACTTCCTTTAATCAGTGATACACCTGCACAATTTCTCTTTGTTCCCCTCTAAGTGCCTGGCTGTGTTTAATCTGGATGTGTTTCAGCTTTCCTAACCTGATCCCTGGCTGCTTGGACAACTTCTTTGTAGTCCTCTCAGGTAACCTGTTCCCGCTTCCACCCCCCATAGACTTTCTTTTTGCTCTTACATAAATCCAGAAGCTGATCCACAGAGGCATCCTGGCATTCTTGTCTGCCTTCCTCTCTCTTGCAATGAACAGCATCTGGGCTGGGATGCACCGTCCCTGGAAGTGTTCAAGGTCAGATTGGATGGGGCCCTGGGCAGCCTGGCCCAGTATTGATTGTGGAGATTGGTTGCCCTGCATGTGGCAGGGAGGTTGGAGATCCTTGAGGTCCCTTCCACAGCTATTCTGTGATTCTGTGATTCTGTGGACTTGGAGGAGATGGTCCTTAAGTACTGACCAGCTTCCTTGGGCCCCTCTTCCCTCCAGTGCTTTATCCCATGTCACCCTGACAAGCAGTTCCCTGAAGAGGTCAAAATCATACTCTCCAGAAACCCAGAGTAGCATTTTTGTTACGCACTCTCTTTGATGCTCTAAGGATCTTGAACTCCATCATTTCATGGTCATGCTGCCCTTGAGTTTCATGTTACTCATCAGCCCCTCCTCACTGGTGAGCACTTTTTTCATGGGTTCCTGTACCACTTCGAAGAGGAAGTTATCAACACATTCCAGGAACCTCTTTGATTGCTGGTGCTCTGATGCACAAAAATGATGCCAGAAATTTTGAAAGAAAAAGCTACAATAATGTACAATATTTGGGATCTGAAAATAAATGCCAGTGATTCTCTTTAAAACTTAAAAAGGTATCATTGATGTTTACTATTACAACATCTAATGAAATTACTTTCTTAGTTTCAATTAATAGCATTCCATCCATCTTTTCAGCATTTTTATGATACAAATACCAGGATACACAAGCTCAAGTTTCAGCATACTCAATCCCTGAACTTATCCAGAAAACTATCCTACGGCTGAATGTTGTGATATTTCTTGAAGAAAATCTTCTCGAACTGATAGCATAGTTCCCGTAGCCCTTTAAAATGGCAAAGCTCTTCTCAGACTAAATGAAGCCTGGGGAGTGGAGAGAATACGAACAGGTAATGATTCAGCATCTAAATCTGATCTTTCTGCACTGGCTGAATTTTACAGCCTGCTGTGTATTAGAAGTGTTTGTTACTTTAAGTCCAGCTCTCTATCAGAGCAGCATGATGTGTTGCCACCTGGCGTAGAGATGATGTAAAAATCCTTGCTGACTTCTGATGAACAAAGGCTGCGTCACTGCAGAGGCTCATCTCTGCGTGGTACATCCCGGCAATGTCGTCAGCTTCCCTGTTTGCTGACTCATGGCTTCAGGATACAGCTCCAAGGGAAGAAATTGCCCTTTTGCCTACGAAGATGTGCAGCAGGCAAGCACAGTGACTACAGAACTTGCCAGAGAAAGGGGAGATGGTGCGATAGGTACAGGCTGTCACACAGCTATGGGGTCTGGAGGCATTCCGGCTGGAAAGCTAACGTATGTATACAGCTGTCAGCAACTAAAGTATTGATCCTGCCATAAGGTGTTGCAGAAGAGAGATGCTGAAACATGATGACTGTTACACAATGGACTGCTCTTAGAGGAACGACAAAAGCCCGCTTCATGTTGACCATTTTAAGCTTTTCTTCAAGTACTTTGGCAAACAAATCTGTGCTTCATAATGAGAACATCATTCAAAGAACCTACCTAGCAGTCCTTCATGCAAAAGAAGTGGTAAAGGAAGTACAGTGCTTAGATTTTTTTTAAAGTCTGCAATTAGCACAACAATCTTTACACATAAACATCTTGTTTTCCTTAGGAACAGATCATTAATATAATTAAGCTTTGAAAGCCTTTTACTTATTTTCATAGAAAACACTTTAATTGCTGCCAACTGTTTTCTGCAGACTTCTGTATGAAATACATTTTAACGTTCCTTTAAACCCTTCTATGCTTCTGTGAGGAACACTTACAAAGAAAAAAACAATCTTCTTTCTTCAAATGTGATTTTCAGTAGCAGACTTATGGACAGCCTTAATGGTAGTCTTGAAAGATGCTGACATGTTGCATTTTATTATGGTCTTTCAATACTCTATAGCACAGTTGTGTTTCACTGCTGAAGCAGCATATGTCACTGTAAATAAGTTGTACATGTGCACCCTGCCACTGGAACATCTTTAGATTCCTAAATTCTAGATTAATCTATAATCTAGATTCCTTCTGATCTTTTGATTTCCAATCAGAAAAAAATTTACTGATCACTTGCTCTCTACAGCTTACAAGAAGAAAAGTACTGCAACCACAGAAATATTTAAAGTTCTTTCTGACAAAATTATTAAAAGATCATTTTTGCACCCATTGTGGAGTCATTTCCACGGCTCACTGTGCTGTTCTGGTTTATCCAGAATTTTCACTGCATTCTAAAACATTATCAGACTTATGTTTTTTGTCAGTTCAGAAGCTTGCAATGAAACAATTCACTTAATCACTAAAAATACAAACAGAATGCACTGATCTTAAATATTTTATTATGCCTCTGGAGTATTTCAGTAACTGTTGCACCCCAGAACAAGAGCTGACTGCTGAAGTCAAATACAGACACAGAATTTTGAATATAAGTAAGGAAAATCAAGTTTTGTCCATTCCAATTTTTTAATATTCAGAACAGTAAAAAAAAAAAAAAAAGATTGAAGCACCCTCCTTTTAATCAACTGGTGTTCTATTACTCCACCAAAGACAAAACACAGCAGAAGTTGCTAATATTTCTCTAGCCTGCGGTGGGGGGACGAGGGAGTCTGCTAAAAGAAAGATCAGTCTTGCAGAAAGCATTTCCTTACACTCAGACAAAGCCTATAGGTTTGGTTTCCTGTGTAGCACCATTTAGAGAAATTAGAGGCTTGAAAACAGAGGGATATATTGATATATATACTCTGCATTTTAATAGTGGCTCTGCTTCCATGTGACTGAAAAGTGGTATCTAACATGCCAGTTAATCATTACAGCAGAAAATCTTTCTTGCAATTCATGCAAAATCCATTCATAACTGTAGTCATGATAGGTTCTGTTACTGATGTGGATGACTGACTGGCTGATGTGGAAAAGCTTACTCCAGTGAAAAATAATTCAGATTCCCCAGGAGAAACTCTTAAGTATAAATGAACACATTCACCAGGCCTACAATATCTACAGGCCCTTCAACAAATGCTATCCTGTAAGTGCCTGTAAAGCTATAAGCTGATACTTCTGTGGGGAAAAAAAAACAAAACAAAACAAAACAAACAAAAAGACCAAAAACAAAAACAAAGGCAAATACATTTTCATACAGTATTAAATTCCAGACTATTTTCAACCTCTCAACTTACAAGCCTTCTCTGAGAAGCATACATACTTTATATATGCACTGACCATTATATCACAAATGAAATATCCAGAGCAGAATTTCTACAAGAGGTTGGTGGATGGAGGGAGAGTTGGTAGAATCTTTTTAACTCCGAGGTATTCAGTAATTACGAGGATATGATTGTTAAAACTAGCAAGAAATAGAATGGATGGTTGATGTCTAATTAATAAGCTAACAGACCACACTTTGAGGGTGGTGATCAACATTTTTTAACTTAGATTGAAAACCTGTCACTAGTGGGGTTGCCCAGGGACTCATTTTAAACCCCACATGGTTTAATACCATCATGAATTATGCAGATGATGGGACTGCAAGCAGTCAACAAGACTGCAAATGACACTAAGCCAGGTGGTGGATGGTGAAGTGGACACATCAGAAGAAAGATGAGTCATCTTCCTGAGAGACCTAGACAGGCTGTAAGAGGGAGCAAGTAAGATAAGTGTGAAATTTAACAAAGATGAATGCACTGTTCTGCATCTGGGAAGGGGTAACCAAAGAGCCCTGCACAGTCCAGGATCTGTGTTGCTGGGGAGCAGCTTTGCTGAAAAGTACCTAGCAGTCCTGGCAAACATGATGAACAGGAGTCAGCAGTGCATCACTGTAGCCCCAAAGGCAAATCGAATGCTGGGCTGCAACTGCAGGGTCATTACTAGCAAAGAAAGAAATGTAATTATCCCACTCTTCTCAGCAATTATAAGGACACACATTAAGTACCTGGTCTCCACAGATCAAAAAAGACATGCTAGAGTTCAAAGTATGACCATAAAGATGATCCAAGAACCTGCCCTATGAGGAAAAGCTAAAGGAGTTAGGTATTTTCATGCTAGAGAAGGTTCTAAGCTCATTGCAGTATTCCAGTACTTAAAGAGTGGTACAACCTCAACAAGGGCATGGCAGATTTCACATCACTTCAGTATTTCAAGATGCAACTAGGCAGGATGTTAGATTACCTCATCTAGTCTCTCTTTTTCAATGAAAATTTGTAAGTGATGTTATTTCAACATCTCTTCCAACCTGGGCTGTTCTGTGATTATTATCATCACCAGAAAATGATATCAGTTGTTGACAGCTGCTTAACAAATTATGGCATAAACATAAACATTTCCCATATCCATCATCTTCAGCGATTGTTTCTCAACTAAAATTAGAATTTTGATTTAGTAATGTTTTGAGATATTTTGAAAAGCGAAATTTTAATTGCAACAACAAAAAAACTACTTGAATACTGAAATGATGATCTGCCGATCAGCTATTCATAATGTTTCAGTTCCCATGAGGGGAAAGAAACAGCCTTGGTCCATGCATTTATGAAGGCCTCCAAAAGCAGGAGCCAACATATGACTGACCTTTGAATGTAAGGCCCAAAAAGATGCAGTTCATTGCCTTCTATCTGGCTTTTCACCTCCAGACACTTGATGCTTCTGTCTGAGACATGTGGACTCGTGGCACAGAAGAGAGGTGACAAGACTGATTTATAGAAGACACAAGTCCACCTGGAGACCCAGAGCTATGTCTAACAGTGTACATGAGACAAAACAGATCTTCTGTTCACATAGTAACCAGATAACTATTTAGCCTAGAAGAGTGAAAGTCCAGTATCTACACTTGACTTATAACAAAGTATCTGTTTTTCCATCACAGTAATTACAGTAGATATGTGAAGAAAAACACAGAACAAAAACAAACAACTGAGAAATTTCAACAGATATAAAATTATGGACAACACTGAATATTCATGAACATAACATGTAAAGTGTGCTTACTTCGCACTTTGACTCCTTCAAAAACTACTTCAAAGAACAAAGGGATGTGCATTCATGAATGCACCGGTGCTACTAAATTTATTTGGCCTCCTTTTCCCTGACTCGCTTCTCCTCCTTTTCCTCAAAGACAGCCAACTCAACACAAGTTCTCAGTCTGCACACGACTGTACTCTTCCTGGCTCCAAATGCTGCTATGGCTTTTGCTTGGCTAGAGCAGCATATGAACATAAGTGGTCACAGAAGCATGGAAAATTCTCCCTCCTTCCGTGAAAATAATTGTCCTTTGTCTTTTGTTATAGAATCCAACATTAAAGATGAGTAGTATTTCTGATACACAATTAAGAAGCAGAAAGTTTCAACATAAGGTTTTATCAGATACTTTACAAAACCCAAAGTGTGGGAGTAGGGTAATTACTGTCATTTCATTGCACTCTAACTATCTACAATTATCTCTTTATACCAGTAATCAGCTTTATACCATTTGATCTCCTTTGCTTTTTATCCATCTAATTACAAAGTAGCAGTAGATGTTTGCATCACAAAGATTGGTTTGAGTACCCATCCAATCTCCTTCAATTTTCAAATGTCTGCATTTTCCCAAAGGCACAGGACTGAAGACTAAGCACATATTTAAAGGCTATGTCTTACATTTTATTTCAAGAACACTTTTATGCAGGAATACACTTCGTACTTTTTACAGCAGCAGTGTTCAATACAGATTAGAATCAGAAAAAGCATATATCTCTGCTTTGTATAATACTATCGCACTGCTGGGTCAGAAACAATGAACTTGTGCTCCATTTTACTAGTGCATACTGGACAAATACAAGCCTTGCTGAAACATTAACCAATAACAATAATTTCAAAACAATGCAACAGTTCTACATTTGACTTCATTTCAATTATAAAACAATAAATTAAGAGGATGAACATTTTGGATTATTAGAAAATCCTATGTCAGCTAGAACTTTGCATTAAAGCCAGATGTGGCAAGGGAAAAGTGATTACACACTGCTTTGGTGCAAGCATTGCTCACCTAGATATGACCACAGCTGAGTGTTGCCTTCAAATTAGCATTCAAACAAAGTAATAGTGCAAGGAAAATAAACAAATAAATAAATAAACAGACAGACAGACAGAGATGTTTCTCTGAAACCATGATATATCACACATGCTTACAATAGTCCACCAGTAAACAGTCTTTCACTCTACTTTTCTGGAAACTAACCAAAACAAGCAACTTCATGAGCCTTAAAAAAATATATTGACTGCACAATAATGAAGAGTCACTCAGACTGAGTTTTTTGCTTATCACAGCCATGTGGATCTTACCAGATGTTATAGTTACAAATAGCCCCCTGATGATGCTTCTTCCAATTCCTAATTTCAAATATTTCTACAAACTGCACTTAAACAGACACTGGTATCATTTCTATAGATACCACATTCTGTCTTCTTTCCATTGGTCCCACTGAGCTCAATAAAGCCCATATGGAGCAAATTCATTCATACTGTGGTCACTCCTACCTATAAATTTAGAAATTTAGGAAAAAAATAAATGGGAAGTTTGCCTTGCTACTTGAATTTTTAGGCTAAAGGAAAGTTTCATATTGGCAAGTGCCTACTGCTAATGCATTTAATACTAGTGAAATAAGTACCTCTCATTAAATCCTTAGAAAAGAAAGACTGAATACCTGTTAACAGATGTTCGATGTGTAGATTACTAGTACAGAGACTCATAAAAGGCACTGCTTTCTGTTAATTCTGATTTTGTTTATTGTCTGAGAGGAATGGCTGAGGTAAGTAAATGTTTTATATTTACAGGTATCTGACGCTTGGTTGTGATTAGTGCTAAGCTTGCGGTTTCTGCATCAAAGAAATACATGAACACATCACAAATACAACAGGGAACACTGTAATATATATAAAAATAGACAAGATATATAAAAAAAAGTGAAAAATATACACAATAGATATCATGATTAAAGACTCACCAGGAAATCTCTGAAAAAAATCTGTTAAATAATATTTCTACCCACCTACTAGTTGTAGTAAATCATGATCAGTGCATTTTAAAACTATTCATCTATCTAGATACTAGACTGGCTTTGTTATGTTTTTAAAAGATGATCTAGAAAGTACATATTTTAGCATTAGTATGTCTTACACAGTGAGGAAAAGATTGGTGTAACTGCTTAACACAATTCCTTTCAGTTTCTTTGAAAGAAAAAGCTTTAGTATTTTCTAATGTGCTGAAAGAAGGTTCTGGAAAACTTTCCACTCATTGGTTAAATGAGACACTGTCATCCACTTCAGTACAGAAAGTAGAAAAAGGAATTGAAATCTTGCTTTTGGTCAGGTTCTGCGCGGCTTAAGCCTAAGAGTGGTCTGTAAAAGCACAAGTACCTCACATTACCCACTTCAACTCCGAGAAGCTTCGCTTCAGGTGAAATTGTCAATTAAGAGGATGCTGCAGTAGCCAAGAGGTTTTGGAAAATGAGGTTAAAGGAGTCCTTTTATTACATAAAAGGCTTTCTGTGGAAGAACTTAAAGCCTCCAAGAGAGGTGATATTTCTGATAATTTCCTGAGTTAACTCTTTCATAGGTCCAAAAGATTCTGGAACATATGCACGTTGCTTACTAAAAAAAATAAGGGGAAATTATAAATTGCAGTTGTGTATTGTTTGCTATGTCTGTGCTGTCCTTTTCGTGTTACCAGGCAAAATTTTGGTGCAATATAAAGTACACTCACATATTACAGAACTTGACCAGGAGGTTTGTGTCCCTGGAGTACCAGATGGTACAGATGTATGCTGTAGATTATTGTGAAAGGATTTTCTGTGTCACAGCACACATTACAAAAGGAGCAATTAAGATGGTGTCAGGATAAATGGAGGCAAGCAGACAGAAGGGCTCTCTGATTCCTGGAGCCAGACAGAAAAGCCTGTAAAATTTGGTGTTGAATTTCTACTTACTACTGCCCAGAGGTAACTGCAACAAAATTCTCCCCAGGGATCTACGCAACGGCTGTTGTTCAATGTTACCCAGCACGTGGCTTGCTGACACTAACAATCAGACACCTTTCTACCACGGCGTAAACATATTCGACACTTGAGCTTAATTGGAGCCACCAGCGTGCTCTAACACCCCAGAAGGTAGAGGAGGAGAGGCCAGAAAGAAGGAGGTGATTGTCCCCCTCTGCTCTGCCCTCGTGAGGCCCTTCTGGAGTACTGCGTCCAGGTCTGAGGCCCCCAGCACAGCAGGGATGCAGAGCTGTTGGAGAGGGTCCAGAGGAGGGCCTCAAAAATGGAAAATCACCCCTACAAGAACAGGCTGAGAGAGCTGGGGCTGTTCAGCCTGGGGAAGACTCTAGGGAGAACTTCCAGTACATATAAGCAGGAGAGGGACTATCTTTTTACATGTTCCGATAGTGGGAACACGAGAGGGAATGATTTTAACTGAAAGAGGGGAGCTTTGGGTTAGATGTGAGGAAGAAATTTTTGACTGGGAGCGGTGAGGCACTGTCATAGGCTGCCTAGTGAGATTGTGGATGTCCTGTCTCTGGGGGCACTTAAGACCAGGCTGTGGGAATGGGATAAAATGTTGTTTCTGCATTGAATATTGAAAAGGACGACCTAAAGTAGCTGTAGCACATCCTTAGAAATAGCTGATGTGAAAAGTAGAAATACCATATACATATTAGCAATATATTTTAGAAATATAGTTACCAAATTATGTGACAAATTCTTTCTCACAAAGGCTGCAATAGACTTTAAATGTTCTAAACAATGTGGGTATAGTATTCTGAACTGGGAAACATGTTGTAAGGTTGTTCATTAGGCCAGCAAAAGTGAAATACATTTAACAAGCTTTCAAGGAGCCAGGGCCTTTACGCAAAGCAGAACTGTCCCATTCTGTGGGAATGTTAGAATGCCATATGCAGGCTCCAAGATACTCCACTCTATCCTCCTTCCAAGCTTATGTCTATGCAAGGACAGACAGATGACCAGAACAACGATCCAGAGTTAAGGGCACAAATGCTAGGGGGTAATTAAACAATTAAGAGCTTATGCTTACTTTTATGTTGTAAAGCAGGCCAAAAGTTATGACCGGTGTTTTCTGCGTGTGCTCCTGCTGGCCCGCCATTGCAACTGCAAATAAAATCTGCTTTATCAGAGATACTATCCTGGAAAATTATTTGGATATTTCCAACAAAGCTGGATGGGGCCCTGGGCAGCCTGATCTGGTGGTGGCAATTCTGCCCATGGCAAGGGATTGGAAATAAATGACCTTTATGGTCCCTTTCAACCCAAGCCATTCCATGATTCTTTTAGCAGCAATTCCCCAACGCGGGGTACCTATCTGAGCTCCCGGCTAGACAAGCTTTTGGACTGGCATTGCTCCCTACACACCCCAGCACGAACAGGCCCACACGAGCCACCTACGGCGCTCACCAGCAGGCACCAAGCAAGACCACAGAGCTTGCAACACCAAGGACACCCGGAGTCCCGCACCGCACAGCTGCCCCCTTCACGGCGCCCGTCCCTCAGAACCGCCCCCCACCAACGACCACCCACGGCCCGCGCCCCAGCCCCGGGAACGGAGCTGGCCAATCAGCAGGCGGCACCGCTGACAGGCAGGAACCGGCAAAGGGTGACGCGTCGCAGCCGAGGGGCGGGACGGCTTTGCACTCCCAATCTCCTCAGGCCGAGCTCTCTAATTGGCTATTTTTCCGCCAAGATGTCCAATCAGATTGTGCCTTGCAGAAGCCGGCTGAACCTATCAGAGAGGCGTTTCTTCTTCCGCCTCGGTAGTTTGAAACCCTTGCGCCCGGCGGACGCTCCGACCGTTGCCCGCAGGTGAGAGGGGAGGCGGGGGGCGGCCCGAGGCGGCCCGGCAGCCTTAGAGGCCTAGTCTGTAGCAGGACAAAAAAGGGATGCGTTCACGTACGAAGTTTTGATTCCTCTTCCTGACTTGTTCGGCCGTGTTCCTGCCCGGCCGTGCCACCGGGTTGCTGCGTGACGCCCCGCGGCTCGGCCTTACTTTGCAGCTGAGGCGACCGCAGCGGGCAATCGGCACTGCAGGCGCCGGGTTTGAGTGATACCGCTTCGTACGTGTAAGTTAAAGGGCCTCCGGAAGTAGACCTCTTTCCTGGGTGAGAGGCTCGTCGGAAAGCAGCACCCTAGGTAACGAGCAGGCTGCCAAAGCAGAAGTCTCATGGGGCTCAAATAGTTCGGAATTAGTGGCGTGAACAGCCGCGGTGAGACAAATGAGAGATCTGTAAAGCTGAGGGCTGTTTCTGTAAGTAGCTGTCCTTAGCACTGCGGTCATACACTTAACGGTTTCATGTTAACTTAGTGCTGTTAGCAGGAGCCTTGCTTTGGTGTGGTCAGAAGTGTCCTGGCAGACGCCTGGGGAAGATGAGAGGCACGAGATAACCATGAAGTTCTCGGTAGCCTCGTCGCATTTCGTGATTTGCACCTCAGCAAATCAGTTTACCAATGTCTTCGTATGCCATGATAAATATCTCTCTCAGAAACTTGCCATGTGTTCTCTTAATCAGATCAAGGCAGATAACTTATTTTTAGCATGAGGTGACAATGGCATGTGCAAACATCAGCTTAAAAGAATTGTATTTATCTTACAGTAGTTTTGCCTGTTCTGTATATGAGCAGTTTTCTAGAATTCTGGGTTTACTGGTATTTGTGCTGGACTTTGCAATATTCAGAATGTCAGGTTGGACTGCAGGCAAGAACACCAGAGATGTTGATGGGGAAAATAGAAGTGTTGTGAGGAAAGCTGAAAATTTAAGAAGTGTGCTATTTGTAATGTGGAGTGATTTTCAAGTTAGTAAAGACAGTCGGGTTAGAATTCTGGTGCACATGGTAGAGGTCTAGTCCAGAGGAATAAAGAAAAGGGATAGACAGAGAAGGCAGACACTGAGCTTGAGCAGATTGTGACTCCTATAAAGTGACTTCAGATAGCTGAGCTGCAGTTTTAAGCTTGGAAAGTGGCATGAAATGGAGAGATAACATTGTTTGTGTGAAAGAAAGCAGCTGAGTTGAAGAACCACAAACTCAAGCATAGTTTCAATGATACACGAAGAGCTATATATGCTAAACTGAGCGTTAAGAGTTTCAGAAGGCTGAAAGTCAGGGCAGTGGCCTTAAATTAATGAACAAACTTTTCCTTCCACTTCATTAGATGCTTCAGAGTCATGTGAAACTCAAGTGGCTTCGTGTTTAATTATAAGAATTGGTGGTAGGTAGTTTTGTTAAATGGGCTGATGAAGAGAGCAGTGTTTGTAATTTGTTATACTCTTCCTGTTTCTATGAATACCTGGTAATTAACTGATCCTTTGTCTCACCAACATGCATGTGAGCACATTTGGATATCTCTAGGACTTCTGGACTGCTTGAGACCCACTAATTGAGAAACTGTGAGTTATAAAGCACATGGTTTGATTTACTGAAGAAGAATTTGGGGCCTTTGAAAGAACATAAGAAGGCAGTAAGCAGTGAGATAATAAAGGTTTTTTGAACCTTAGGCAGTAGGAAATCTCAGCATTTAGAGTTGTGTTTATGCCATTTTTAAAATATCAGCACAGACACTAGCTTCCCATTCTGCATACTGAAAGCCATAAATGGCAGAGAGGTCTTCTATGGTTCATGACAAATCAGTATCTGGAATAACTCATAAAACTGAATGAATTAACTTCCATCTCTATTCCCATATAGAGCGCTCTGTTTTTTTTGCTTTTTTTTTTTTTTTTTTTTTTTTTTTTAGTATTTTGAAATAAGATGGTCATTAAGGAGGACATTTCCTGCCAACTTAATATCAGTACAATTGGCAATTTAAAAATAATGTTTCTGTCAGAAAATTCATCTGTTTAAAAAACAGCTAAGAATATTATGATTGACAGTTTTAAAGGCCTGTCTAAAAATTATTTTAACTTGCATGCTTGTTAGCTACACTATACCAATACTTTGTTCATCTGGTTATTTATAGTGGTCTTCTTCCCAGGCTTATTCTCAGCTAACAGCTCTCTGTTCAAAAGTGTCTCGTGGTTACTTTCGATGTTCATCAGGCAGCTATATCACTCTGCCATTCATTCATTAACAAATTTTTTATGCTGTATGGTAAGCATTCAGGGCATCATCTCAGCCTGGATTGTGGTATTTCCAGGAGAAAAAAAAATCAGAGCAGAATTTAGGCGTTCCTATATCCCTCTGTAGGAATTTTGTACTGAAGTAAGATATATAACTCCAAACACTGCAACTAAGGAGGAGGCTCTGACATAGAACTGTGCTCATAAATTAAGGTTTCTATAGTCTCTCCATGTGTAATTTTTTTCCTCTATCACTGTATTGTAGTTGCACCGTATATTTAATGTAAAATATTTTGTGTAACATGGAATATTAGGCATAACATTTACTCAACCAGTGTAGAATGGCAAAATTGCTGTATTGTTGCTTCTCAGTCATTCGTGTTTTGTTTGAGTCTCAAAGTCAGTTGAAGTCTTTTCATGTTTTTGAGTATGGTTTGGATAAAGCAATTAAATGCCTTTCAGTGTATGCTTATAGCAGTATATGTAACAAGGACACTTTCAGGTTATCCCATTGCATGGGCTCTCCCCCCACCTACTTGAGGTAAATACTACAGCAGTATCTGTGTTTCTGTGAAAGAGGTTAGTGAACATCCTGGAAATAAAAAGTGAAGCTGAGTTTCTACTGTTTTAGTGACTGACTTTGTGCAGGATGTCATCAGATGAGGAGAAAAGCACAAGTCCAGTTTTGCTGAAAGACTCAGTTCGGGGCAGTTCTGTTTCTTCAGATGTTCAGGTAGGAAAGAGGCAACCTCATTTGGTTCACCATTACAGCATTTTATCTGGCTACGCGTAATTGTGAGGAAACCTAATAAAACTTGTGCCTTTTTTGTGTTTTAGAGATATAGTAAAATAAATGCTAGGAAATGAAGCAAATTAGACAAAAGTAAAACGTGTGATTAAAATAAAGTTACTTGGATTTCTTTCTGTGCATTTCACAAGAAATTTCAACTTAAATGAAAATTCACATCTAATCACACATCACTGAGGGTGATCAGTGACAGCTATAAGAAAAATACTATAGTTCTCTTCTTTCTGGTGCTACTTTTTGTGTGTAAAGTTTTATCAAGAGGTGAGAACCAGGATAGAAACCTCTAATTTCTAAGCAATGAAGTGTAGCAGCATGAGGTTTCTTACGCGATGAAAGGAAGTGTTTGTTTCCCGCATTAAATGTGCTGCAACTACAAAGGAAGGGGGTGTTCTTTGCATTTTGAAGGGATGGAAAAATAATTGGATAAAGTATTTGTCCTATGCTGTTGAAAGCAGTAGATCTTTAGCCTTAATATTTCAATATTTCAATTTCACCCTCAGTAAATTCGCAGATGACACCAAATTGGCTGGAAGTGTGGATCTGCCTGGGGGTAGCGAGGCCCTACAGAGGGATCTGGACAGGCTGGAGAGCTGGGCTGAAGCCAATGGGATGAGTTTCAACAAGGCCAAATGCCGGGTCCTGCACTTCGGCCACAACAACCCCAGGCGACGCTACAGGCTTGGGGCGGTGTGGCTGGAGGACTGCGTAGAGGAAATGGACCTGGGGGTATTGATTGATGCTCGGCTGAACATGAGCCGACAGTGTGCCCAGGTGGCCAAGAAGGCCAATGGCATCCTGGCTTGCATCAGAAACAGTGTTGCAAGCAGGAGCAGAGAGGTGATTGTTCCCCTATATTCAGCACTGGTGAGGCCGCACCTCGAGTACTGTGTCCAGTTTTGGGCCCCTCACTGCAAGAAAGATATTGAGGCCCTGGAACGTGTTCAAAGGAGGGCAACAAAGCTGGTGAGGGGTCTGGAACACAGGCCATATGAGGAGAGGCTGAAGGAGCTGGGAATGTTCAGCCTGGAGAAGAGGAGGCTCAGGGGAGACCTCATTGCTCTCTATAACTTCCTGAAGGGAGGTTGTAGTGAGCTGGGGGTCGGCCTCTTCTCTCGTGTCATCGGTGATAGGACCAGGGGGAATGGTTTCAAGCTATGGCAGGGGGGATTCAGGCTGGACATGAGGAAGTATTACTTTTCAGAAAGGGTGGTCAGGCACTGGAATGGACTGCCCAGGGAGGTGGTGGAGTCACCGAGCCTGGGGGTGTTCAAGGAAAGGCTGGATGTTGTGTTGAGGGACATGGTTTAGTAGGAGCTATTGGGAATAGGTGAACGGTTGGACTGGGTGATCTTTTAGGTCTTTTCCAACCTTGGTGATTCTAGGATTCTATGAATAGTTGGTTACTATTTTCAGAGTAGATGTTGGCATTGTTTTGTTTTTCTTCCCTCAATAAGATTCTAACCAAAACAGGTTAATTTTTACAATAAGCTTTGCTGGTTGCCTTGTGCAAATGTGTGTATACTTCTGCTACCAGATAGAAAGGGCACATTCATCTTAAGCACTGTTCAGTTTTTTCTTCCTCTCAATTGCCTTTGTTCCTTTTAAAATGCCAGTTTATGCTGGCAATGGCAGAATACATCAGTGTGTGTGACTGGGATATTACAAGATACTGTTTAACTTTGACATTAAAACACTTAAATGGATTGAACTTGTGGCAGTGATAAAACACAGCTTCAGTTGGAGTAAGTAACTGTTGAAGTTTTAACAGCAGGAATTAATACCAAGTTTCCTTGCTTGTATACATACCTGCTATTTGTACACCTGTGAGAAGTCAGTTGTTTTTGGAATGCCAGCTAATGCACTGCAGGATGACTTATATAAGTGTGTAAAGAGGCCTTGCCTTGAGATCTGGACCAAATGAGGGTGGTTCCCATCTGCACAAAGAAGGGCGAGCACTGGGTTCTGCACCTGGGATGGGGTGCCCTGGCTCTGTGTGCAGACATCAGGGGTGAAGTTCTGGAGCGCAGCCTGGCCAAAAGGCATCTGGTTTGACGGCAAATTGCATCTGAGGCGGCAGTGCGCCTGGCACTCAGAAAGGTCAACCGTACCCTGGGGTGCGTCAGGTCCAGCACTGGCAGGCGAGGGAAGCGGCCGTCCCGCTCTGCTCTGCGCTGTGCGGCCTCGCCTGCAGCGCTGGGTGCAGGTTGGGGTGCCACTCCATAAGATGCGAGGAGAGAGTGTCCAAAGGAGGGCTCCAGAGATGGAGGAGGATCTGAGGGCACAGTGTTTGAGGAGCAGCTGAGCACCGTGGCTGTGCTCAGCCCAGAGCAGAGCAGGTTGAGGGCAGCCCTCATGGCGGCTGCAGCTCCTCACAGGGAGCGGAGGGCAGCGCTGAGCTGTGCTGCCTGGTGACAGCGACAGGGCCCGAGGGAACAGCATGGAGCTGTGGCAGGGGGCCCCAGAGGTGGCTGGGGGTCAGGGAAAGGGCCTGCACCAGAGAGCGGTGGGCATGGAATGGGCTGCCCCAATGGGCAGTGGGCACGGCCCCGAGATGCTGCAGATGAAGGACTGTCTGATTTAGGTGGTCCTCTGCGGAGTGAGGGGTTGGACTTGCTGATCCTTGGGGACCCTTCCAACTGCAGACATCCATACCATCCTAGGATCATAGAATTGCCTGCGTTGAAAAGGACCTCAATGATCATGTAGTTTCAACCCCCCTGCTGTGTGCGGGATCGTCAACCACCAGACCAGGCTGCCCAGAGCCACATCCGGCCTGGCCTTGAATGCTTCCAGGGAGGGGGCATCCACAACCTCCTTGGGCAACCTGTGCATCACCACCCTCTGTGTGAAAATCTTCCTTTTAATATCTAACCGAAACCTGCCCTGTCTCAGTTTAAGACCATTCCCCCTTGTCCTAGCACTGTGACCCTCATAAACAGCCATTCCCCTCCTCTTTATATGCTCCCCTCAAGTACTGGAAGGCCCTGGAGCCTTCTCTTCTCCAAGCTAAACAAGCGCAGTTCCTTCAGCCTTTCTTCATAGGAGTGGTGCTCCAGCCCTCTGATCATCTTAGGGACCCTCCTCTGGACCCACTCCAAGAAGTTGACTTGTTATTAGACAGTGCCTTAACATATACCAAAACAAAATAAAACAAAACAAAACAAAAACAAACAAAAAAAAAGACAAAAAACCCTGAGTTACTCATATCTCCAAAAATTTGTTAAGAGGGCGAGCGCTGGGTTCTGCATTTGATCTGTGTTCTTTTATTCGTGCTGCAATTTGTTGTTTTTGTACTTAATTTGTCTTTGAGTTTAGTTAAAAAAAACCAGCTTGATAACTTGATTATTTGCAGCTAATTACCTGTTTATGGAATGTGATACTTCTTTTTCCTTGTCAAAAAGATATGCCATATAGCTTTATTTATATTTATTTAGACCTCTAATTTTGACATAGTAGTCTAGAGGATGAAAAGTGGAAATTTGAAGGGAAACTGGAAATTAGCTAAAGTGTACAAAACCTGGATTCTTAAAATATCTGCTAATTGCCTGAAGGCCACAGGAATGTGTGGTTTATACTAGAAGCTTTAAAAGATTGTTTCAGCTGGTAGATTCAATAGCATGTTATATGTAATTGGTAACTTCAGGTGATCGTTTCCTCTCTAAATTTTCACAACTTGAGTGTCAGGATTTGAAGAGTTAATCATATGATGCCTCTCCTTCCCCCTGGGAGGAAGAGGGGAAGGAATAGGTGAAAAGCCCATTTGAGATAGGATAAGCTAATTTATTAAAAGGATATGTGATAATACAGAATAATTAAGAGTAATAAATCAAAAGAAGTCAAAAATAAAACTGGAGGAGAGAGAGTCAGTCCCAGTCTTTATCAGCAGGTCTTCCACTGTTCATCTCCTGGAAAATAAAGCTCTTTCCCCATCATCCGGAATTGGAAATCATGTGGAGGCTCCTGGGAAATTCATTACATCCCCAAGTATCTTCCTCGTGGAGAGTCAGAACTCATGTGAGACTGCTAGAGAAAATCAGGAAAAACAGCTCCACAGTGCACCTGTGTCTCTGCACCTAACAGCCCTAACAGGTGTTCAAGAAATGTTAGATGTTGTACTGAGGGACATGGTTTAGTGGGAATACTGGTGACAGGTAGACAGTTGGACTGGATGATCTTAAAGGTCTTATCCAACCTTGGCAATTCCAAGGAAGATCTGATGCTTCATCCAAGTAAGTGAACTACTATGAAAAGAAGTAGTCAGTATCTAGGGCAGTTAGCCATGGCAGAGTTGCTGTAAGACCTCATGTTTGATCCTGGTGATCCACCTACAGGAAATAAAGGATGGATACAGTAATTAGAATGGCCTTGCTTCCAGCCAGGGGAAGGAAAGGGACAATTGAGAGTATTGGTCTGTGTGGACCAGGCTCAGACAGACTTGGATTGACAACTCAGATGTGAATTATTTCTAGGTTGGTGGACACATGAAACCTTGGGTTCTCGGGGAAGAGATGCAACATATAAATATGGTTGAGATCAACAATTAGACAATTGTCAACATTTTGTGACAGGATGAGTATGAAGAACTGCTTCGTTATGTTATAGTGACTCCAGAGTTTGAAGTGTGCATCCCAAAGCATTCAGAACCTTCCTCAGAACTGAGAGGAAGGGGCAGATTTTCAAGTGTAACAGATGACACCATTTACCATAAAACTCCAGGTAATATGTGCAAAGCTATGAGTTGATGTTATGAAAGCAGTGTTGTGACTTTTCAAATTGTTCCTGCTTGAGAAGAACATATAGCTAATATATAATGTATTTATATTTTGCACAAGAAACTTAGGGAGGTATTATATTCACTGAAGGGTTTTGCTTGATATGGCTTTAAAGTGACAGTACTGGTTTAGTGATAATTCTCAGTGTTCAGTAGTGTAAAGGTAAAAATAAACATTTTTGTTCATTTTTGTTTTACACCATAGTTGGTACAATAGTGCAGAAGAAGGTGCCTTTACTTCATAGAAGTTTGTCAGATCACAACTAGTTTTACTCATAACTGTACTGCCGTGTACATACTGTACTACAAGTAAGATTATCTTGAAGTGTTAGCTGAACAGAGCTTTGGAGAATTACTATTTGTGTTACGACATGAACACTGTTCTTTTAGTTCCGTTTTCCGCTTTTGAGTTTTATTTCATTACTTGGTATTCAGCTCTGTCTGTATAAACTTACTGTCGTGTGGTGCGCTGATATTGCATGATGCAGCGTGCACTGGTATTTCTGGTTGTGTATTGGTTGCTTTTGTCAATCATATTTAGCTTGAGGAAGTTTTGTTAATTTAACTTCAGAAAAAATACTAAATAATCATATTTGTGTCTTCACTAATTTCTTAGCTTACAGAATCAGGAAGAACTTACTTTGATTTCTGTTGTTGTGTAGGTATGCCATTTCATCATGAAAATATTTTCCTGCATTTTTGTATACTCCCTTCTTGTCTCCTTGAGGACAATATTTTCTCTTCCAGTTAGAGGAACATGTAAAATGGTAGATCATCTTACAAATAAAGGCTAATTGGCCTTGAAACTTAGTGCTGATTATCTTCATTGGATAGCACCAATCTCAGCATAGATGATACAACATAAGAAATGTCCTCCAGAGGGACCTGGACAAACTAGAGAAGTGGGCCCAGATGAGCCTCGTGAGTTTCAGCAAGGCCAAGTGCACCCAGCACAAGAAAGACATGGAGTTGTTCAGGCAGGTCCAGTGAAGAACCACAAAGATGATCAAAGGTCTGGATCACTTCTCTTATAAATAAATGCTTAGACAGCTGGGTTTTCTCAGCATGGAGAAGAGGAGGCTGCAGGGAGACCTCACTGTGGCCTTCCAGTACTTGGAGGGAGCTTGTAAACAGAAGGGAAACCAACTTTCTATACAGTCTGTTAGTGACAGGACAAGGGGGGGAAAGAGGGGAGGTTTAGATTAGACTTTAGGGGAAATTTTTCACTCAGAGGGTAGTGAGGTGCCTGAAACAAACTGTTCCGTGAAGCCGTGGATGCCTCATTCCTGGATATTTTTAAAGCCAGGTAGGATGGGTTCATGGGCAACTTGATCTAGAGCCTGATTTAGTGGTTGGCAACCCTGCCAATGGAAGGGAGTTGGTACTGCATAATTTTTAAGTCCCTTCCAATCCAAGCCATTCTATGATTCAATGATAAATGTTTTTTTATTTATAATGTAAGCAAATATTCTTGGCCGTTTCTGCTATCAGGAATTTACCAGTGCAGGAAACTACAAAATAGACACAGAGAGATGCTTGTCCTTTCAGAATAGAATAAATGAAATGAAATAAAATGAAATACATCTTCCATAGTTGTATGTCAGGAATTTAAGGCAGTCCAATTAACCTGTCAGTTGACATTTATTTAACTCATGTTAGTACAATATAGCAAATAGTATTCTAGAAATGGGTTCTTAAAGTAAGACATGATGAAGGTGAGGATGGCAGTATTGGTTATTCTCTGTGTCCTTACTCCAGCGTGAGTCTGCGCTGACACCTCACCTTCCAGTATTAGTATTTTCCAGGAGAAATATTGTCATTTTTAGAATGCTAGTGGAGAATCTTGGTCATTAAGGATATCCTACCTGTAACTTCTTTTTCTGAAGAATTAGCATGCTTGTTTCTCAGAATATATTCAACTGCCATAGGAAATACAGAAGCTATGATTCTGGAGCTCAGGGGAAACATGAGAATGGTGGTCTGGAGAGAGAAAATATTTTGCTTAATGGAATATCTGTGAAGCCTATTAACTTTATCCAGTGTAGTTGTATCCTGTGAGGGAATTATGTGAAAGCTGCACAAGAAGTGAGATCAATAGAAGCTGTTGATATTATGTACTGTGGCAATTATTCTTTAACAGTCAACTATAGGAAACTGTGGGAAAAAAAAATCCTCTACAGAAGGATTTACACTTGCAACTCCTAGAATGAGAACAGTCAGTTTACAGTTTAAAAACTGTGACTCAAAACCATTTTGACTGGGAAGATAAAACATCCTTAACCATTATATTAGGTCAAAGTACAAAAACTGTAGTCTGGTAGATTCAGCTAAACGTAAATATTAAGTTATCTACAGTTTCCAAATGTGATTTGTGCTACCAGGATTTATGTACTCTCTGTCTTGATACTGGGCATCCCCAAGTCACTGGGGAGGAATTAGAGCCAACTCAGGATCTTCAGAGTTAGTTTTTTGTCTTTGGCAACACTGTCCTCATTCATCTTCACTTGTTTTAGTCATCCTCTTTAATACGAAAAGACTTTCAAAGATTATGTTTAAGTGAACAGTAATTTTGATTTTTACTACTATTACAGTGTGACTGTTAGCTTGAATATATCTGTATCTTGGAGACATGTATTTGAATTAGGTCCAATTTGGCTTTTGACAGTCATTTTATTTATTTTTCCTTTTTTGCCTAGCTTCTGACTTAATCCAAAATGCAGACCAGTTACTGTTTACAAAGTATTAATCTTTATTTTCTGTATCATTTTTAGATTTACTGTCAGTGAAGGAGCGTACTGAGGTCAATATGGAACAACTTTGCCCTGTTTCAGAAGAGACTTCTTCACAAGAATCGACACACATTCCAAGAGAAATTGATGAAACCACAGTAACTGAATTAACTGTACCTGATGAAAAAGTTACTCAAATAGAAAATATACTTGATCTCTGGAGTGGAAGTCTTAAGGTATTTATTTTGTATGCAATCCTTAAAAATAAAATACAAATGTCAGTATGTTGTTGTAGATTAAGTGGGAGTGTGGGGAAATTTGTATAGTGGTTACATTCCAAAATTATGGTTTTCTTTTTGTTTTTGTTGCATATTGCATGTAAGTATGAGACAAAAATAGAATAACTTTCTGTGTCACTGGGTGTTTAGTTAGTTCACCGTCTGGTAATGTACGTAGGTGCATACAGCCTGGAGACTTCCCTTCAAATACTGATCTGTCCTTAATTGCAGAGTGTTGAAAGATTAAAAGATTAGGGGGGAGGGGAAATAATTTTATGAATTTCACTACTGTCATCCTTTTACTTTTTAGACAAATGTTCTGAGTGAATTGAGAAAATGGAAATTAAGTTTTATCGAACATCACAAGCATCAAATGAGACAAGAAAAAGAGAAACATGCTGAACATGTGAAACAATTGAATAATGAGATGGAAAACCTTAAAGAGTTGCTACGTACTTATGAGATCTCTATTGGCAGAAAAGATGAGGTGGTATTTCAATTTCAGAGTTCAATTGTTCTCTCTTTAAAAACAAACAAACAAACTTTTTTACACTATTTGACCAACCAAATACTTGCTACAAATAAGTAAATAACTTTAGACTGTATTGTGAAAAAATAACACATTAAGACTGTATGGTGGGAAAATGAATCATTGTTGCTGGGAAGCTTCTAACAATGGAAATAAGCTTCTAACAATGGAAATCTAATATGAAGTATGTATATATTTTATATTGTTTGCTTTTAAATCTTCTGTCTAATCTTATTCTTCATTTGTTTTGTGAAAATCACACAAGAGTCTATTAGCTTTTATCTGCAGAAAGCCATTCATTTTTCTATTGATTGGATTGGTTTTACTGCATTTTAACGAGGTAGCAGTCTTCAAAATGTTTAGAGAGTCTTAGTTTTGAGTTTCTTAGAACTGTACATTTGTGGTCTTCTATATGGTCATAGCTATGCTATCCTATGCTATATTTTTCTATGAACAACTTCAAAGTTAACTGTGGAAATGCACATAAAATTGTGGTAGACCTGCAACCGCATAAAATAAGAGGATTCAATTACATTAACCTAATTTTTAAACATTTTAGTTGAGAAGACTTCACAAAGTTTGGACTTTTAATTCATATTTACAATTAAAAAGGCTGGTCTGTATTCCAAAAAATCTGCTGATGGACTTAGAATCTGAAGGAAGGGTGATCTTTTTCCAAAAATTAAATGCATTTCCTAATTGATGACAAATTATGCATGTTTTCTTCTAATTTTAGATAAATTTTCTACTTATGACTGAAACACAGTTTTTCTGAAACTACAAAAAGTTAGAGCTTGCCATACTTAAGTAAAGTAACTTACATTTATAAAAATAGATAGTGTTATGAGAAAATTATTCTTGAAATCTAGACAAGAGTCAGTGAATGACTGCTACTCCTCATTTGAATTCTGATTGCTTTTCCCTGCTTAATTGGATTAAAAGGAAGATGTAATAAAAAGCTGATGCTAAAAGTAAATGCTTTAAGTGAAAATAAGTCTGAAACTCCATTCCGTTTGAGATTACAAAGATCATAGCTCTTGATGTAACGTTAATAAATGCTTTTGCAGGTGATTGCTAACATGACAGAAGCATTAGAGAGGAAGAAAGAGAAAATAGAGTTAATGAGAATGTTTACACTGTGGCGGATTCAGCAAATTAAAGCTAAACAAGAGGTATGTGTGCAAAATAAAAATGTGATGAAAATGAAAGCTGTGAATACAAGAGTCAGAATTGGTAATGCTCTTGTTACTGTTGGAAGAAATGGCACTGTCTCCCATGTCAAATAACAGTTTGAAAGCATCAGTGTCCCCAAAAATGCTGCTGTCTGAATACTCTCTGGGATGGTGAAAGAAATGAAACTACTTGTTTAGGATATTGGTTTGCTCCTACTGTGATCGTCTTATAGCGAATCGCTGAAGTTTGCAGGATGTGTACTCTGAAGTAGGTGACAAGGGAATGTCTATTAATTTTAAATAAATTACGTTTGAACAACTAAATCACTAAATATCACATCCTACGTTTTTTGGGACCCAGTCTCACAATTAAAACTTAGCTGCCAAAGCGTGCATTAGCTAAGAGCTAGATACTTACAAAGTGTGGAGCACTGTGCCAGGTGCTGTAAAGAGCCTGCTAAATGAAACATAACAGAAAAGGGGGATCTTGAATCAAGGCTGCAAAACTTTCACATTCCAAAGTAGATTCATGCTTATTTGACAGTGCCCTAAACTCTGCTGTTTCACAGAAAGGGATAGCCTTTTCTCTTTTCCTTCTCTCCCATGTGGGAATTTACTAATAATTTGGAGCTACTTTGGGGAAATTGCTCAACTTTTTCTATTTCTTCTGATTAATTTCTGAAAAAAGCAATGCTAAAGTATATTGTCTGGTGAATATTTTGAAACAATAGAATTACTCATTATTGAAGTGGAATTATAGGATTATGTTAAAAAAAAAAAAAAAGCAAAAAAAAAAAAACCAACTAGTTAAAGCATCCTGGACTCTATATGTATGGTTTTTTTTTTAAGGATGATGATTTATGCTAACATCAGTTATCCTTGTGACTGTAGGCTTGTACTGTATATGCGAGGCTTTTGTTTACAAGTCATTAAGCTGTGAATAAAAACACTGGTTTGTGTTATGTAGGTGCTCTACAGTGTGTTTTTTGTTACTGAGTAAAGTTCCTTAATGCGTGCGCAGGCAGAATGATTGAGCTACTGGTATGGTGTTTCACAGTGAAGCAGCACATAAACACAATACTGTTCAGACATTCCCACTGTGGTCTGAGTAATATGTGGCTAAGGAGTCATCCACAATCACTTCAGTTTTTAGCTAACTTGCACTTGCTTGTAACGTGATTTCATTTGTTTCCCAAGGAATATGCAAACAAAATAGCAGATAAACAGTTCCAGACAGCTTTGAAGAAGAAGGTATGGACAGCATGGCGCTCTCTCAGTGAAGGAAGATGGAAAGAAAAAGTAGCTAAAGCCTGTCAGTTA
Organism: Lagopus leucura; assembly: GCF_019238085.1. NCBI lineage: Eukaryota > Metazoa > Chordata > Aves > Galliformes > Phasianidae > Lagopus > Lagopus leucura. Next base: position 3,197,312 of record NW_024962268.1, on the reverse strand, counting down.
AGGGCAGAAGATATCTGTGTTCAGCTTACCAATGATTATGAAGCCAAAATTGCAGAGGTATAGTAAAGTTTCTTTTTTCCATTCCTTAACTCCTTCTCTCAATACATCGATTTCCCCAAAGCGTATCTTTTTCAGCAAGCTTGAAAAACACAAAGACTTTCCAAGAGAACAAAGCTCTTAAGTACAGGAAAAGATGTGAGGAGATCTAGGATTTCTCCTGCAGGTGGTTGCTTTCTGATGTAAAATGTTGCTGATCTGCACATGCAGGTGAAGTAAATATCTATTTTCACATCACTAGGAATTGTACCTGATTCCTACACACTGTTAATATTTGCTACTTATTTTGAGGTCTCACTGAAGAAGAAGGGTGTTATAGAAATAAAAGTCTATTATTATTATTATAAATGACCATAAAGAGTACAATATCTTTTTCTACAACAGCTACTATGTTAGAAGTGTATTTTTGTCTTCAACCTGTCAACTACACTTCTTGAAAAATATTCAAAGTTTATCGTGAAGATAGGTTAGTAATGACTGTTGTCCCCCAGAGATTTGTCTTTGGACCAGTACTGTTCAGCATCTTAATCAATGGTCTGGACAGAGGGACTGAATGCACTGTCAGCAATTTTGCAGGTGATGCTGAGCTAAATGGTATAGTTGATACAACAGAAGGAAGGGTTGGCATTCAAAGGGACAAGCTTGAGAAGTGGGCCCACATCACAGAATTACAGAATTGTGGGGATTGAAAGGGACTTTTGGAGATCATAATGTCCAACGGCCTGCTAAAGCAGGTTTCCTACAATAGATCATAGAGAAAAATTTCAAGATGGGTCTTGAATATTTCCAGAGAAGGAGACTCCACAACCTCTCTGGGCAGACTGTTCCAGTGCTCTGGAATCTAATGAGCTTAATTGGATTTAACAAGCTGAAGCACAAGATATTGCAATTACACTGTGGCAATCCCAGGCATGTGTATAGGCTGGAAGAACTCACTGAGAGCTGCCCTGCTGAGAAGGACTTGGGGGTTCTGCTGGATGAAAAGCTTTACCTGAGCTAGCAGTGTGCTCTTGCTGCCCAGAAGCCAACCATATCCTGGTCTGTATCAAAAGAGGGGTGGCCAGCAGGAGAAGGAGGGAGTTTTCCCCCTCTGCTCCATGCTCATAAGGCCCCATCTGGAGTATTGCATCCAGTACTGGAGCACCCAGCGTAAGAAGGAGATGAAACTGTTGGAGCGGGTCTGGAGGAGAGCTGCCATGGTGATCTGAGGGCTGGAGCACTTCTTATAAAGAATCTCTGAGGGAGTTGAGCTTGTTCAGCTTGGAGAAGAGAAAGCTCCAGGGAGACCTTATTGTGGCCTTCCAGTAGCTAAAGGGAGTTTATGAACAACTTTTTTCACTGTCCGATAGTGGTAGGACAAGGGAAAATGGTTTTAAACTAAAAGTTTTTTAGTTTAAAAGGGGAAGTTTTTTTTTTACACAGAGGTTGGTGAGGTAGCTGGACCAAACTGTTCCAGGGAAGTTATGGATGCCCCATATGCTTGGAGATTTTCAAAGTCAGGTAGGATGGGTTCATGGATAGCCTAATCTAGTGAGTGACAACCCTGCCGTCTAGTTTGCTATAGATAGAATCACAGAAGGGCTTAAGGATCATCTAGTTCCAACCCAAGTCCTTCTATGATTCTATCCTTTGCAAACTAGAGATTTTGAAGTGAAAATACATTTTGTAAACACATTAAGTGACTTTTAAAGCTAATTGAACATGTTCGTGGTTTGCATCCAGAAGTACAAGGTGGCTGTTTCCATACTCTCTTTTGTAGCTAACTGCTACTTTGGAACAAACAAGAGCTGAGATTCTGCGTCTGCATAATGAAAGAGAGCAGTATGAAGACACTATGAAGAAAGCATTTATGCGTGGTGTTTGTGCTTTGAATCTGGAAGCAATGACCATGTTTCAAGGCAAGGACAATAGGACAGATCCTGGTCAGTATAACAGTAGATTTAATTTGGGAGTTTGTAGTTTTTGTTGTTCTTATTGTCTTCTGTTGTTTTTAAAAAAGATTCTCCTTTTTTTCTTCTTTTTTTTTTTAATATGAAGACTTTATCAAATATATATTTCTTTAAAAAGGTGGATTGAATATGTAAAAAAAATGTTCTGATGCTGAAGAACATACTGCTAAGTAATAAATAAATGATTTCTCGGAGATGGTGAATTCATGAATAAAATGCTTACCTTTCAATGTGTTATGAACACAAAACTGCTCTCTCAAGTTTTATCTTACATTTGCGTGTTGATTATTTTCAAAAAAACTTGCAACAGAGAGTATGTCTCACAGACAGTGATGGGTAACTGGATTATGTGTTTTGTAATGGGCCCCTTACATTTCTGTGTCTGCGATATGTATCTACAAACACTGCAGTGCCACCTATTGTCACTGCAAGTAAAAGCAGAATTAAAAGACTTACAGGTAGTTATTAATGGTGTGCAAGTATCACAATTTGACATGGGTCTAGTATTTGGAGACAGTGCAGATGGTCAGCAGTATGTGGCTGATTTACTGATGGGTGATTTTGCATATCATGTTTTTTTAGCTTGAATCCACAATAGGTCATGTTCTGTTATAATGGAAATACCACTGCTTAAGTAATGCAGATCAGATATGTATGCCATGATCCTTTCTGTGCCTAAGCTTAATGTGTGTGTGTGTGTGTATGTATATGTATGTATATGTTTGTATAAAATGTGTATTCTGCCATATTTTCATTCTTGAAAACCTTGAATATTGTACCAATTGAACTATGTTAATTATTATATTTTTACTGCTCTCTTTAAGAGAACAGTAACAAAAACAACAACAACAAAAAAAAACAAAACAGTTGCTATACGATATACTCTAATGAGCTTCTACTTCTAATGAGCTTCTCCTGGAGCTTCTGTTGCATTATTTGCTTTAGAAATGGAAGAGTAAACAAGAGTATTTCTTTCTGTTTCCCTTAAGGAAGCATATATTCTAAAAGTAAAGGCTGAAACAACTTGAAAAGATTCTGTGCTTAGGTCTGCAGATCGCATGTCCCCAGGGTGTCTGCACTGAGGCAAAAGAATGGTGATGTGTTCTGTACAGTCTTTCCATGCCTCACTGCTGTCTTTCTGAAGTAATTTTTGGCCTTTAGTGTAAGGGCAGCTCTTGCACAGTTGGGATAGTATTTGCAAGCACTATTCAGAAGCTCTGTGCTTTGCACTGAAATTCTACAAGCAGAGCAAAACAGAGAAACAAGTCACCTGAAATTTCTGTTCCCAGATTTCTGAAAAGGAGGGTCAAATAAGGAGTAGAATAGACTGTTATAGACTATTGGAATAGACTATTCTATTCCAAATAAGGAATAGAATAGATCTGTTTAATTCGTTTATACAGAAATACCAAAGGAGTAGTAAAACTTTTACTATAACATATTTCGTATTCCCCAGCACTTGCTAGATTATGTGCTGATCCCATTACTCTGTGTTTCTTACAATAGATTCAGGAAGTAGGAGAGAAGATAATGGTGCCATTATAGCAGGAAGGCTACCTCATTCACAGTACAGTCCCCCTTCACCACCCCCTGCACCAGCAACTGCTCTTCACACGGAAGACTTGGTAAGCCAGTGCTGTATTCACTAGCAGTGAAAATAAATTTCCTACCCTGGGGCTTTTTAAAGATAAATATGACAGTCCATGAACTGAAGGAATTTGAACTTAGTCTAAGTATAAAAAGAAACCTACAAGTATGTTCAGAGTGTTTGCTGTAAATGAAGTGCATAAGTCATGGTTGCTAAGACTTGCCATACTTTCAGTTAGATCTGTCTTTGATTTTAGTGAAGATGTGTTAAGGTGATGAGAAGAAAGTCACTATAACAAGCAGAATTTGCTTTCCGAGGTTTCTACTGAAAAAAGAAATTGTTAGAGTGGCTTGCCAAAAAAAAAGAACTGAGCTTACTATTCTCTGGGGGAAAAATGGAAGTTAGCTTGACATTAAATTTCTTTTAAAAAAATGCAGCATGTGTAGTCACTGAGGAAAAACTTATCTTATTGTCCTGTCATGTCGGCTTATCCATATTAGTATCCAGTAGCCTGGAAATTCTAGACCTGCCCTGGAGTTATGCTGAAGACGCTGCTGCTGTAAAACAATTCCACACTAGAACGGGGAGAAGACATGCTTGCCTCTTTCCCCAGTTTTCCATTCTAACAGTACCAAATGTTAGTCACTTAATTTCCATGAACTTTTAGACAAGTATTTTTTTAAAAAGGATTTTTAAATTAGCAAAAAAAAAAAAAAAAAAAAAAAAAAAAACCACATTAAAAATAGTACTAATACATCTGCAAAAAAGCTTGAATTTAGAAAGGTAAGTGGAATAGTCAATAGACTGTCTATCTAAAGAGCAAAACTGTATTTTCGGGAACATTATACTCATTCTTTAAACTCTTTCAATTCAATTAACAGTTTTCTACTCACCTGGGTCATGCAAGCACTTCTCAGACAAGGCTAGATTCTGATTCTCCAGTAATCGTCCCTGGCACAGCTGCAGGATCTGGGCTGGCATCAACTCAGAAATTGGTAACATGCTCAGACTGACTTTTTTTTTTAAGACAATTATAACAAATTTTTAGTTTCCACTTTTTTAGAGAGGCTCAAGTGTGTAGTTGAGAAAACTGTCATAGAGTTCAGTTACGTGTGTGAAGACACTGTCTTGTGAATGCTTGCTAATGTGATGGAAAAACCCTCTTAGGATAAGCTTTAACTCATTTTTGGAGTGACAAAGAGTAAGAGAAGTGCATGTGCATTTGGGTATAATACAAGAGGAACAATTGGTGTTTCACATGGTACCATTTTGTTCTGGAAAAAAATACGGTCTGCTTTTGCCTCCTGCTATTTAATATGTCTCTCTCATTCTCTTTTCTGTATTTGTTACTAAACAGTACTTTTAGATTTCCTCAAGGCTCCTCTGCATTGCTCTCCTTTTCTTTTTCCATCTGATGCAATTTGCTGCTAGCAATCAGAAAGATGCAACTTTCTATCACCTAGAAGTGTTCTTGTATCTGCTGTGTCACTGCTGGAAAGGCTTGTCAGGGTGATGAAAGTGCCTGCAGCTATCACTGGAGTATGCTGCCAGTGAGCAAAGCTAAACTACCCGTGCAGATTGATTTTTGTCAAATTAGCCTTACCCCCCTCAGGACAGTAGTCACTTCACTAAAAAACATCTCTGTGGAAAAAGACAGAATTAACTAGGTTACAAATAGGAGGAGCAACTTCCGTCCCATGTGTAACATAAGTTACTACGTGCAGTTTCCTATGTTATGTTAGGCAAGCAGCTAATAAACAGAAGCAGAAAACTAAAACATTGTAAATATGATGCTTAGAAATTTTGCTAACTAATATCTAATTTATTTGTAGCCCATGGCAAAAGTAATAACATCTGCTCAACAGAAGGCAGGGAGAACAATCACTGCTCGAATCACAGGCAGATGTGATATGGGACAAAAACACAGAATTTGTGGTAGTTTAGCAGTGATGGGAGTTGCTCCACCCATGAGTTCGGTCATTGTTGAAAAACATCATCCGGTCACTCAGGTAAGTCAGAACTATGCTTGTAATAGTGTTGTTAATATTATATTGTATAAATAAAGATGATCACCATGAAGAGATAGATAATTAGACTTGAGTGCTTTTTAAAACAATATGCAGTACTGGAGCTGGACAGAATAACAGAGTAAGGTGAAGTGGCAGTGTTTACTTCTTTTATCATATTTTGTTCATAGGCGTAATAATCTCTTTCTTGTCCAACTCTTCAGTGAGTCTTCCTGTCCATAGCTGGTTGTCATCTGGTCCAACAATGTTAGGTGCTATCATCACACGGCTGCCATTTAAAGACAAGCTTTGCAGTGGAGCAATCGTTTCAAACATGGTAGAGATACCATGCAAGCTGAGAATAGCAAATTATTGGAGAAAAAAGCAGAATCTTTATCAAGAGGCAACAAAGTTCATCTGGCCTGCTTCTTGTTGTATCCTTTTGTTTCCCCCACTTATCTGAAGAAATACTGAGACAAGTGCATTAATAGGGTATGAAAGCAATATAAAAGGCGACTGTAAAAGGTAGCCCAAATCACTTAGTCTGTCACTATGCATTTAGACCAGTCTGAGCAAAAAAGGGTTTTAACTTTTTAAGAATTCAGAGTCTATGACTATTGCTCCAAAGCCTGCCTCTTAAAAATGCAGTCACAAAGTTGCAAAATGGTTGAGGTTAGAAGGTGCCCCTGGAAGGCGCCGGGTCCAACCTTGCTCAATCAGGGACACCTGGAGCAGATTCCCAGGCCTCTGTCATGGTGGCATTTCAAGACCTCCAGAGAGGAGGGTCTGCAGGTTCTGAGGGCAGCTGGTGCCAGTGCTCTGTCACTGATACAGCACAGAAGAGCTGCCTAATGCTCAGACAGAGCCTCTTCTATTCCACTTTGTGCCCACTGCCTCTTGTCCTGGCACTGGGCACCATGAAAAGAATCTTCTCTGCACCCTTACCTTAGGTATTTATGAACATTGATGAGATCCCCCCTCACCCTTCTTTTCTCCGGGATGAACAGCCCCAGCTCTCTCAGCCTTTCTTCATACCCCCATACCCTCAGTATTTGTCGGTGCAGCCTACCAGGACCTGTAGAGTTTGTCCAGTTTGCTCAGGTATTCCTTTACCTGATCCTCTCCTACCAAAGGTGCATTTTCCTTGCTTCAGCCATTCATCCTGGCCTCTGAGATCTAGGATTCTTAAATGCCAGACTTGCTGTTAAAGAAGGCACTCATACCTTGCCTTTTCACTGCCCCAGATCAGCAGGTCTCGTTTCCTTCATGAGAGATTCATATTTTCCCTAATCTTCCTTTTGTCACTGAGAAGAAGCCCTTCTTGTTGCCTTTGTTGTCCATGGACAGATTTAATTTCATCTCCGCTTTAGCTTTCCTAGCTTGATCTCTGGCTGCTCAGACAATGTCTCTGTATTCCTAGACATTCCCAGAAATATATGCCTTATATTCTTCCTGCAAATAAAAGTCTAAATGCACATCAACCAGACTCAAGTATTTCTCTTGTCATCTGACAGAGCCTACCTTGATTAAGAGAAGAACAATTTTTGCATATATATACTGTATATATTTACTGTATATTGCAGTAAGAAGTCTAGCTTGAGGGGAGAAATTTATTTCTTAAGTAAATGCAAGCTTCTTCCTTTCAGAAACCAACTTTCTGATAGCAAATGCTGTACTTAAAAGGAGTTTTGGTGTTATTACATTAGAACTGCAAAGGAATATTCTGAATGAGCTTTAAAAGCAAAAACTCTTGAAATTAGATCATGTAGATCAAGGTGATCAAGTTCAGGGTTTATGGTTAACTGGAAGCTTAGCACTTTATGTTCTAAGTATATTACATAAGGAAGTAAAAAAAAATAGTTACCCCATTTTATTTTGTTTTTTTTTATGTGTGGTTCAGTTTGTATTAGGAATCTTTCCCTTTAAACTACAGTTCGCTTACAGTTACTTGAATGGAGTTGGGTTGTTTTGCATTCTTTAAAGATCTGTGGTGTCTGATTACTTTTCAGCAAACCATATCCCAAGCCACTGCTGCTAAATATCCTCGAACTGTGTTCCTTACTTCTGGTTCTACAACTGTGAGACCTGCAGGACAAGTTGGGCGAATGCTTCAGAGCCAAACTCATACCAGCGTTCAGTCAATAAAAGTTGTTGACTGAGTAAATATCTTTCACTGGTGGAGGTTTTTATCAAGATAAGTAATTTAAACCTCTTCCCAGTCTTTTCAAAGCTTGATGTAGCAAGACCTACAGTGTGCATCATGTTTTCAGCCCTTTTAACAGAAAAAAAGTGTTTGCAGAAAGCTTCTGGAGGGGAAAATGACCTTGGAATGTTATTCTACCTCCTATTTGAAAACTTGGTTATTAAGATAAACACTTTATTTAAATAAAGAATCTTTTGCACATTTTCAAATAAAGAATAAAATACATTTGTCCGAATTGTTTACTTTCAGTATAAATGCTAGTGCATTTATTTTCAAGTAAAAAAGGAAATTTATTTTTGTTATCTATGCTTTTACTAAATGTAGTTGACTTGGTTAAACAAAGAATAACAGACAATAGGGCAGTGGCCTCCACAGCCAGGATATGACATGAGTCGGGTTACACACCTCGAGTCTAGCAAACTGTCAAGCATTTTCATTTTGCAAAATGTTGATGCATGCCTGACAGGATGTAAGAGTTTGTGTTTTAACTTAGGTCCCAGATTCTAAAACCTGGGGATTTACCAATTCCCGTCTTCTGTATAGTTCTGCAGCCTTGTCAGAACGGCTTGAATGTGAAAGAGCACTTAGGCATAAGACTAAGACCTCAGATTACCAGCTTTGTATGCAAACACTGAAGTCCAGTACCGAAAGATGCTGGGTATGCAGCGGTAGGTAAGGCAATGCCTCAGTACTTCCACTGTATGATAAAACTGCTGTTGTGTTACACATAGGAGTATGAAGACAGACATTGTACATCATTTTTCAGATGTGAAATGCATTCAGTAGTCAGAAAACTTGTAAACATTATCCAAGACACCACCAAATATAGTTCAAGGAATAAACAAGGTTTAAAAATGCTTAAAAATATATATGTAAAGTATTAAATTATCAAATATTCTTTTTTGAGTGTGTAAACAAGGTTATGCCATGACAAAATTCTGTAGCTAGTTGCAGATGGTTTTAGATGCTATTTTTGTATATTTTTACTATATGAATCAAATGCTGAAGAGGAAACACTTGTCTAAGCATTAACTAAACAAGAAAGTCTCCTCAGATAGGAAAACTGTAATCCTAACAAGACTATAAAAACCTGAATTTCAAATGAGGTGAGGTGCCAACCTATTTTGGGAAGTGTTGATTTATACACCCAATTTTCACTTATTACATTTATTTCAACAAGAAAGTGTCTCATTTACATTTTATGTCAATCACAATATAGCTTTAGTGGGGAGTTCTGATAAAGAATTACTACACAATGTTAAGGCAGGTGCAGAAATTATAGGGTGGCTCTTGCTTGACAATATAGTCCTAAATTACCATCTAGGCATTCACTTTAGATCATTGTATAGCAAAGAATAACCGGTATTTCAGGAGAGCAAGTTCTTCTAGCTTGCAGCTTCAAAATACGTTTTCATTTCTGGAGAAGATATTTGTATATGAAAGTCTCTCCATCTGGCATGTAATTCCATCACATATGCCATTTATCAATGAACTCATGAAATTTCACATTTTCTGGACTCCATGTCAGTGCTACTTTCAGTTCTGATCTTCTCTATAAAGAAAGATGAGAAAATGTTTGCTTGACGTGCACAGATTTTACATGGCCAGCACTTATCTCAATGAAGGAGTGGGCGATCACATTTTAATGGTGTTTGTAAGACAAAGGAAGGGAGCAAAGTGTGTGTATTTCTCTCTTCCTTCAGAAAACTTGTCTTGCTTAAACCCTCTTCCTTGACCAGCTCCAGCCCCTTGCAAGGGCAGATTCCCAGAGAGGAGTGTCCTCCCCCTCTACCACAGTCACATCTTCCCAGCACAGGCTGGGAGCTCAGCATCACGTGGCACTTTGGTAAATGCTCTCTATGCCACAAAAAAACTTACCAGCTAAATGCTGAAATCCTGCTTCCACCAAGTCTTTGAATATATGCTTGACAGGATTCTGATGGGCCAACAAAGTACCGTGTAGCCAGATCAGCAGCATTCTGTGGCCGTGTTCTTTATAACTTTTCTTCCCTATGGAATACACAAATCAAGTCTGTTTGACTTGCTGGAAAAGTGCTGTTTTGTGCTTTTACACTTCTGCACATCCAAGAGACTTTTAAAATCTGCTCATTCATTCTCACTTCCCCATCTAGCAGCAAAATGAAGACTGAGAAATAAAGGTTAATAATAATAAATATAATATATATAATAATATATAATAAATAATAAATATAATGATAATTAATAAATATCCTAAGGCTTAATAAATAAATCCAGTATGAATAGATCTTAAAATAGCTCCATGCTTTAACACGGTTTGTATAACTTAAGTCTGTCCATCCCAGACTGCTGTTACCTGTCCATTGTTCCTCAATAGCTTTAATCTGCTCATCTGTGAACTTCCAGAACAGGGCCAGTATTTTCCATTCCTGGGGTTTTAAATGATTGTACGCCAGATTCCACAGGGAGGAACGGAGTTGCTTGGTGCGTGTACTGTGATCTTGTTTGAAGGACAAATCAGAGTCTGACCAACCATCACCATGACCTAGGTGTGCCTAACAACGACAGCAAATGACATTTTTTGTGATGAAGGTGAGAACTTAGCAGTGAACACTGTGTCCTGCACAGCCTTATGTGACTACCAGCAGGTGAAAGGCTCGGTGCAGATAAAGGGGCAGTGTTGGCTGGCAGTAAGCTCTTAAGAAGGTGCTCAGCACGGATGGCAGTATTCCAGTGTTAATACTAGAAATGGCAGAAATGAAGACCTCCTGTGTTCATTGCTACATGTCAGTAAGAGCAAAATACAATTACTTCAGACACACACTGCACAATAGCAGGTAAAAGCAAGAATTACTTGAGTCCCTTGGCTGACAACTTTAGAAGCCACATGTTGAACATGGCTGGGGTTCAGCCACAGCTCTTGCTCATTCTGCTTGATGTACACCACCAACACAGCACTTGCCCAGACTGCTCCTGCTCTGCCTTGTCACTCAGTTTGACTGGAGCAGGCACTACCGTGTCACTGGTTGGCAGCGTGAAACACTAGCATTAGCATATATCCACAGTGTTTGAGTACTAACACACATGGAATCTGAATGTACCCAGACCAAAAATACAACCAAAACGCAAGCATTTTGCCCTGAAGTTAGGTCTGGGGCCCTCAGCACAGGAAGGATGTGGAGTTCTTGGAGCAGGTCCAGAGGAGGGCCAGTAAGAGGGCTGGAGCACCTCTCCAATGAGCCAAGGTTGCGGGAACTGAGCTTGTTTAGCTTGAGGAAGAGAAGGTTCGGGGGAGACCTCATTGTGGCCTTCCAGTACTTGAAGAGAGCATGTAAACAGGAGAGGCAAACAACTGTTTATAAGGGTGAATAGTGCTAGGACAAGGGGGATTGGTTTTAAACTGAGAAGGGGAGATTTAGGTTGGATATTAGGAGGATGTTTTTCACACAGAGGGTGTTGATGCACTCTGGGAACACTGGGAACACATTGCCCAAGGAGGTTGTGGATGCCCCATCATCCCTGGAGGCATTCACGGCCAGGCTGGATGTGGCTCTGGGCAGCCTGGTCTGGTGGTTGGAGACCCTGCACAGAGCAGGGGGGTTGAAACTCGATGATCATCGTGGTCCTTTTCAACCCAGGCCATTCTATGACCTCCAGGTGAATTTCATGAAAATGGGTTATTTTCTAGCCTGAGAGCCTTGCAGTTAAAACAAAGCAAAACAAAACAAAGAAGTCACAATTCAATAACTAATCATCATCATGGGGGTTTGATGCAATTTCTTCAGGTGCAGACTGTGTTTTGTGCTTCCAGACACTTGCAGAGTGAGGTTTACAACACAGAATAGCTCCAGACTCTCTCCAGTCCTGTTTCTGTTGTGAGGTTTGACAAGAAAGTAACAATAAAACAAAACAAAAACAGAAGCAAACTGAACACAGCTGCTCTTTGCTGCCAGTTGTGTGCACAGGCCGTGGCAGTATAAGACAGCAAAAGCAGCCCTGGAATCTGGTCGAAACCAAGGAAGAGATGGGTTGTGCCCATAGATAGGACTAGCAGAGAGAACAAGAGAGCCTTTCACACGCCTTTGAATCATGTGCACTTTCTCCCAGCAGTGTGGCATTCCATTTTTTAACTAATGCTTTGTCACAGATGACCAGTCAGCTCAGTGTAATACAAAGGCAATTCCTGCTATAATGATTTGAAACGCTGTGGTTTGGAACACTAAGAGAACAATTTCATATTCCATGACTGTAAGCTCTGAGCTGCTTCCCAAAGGCCCCACTTAGCTATGGGTAATGAGGTCGAACACTTGTGTTTCTACTTCCCAGCATTGTTGGGCTCTTGCACAAACCCTTCTGCTTTAATATCTAATCTCCTACTCAGGATGGTCAGCAAACAAAACCAAGGGTGGGTGCAGCAAGTGACTTCACTTATAAATTTCCTTTAAGCCAAAAGAAACAGTAATACACCTGACTGCCCCTCTGAACTGACAAATCACGTGTGCACAGCATGGCTCACGGATGTGTTTGTCACTCTTAACTAAACTAGATCTGTGATTTACAAGCACAGTTCCCTGCAGCGTTAAGGATCACCTGGGCTGTAACAGAGCACCAGTCCATGAGTCTGTGCTCAGGGAGGATTGTGGCTGCCTACACTGCTGGGACAGGCCCTCATCCACAGTGGTAGAGCCCCAGTGCCAGGCAGCAGGGGCAAGGGGCAAGTCACGGACTTGTGAGACATCAGCCGTGGGAGTGAGGGATCAGATCAGAAGCTTGAGCTACATACACAGCTCTACTGCATTCCTGTCACCAGTTCTTTCATCCCAGATTTAAATAAATAGTCTTAGCATTTTCCTTCTTACAACAGGCATCTTTTTCTGCCTCACCAGGGCCAGTCTGCAGGCAGCATTTGAGACAACTTGGAGATTTTAAATTGTATTATATTAAAACTCAACAAATTTAATTAATTCTCAGAGAGCTCATGTAAACCTGTGGCTCAAAAAAAACCAAACCAAACCAAACCAAAACAAAACAAACAAACAAAAACTAGCAAGACTGTATTATTTACGGAGTATTAATATCCTCCAAAATTAATATTGGTCATCCTATGATGTACCTCTCTTTTAGCAGTGGTGCATAGGCATAACAGGTGCTTTGTAGCTCACTGCTATAACTGTCCTTACCAAAATAAACATTTTCAGAATTCTGAATGGTCCCAATTAAGACTGCTTTGCAACGAGTCCTGAATTTTCAAGACGTATTGGGGATGGGTTTGAATTTCAAGGCAGGTGTGCAGCATGGCTGTGCACAGCAGCCCAGCGCAAACACTCTGTAAAGATGCTACGTTCAGCCCTCCCAGCTCATGCACCTCCTGCAGAGCACCAGGGGACAGCGTGAATGAAGCAGTGAATAAAGCAGTTATTGGTACGTCAGTGCAGCTGACTCTCAGCCCCACAGGGAGGAGCATCTTTAAGCCTGTTTCTCAGTAATATGACATTGTGGGAATTTAGAAACGGAGACAGCCTGAGGTCATTATAACCCCTGTCCTCCCTTCTCTACGTTGCCTGCTTCTTTCCTGTTCCCTTTCATTTCAGCAATTAACATAGGAGGAACAGAAGAGGGAGCTCCCACTGCAGCGACGAGTTCTTCCTAGTAAATGGAATGCGGATGCCTGAGCTCCTCCATGCATCAGCTACGGATTTTGAAGCACCAAAGCACTGCAGCCTGATGCCGACGGCCTAGTTTTAATTTGGGTCAGAATGTTCTCCACCCTTTTTCTCTGTATGTAGGGTATGATGGAGGAAAATGAACTGGATGACCTTTAAGGTCCCTGTCAATCCATGCCATTTTATGATTCTGTGTTTCCGTGATGTCTCTCACCTGTTCCATGGCATAATGCCTTTCTGCTTTAATGATCATATCTACAATGAGAGCATAATTGCTCCTTGAAGCCACGGCAAGTGCAGTTCTTCCATGCTGAAAGCAGAGAGAGTGAATCAGGACATCATCTCATATATACAAGGATAGAACAGAGAAAGCACATGAGCTGTGTTGACAAAACCCCATTCTTTTTGTGCTTTTATCCCAGTCCATCTGAGCCCACCTCAGCAATCAACACTTTGGTGTACAGGCACTTCAATGCTTTCCACGTTTCTCTTCATAATCAGCCCTCTTCAGTGGGCCTGCACCAAGTGGAGACACCTCAGATACAAACACTCAGGCAATGCTCTTGCTAGGCATTCCAGAAAGTTAGACTGCAGAGAAGCCAACCCCTTCATTAGAAGGCTCTGCCATTAAATCATTAAACGTTTCAACTACCCAGTTACTACAGAATGCCTAATATACATGAGGAGACCAGAGGCAGCAGGAGCTCCTTAGGGCTGCATTCCCTGGGATGCGTGAACAGAACGGGGTGTCCCTGGTCCTTTGTGCTGGTGCACGTGCCATCAGCACAGCCCCAAGCTACCAAAAAAAAAAAAAGTAACATTAGTTTCATAAAGCTTTGCTCCAGGACAGTTTTGTGCATGGAAACTTCCTCTTCAAATGGCTGAAAACCTAGATTTTGTCCGTGTTGTACTTTAATCATATCTGAACTCAAAAGCAGCTTCTTTGCTAAAGCTATTCCAGATCACTGCAAGTTGCAGGTAAAGCAGTACAAAAAGTGAGCTTCCTTTGTAAGAATGAACATGTGGCTGCTCTCATTCCATGAAGGATGACTGGAAACGTGCTTCCTGCGTTTCTGGGAAAGCTACATAACCCATGCATGCATGAGGAAGGTACTCTACCCTGTCCATGATCTTGAGGTCACAACCTGCCTTCAGCAGCACTTCTACCATCTCCACATTGCCAACATCAGCAGCCAAATGTAGGGGAGTTTCATGCCTCTGCAATTAAAAACACCAAATAAATACAATGAGCCAAACTCCACATAGAAGAAAAATGCACACAGTTTGAATCTAGAGAAGATTCACAAGAAAACTAGAAAATACCAAACAGAAAGAAAATATAACTCTTGAATAACTGCTAGTTTTGTTTCAGACAGAAAGAAGAAGGAAGCATCTGGGATACCTGCAGGAAAAACAGACAGGAACTCCAGCTCAGGACAAAGCTGCCATCACGCCCCACTAATGCATCATAGCGTAAGGAACTCTTGCTCTACCCTCTTAAAACCAGAGTTTTGGGTTGAGTGTTAGATGCAAGTGCCAATACCCATATTATCCTCTCAAATAACCTCTTCCTGCTGAAATTCATGTAAAGACAACTGGACACCAATGATTTTCAAACAAACATGGTGCTGCAGTTCATGACAAGGCTTCTTAGCCAGCTCTGCCACACTCTGGTGATTTGGAGTGAAAAACAGAACAGAAATCCACCTGCTGCATAAGGGATCTAATAATCCTTTAAGTGCAATAAAATAAAAATTAAAAACAAAACAAAAAGCTTTAAAATAAAGCCAAGCCCTTATGTGGAAAATACAGCTAGATGAACATTCAGCTTGTAGTCTGATCTTCATGTCTGTAATCAAGGTTTTGTCATCTTCATACAGAGGCATTCACCCATATTGAACTTGTTTTATTTATCCTTCCATTGAACTCCATGAAGAAACCAGGAGCATGTGCCCTGGGGAGTTCAGCAGCCTGGTGATCAGTTTCCTGTTCACAAAGAAATGTTGTCCTTTCCTGTCTTTTCTTTACTGTTTGCACTGACGGGAAACTATTCCAGCTGCTTACGGCTACAGTGCAGCAGCAAAGAAGATATGCTGTCACTTGTGGAAATCTGGTGGAGCTGGACAGCTTGTTCCACATGATACAGTGACTTTTTAAGTTGAAGGTTTTATGACCGCTGTGGTTTTGTCTGGGATTGAGTTAATTTTTCTAATAGAATCACAGAATTATAGAATCACTCAGGTTGGAAAAGACCTTAAAGATCATCGAGTCCAACCATGACCTAACCATACTACCCTAAATCTAACAACCCTCCGTTAAATCATGTCCCTGAGCACCACATCCAAACGGTTTTTAAACACATCCAGTCTCCCTGGGGAGCCTATTCCAGTGCTTAACAACCCTTTCTGTGAAGAAGTGTTTCCTGATATCCAACCTAAACTTACCCAGCACCTCAATGTCCTTTCTGTACTGAGGTGCCCAAAACTGAACACAGTACTTGAGGTGAGGCCCCACCAGTGCCGAGTACAGGGGCAGGATTACTTCCTAGTTCTGCTCACCACACCATTCCTGATACAAGCCAGGATGCCACTGGCCTTCCTGGCCATCTGGGCACACTGCTGGCTCATATTCAGCCGAGTGTCCATCAATGCACCATGGTAATAATAATAATAATAATAGTAATAATAATAATAACCTAGTAGTTGCTGGCATGGTGTCCTGTTTTGGATTCAGAAGACAATCACCTTTGGTGACACAGTGATGTTTTAGCTATTGCAGAGCAGTCCTCACTCACAGCCAAATGCTTTCCAACCTGTGGTGCTGCCCTGCCCGTACATCAGGGCTGGAGGAAGGAGAGGAAGGTGCTGATCTTCCCTCTCTCCTCAAAACATCTGTCAGAGGAGAAAAGGATGAAAGGTGTGATTGCTGATTTTCTCCATGAGATGGTTTTTGGAGCACTGGGACAGCAGCCAAGTTGGTCCCAAACACCACATTAAGCTCAAGGCCTCTGTTCTTCCCATAGCTTCCAGAGGCAAAGCAAAACTGAGCAATAAACAGCACCAAGGGAGCAAAGAAGGGCTTGGCACTGTGCAGGCCCTGCTCAGCAGCAGCTGAAGCACCACTGTGTTATGAACGCTGTTTGGGGCGCAGATCCAAAACACAGCACTCTGTGGGCTGCTATAAAGATATTTAGCTCCATCCCAGCCAGATGAAGCGCACTCAGACAGCAATGTACATCCAAAGGAACAAACCTGTGCTCCAAATTCTATTAGAAAACCCTAATTTTTCTTCCTATGGAGTAACCTCTGTTAGATATCATTATTTCTTAATGAGAAAGGGTAGACAGTCTCTCAAATCTAGAATGACTTCGCTAGACCAGTCTAGAACTGCCTTGAATTAGCAGATCAAGCTTGTGTGTACTTTACTCATTCCCAGATGAACAAGTGGAGGTAAAGAGAGACCAGGAACCGGCTGGAGGTGAATTTCTGTGTTTACCTTCAGAAAACTACACTGACAGAGTTATAGTGAGGATGCAGGAAGAAAAATAAATTGTTCAGGTCATTGCCACTCTGCACTCGACCTACCTCTGAATTCAACTTTGAAACATTTTTGTCATTTATTATGCATGAATCATAACACTTGGACAATAAGCTAATCCAAATATTTTGGAGTATCTAACATTCTGCTGTCCATGCTTGATGCAAACACTCCTAGCACAGCACGTACCTGTGACTAACAGTATGTACACATAAAAAAATACAATGAGGAAACTGCCTCTTCCTTTTTTTTTTTTTTTTTTTTTTTTTTTTAAATACCTTTAGCTCACAAGCAGAAAAGAAGCAAGCAAAATTCATATAATCACCACTTAGCAGTGAAATAGTTACAAATCCTCATTTTCCTTACATGATTTAAGAAGTTTATGTCATGATTCGCTTCCAAGAGTTTTTTCACAATCAGCAGATGATTACTGATGACTGCTAAATGCAGAGGGGAATTCTTCTGCTGTGGAGAGAAAACAAGAAGTTGTTACACTCAGTGCATTCATTAAAGGTTCGTTCAAAGAAGAAAGACATTCCTGTTCCTGAGTCTATCCCTTGCCAAGGGGGTGCAGGGGTGATGAGATCCAGCAGACAGCACACCTTGGGGTATCAGGGACCACAGCTGTCACAGCAGAGAGCACCATGCTTACAGCAAGGCACCCCTTTGTACATCCGTGCCGGGGTGTGCCACTGCCCCTGCTCTGTTCCTTCAGAGATGGAATGATTCTGATTTGGGCATACGGCAGTCAGAATCTACTTTCCAGAAATAAACTCTTGTACCACAGTGCTGCTGTAGTTATTCTTCATAATAACCTGACTTGCTGTAATATTTGAAGGAAGCAAATTACAGCTAGAAAGAAATTAAGTTCTTGTATTTGAGTGATTATTCATGCAAATAATTGGGGCACTGTTCCAACGCCAGTCACAATCCAACCATTAGATTGGCAAGATCGCTCTTCTTGTTGAGCCTGTGACTCATCAGTTTCTCATTAAATACAGCTAAAAAGTAATTCCACACCAGTGCCAGAAGCCAGCTTATTAGTGTTTTTATAAACCACAACCATTTCTTTAGGGCTAGAGAGAAATAAATAAAGCTCTCACACAGAGCTGCACTGGAAATATTTCCAAAACCCAAGTTACTGTTCCATGAGTTGTTTCAGCTACAGAAAGCCAACAAAACAACCAGCAGAAATAGAGGCTGGTATTTACAATAAATCATTACAACTGCATGATACAACATGCAAGCAATCGTAGCTGATATGTCACAAAGTCTATGTCCTGTTCTTATCCAGCACTGCAGAAGTAGAAAATAACTTCTTCACAGAAAATCTTAGATGTCAGAATCTGTAATACCTGAGGAGCATCAAGATTTTAGTATCTTTTTAATCTCCTAAGAGAGAGAGATTTTGACAGCAGACGCTTTGAACACAGAGCCTGAAAACACTGAAGTAGATATTGACCTTTGTTCAAAATCACATAAATTGTCAACTCTCTGTCCCACGTAGGGGGCACCCATATGAGAGTGGCACATAGAGATGCCTGCATTACCACAGCTCAGTCCAAGCAGAGTGCTTTGCTCATCTTCCCACACTGCTCAGCCCTCAGTACATGCCAACTACCTCTGCATGTTGTCATACACTCACCTCAGGTTTAGGGACCAGGTCAATGTTCTTATCAATAAGAAAAGTGACCAAGGATTGATGTCCATTCTGAATGGCAGCCTGCAATGCATTGCTGTTGTTCTGAAAGAAATGTTATAGATAGCAAAAATCTACATTTCTGTTTCTGGGAAAAAGAAAAAAATCCTACAGACAGATATCAATCCAGAAAAGTCTTTCACTCACATCTGTGTTACTATATACCTCTTTCCTCTCAAAATAAGACATTTCCATTTGAGGAAGTGATGGAAAATTAGGAAGAAGTCCATCAGCAACATATTTTTATGAATAGTGAAGGAACTTCCCATTGTTAGTGCAATGCAACAAGCATGCTGAAAAAAAAAAAAAAGCAGTACTCCATGGTCCCTTTTACTCTCTGTTGACTAACAGATAATTCAGCATTGTCAGCTTTGCTGAAGCACAGACTACAACACATCTCTCAGTCTGTCAGTTCAGTCTGTCCTTTAATAAGCAGCTACAGTCACATTAACACATTTAAAATCACTATTTAATTAAAAAAAAAAAAAAAAGAAAATGTTCCCTTAATTCTGCTATAATAAACAAGCTCTCACTCTTGTGGAATCACAAGCATCCCTGCATACTCTTGCAGAAGGCAAGATGAAGACATTTAACACATATCAGTCTAAGAACCAGATGTGGGGAACAGATTTGTCATCAGTTCATGAATATAAGCTGCCAAAAACTAGGCTTTTCAGTTGATTTGAGGGTTGGTTCGATTTCTTAGCCACATGTTTTACTATTGGGTTCACAATAAATAAAAAAGCCTTAAAACATAATTCTATCAAACTTAGAATTTTGTCTGAGCCTCTTCTTCTAAACAAGTTTTGTTCAATTAACATAATCTCCATTCCCAACTTGATTATAGTTTTGGCCATTACCTAAAAAATAATCAAAGCAAAGAGACTGTCAATACACTCAGAAGAGAGAAGATAAAGCCCTTCCCACAGCTTGGGCTGTGCCAGCAGCAGTGTGATGAAGGGATTTTGCATACATACGTGAGTTAAAACATCAATGTTACTTCCTGCTTCCAGTAGGAGTTCAGCACATTTTTCATTACCTCTTTCAACAGACAAGTAAAATGGAGTTTCTCCATTCTAGATCAACAGAGAGAAAAAATGTCTATCCCAAATTATGCCATGTGATTATAAAGTTATGACACTAAACAGATTATCTTGATCAGTCATCCAGCTCAATAGAAAAGGGAAGATGGCCGTAAGAGAATAGAATCTGAGTGCTCTAAAACTAATACCTCAATAAAATGGTAACACATGAACAACTAAGTGATGGCTGACAACTAAGTCTGTCTATGTAGAGAAATTGCACAATACAAATAGCTGTTTATTTCCAGAGAACATTACAGTCTAAAGGCGCAGAAACAAAGATGCTGGCAATCAATTGCTGCCACTCAACACCAGTTAACACCACTATCATGTTGACACATACCATAAGCACCAGCTTATGTCAGTCCAGCGCCATGATTTTGTACCAATCCTCAAGTCAAGCTTTACCTACAAGGAGCACTTTTAATAAAAACATTTCTGCTACACGTTTATTTCACACCTCTCTGTGGAGAAGTCTTTTACTTCTCCACGGCTAGTCTCTAAAAAAAGAATATACCTGTGTAAATGATCTGCACAGGGATCTGATCCCCATTTCGGAACTTCTACAACACATGAAGGTTTACTGAAAACCTCCCTAGTGCTTTAGAATTCGCAGAGGCATTACCAACTCCTCATCTTTTCCTGCCACCATCATTTTGGCAGACATGAATGTGTCAGAGTACATAGCTTATGGTGGGATGGGAGAGACTTGGTTATGCACAGAAAGGAAGATCTCCAGATGGAGAGGCAAGTCATTTGCTCCATTAACCCTGGCCAAGCAGCACAAACTTTGTGTGTGGAAGAAACACCTTTATTAGGCAAATCTTGGAACCATAAGAGCTTCTTATTTCAAAAGGATTTCTGTGCTTCAGCCCTTCATAGATGAGGAAAAAAAGAAAAAAGAAAGAAAAAAAAGCTAGCTGGATAAAAAGGAGCCATGGTGCCCACAAGCCTTTAGCCTTTTGCTGAGAAGTGGATATCTTTTACTCCTGGACTATTTCCTTCTACTAGTAAACAGGGCACATACAACACACACACACACACAAATTAAAAATAAAAAAAAGAGAGAGAAAGTCGTATGAGGAACAGAGGACAGAGCAAGAGACATGGAAGATGTTAGTAGGGCTGAATCTAATGGAGCAGAGACAATGAAACAGGATACAAACACACTGGGGAAGCAGAACTCATGAAGTCCATTCAGTGTAAAAATTAAACCTTTAAAATGTTAATTTTAATTGTTTTTTTCAAATCTCTAACTTTAACTCATTGGGTAATTTATGTCCTCACCTGATTGAAGTCATTTACTTCATCCCAGTGTTTGAGCAGAATCACTACAGCTTCACTGTGGCCATTTTTAGCTGCCAGATGTAGGGCTGTGTTTCCCTCCTCGAAATTGAAATGTCAAAGGAGATATTTTAAAATTCTGAATAAACTGAAAGTTTTAAGAACTTTTTAAGCGTGCACTTCAACATTTGTCCTGCTTCTCTATTACTTATAAGTGGGAGGTGGAAGACCCACAGCATGTTTCAAGAACTCTCTGAAGGGAGTCTTTCCTCATGCATGCAGTTGTGACCCTTCTGTTCCAGATGGTTGCTCATGCTCTGAAAACAACAGTGTATTACCAGGAAGGAAAAAAAAAAAAAGGAAAAAAGAAAGAGAGAGAAAGAAAGAAAAAAGTCTCCTACACTTCTAACTCTTGAAGACTGAATCAGAATAAAACTTTGGGCTCTGGATCCTACAAGGATGGGGACTACACCATGTTTTTACCCTAGTGTATGGGAACTGCTGAGTCACGGCCTGAACCTCTGATTAATCACCTGAGGTGAGCCTTGAGTCAGCCAGAGGAGCACAGGTGAAGGCAATTCACCTGTGCTGCCGGAAGGGGTGGATCCAGGCTCCACCCCTCCTGGACCTATTTAAGAGCTGGCTACCACAGGGGAAGGATCTCTCCTGGAGATCCTCCTCTTTTGGTATCTTCTAGTGAGCTCAACCCAAGGGTAAGCTCTTCTACTTATTCTCTTTTGCAATCCTTGTTTGCTTTTGCCTTACTCTTTTGATTATATTGCAATTATAACATCTTGGTTATACACCCTAGCAATGTCACAGAGGCAGAGAAATGCTAACATGCTCATTCCACAAATAACGATGTAAGGAGTAAGGAAATTTAAAGGTAGATTCTGAAAATTAGCCAAGCCACCTTTAAATGTAGTGTCAAAAGCAATTTCAGTCAGATTCAGGCATTTCTGAAAAATCCCCATCAGAGCTTATTTATCTACTGAAACATTCCAAGACCTTTAATGTTAGTCACATGGGATTCTGCAGTGGTGCAGCTGAGCAGAGCAGCAAGAACTGGAGAACCTAATCTGCCAGTGCAGAGAGTGGCACCTCCAGCCCAGACTGCCCCTCTTCTTCCATCAGCCTTGCCTTGCAGGAATTACTGATGCATATGAAAAAGATACCCAGCAACAAGGCCAGAAGTTCCAATTTCTTTCCTTAATTACTGAAAAACCGTCAGCGTAGTGGTAGTTGTCAGTCCAATATGTATCACTGTCAGCACCATGGCACATCTTGTTCACATTGCTTAGTTGTGTAGTTAACTATATCAAAACAAAGTAATATCCCACAAGCAAATAAGGAAACCATTACCTTATCTTTTTCGGTCGTGAACAGATTTAGAGCTATTAGATTATTTATCATGTCAGCATGGCCTCTTTCTGCTGCCAGAAGAAATGGCTTTCTACCATTCTAGAAGACAGTTTGGAAAGGAATACATTGTCATGGAAAAGAAAAATAGCCTCCTAACTGCTACCAGATATACGGCATATATGTGTTGCTCTCCATGAACATTTATATATGACAGAAAAGTAGGTGTATACAAGAAACATTTCTATATCATCTCTATTCTATTCTATATCACATCAGGTATAAACATGAAAAGTTAAGATTTTTTTAAAAGGCAAAAATTAAGTAGTGTAAAAAAAAAACCAAACATCTTTCATATTCTGAAGAAAATATTTGAAAACTGATTAGAAGTGGCAGCAAATGAGGTACAAAATGTGCTCAAAATATTCTGAATTACTCTGAATTTTGTTAAAATTAACAAAAACTTTTCCAGCTGTTTACAGCTCAGCTGTGGAAAGTTACCCTGACATAAAATAATGCCACTGGTCAGATGATGAGACCAATCGCAGATGCTAGGCAAAAGTGGCCTGTATTAAATATCTAAGCAAATGAAAATGTTTGACACTTCTGAAATAGCCTCAATATAGAGAAGAATTCTAAGATTCTAAAATGCAGAGGTTTGTTTTGCTTAACGAACTCTTGTTAATGTCAGCCTTGCCACGTGTAGACAGAGTTTAGGGCTTTGTACAATCTGGTCAATAAAATTCAAGGCTCAATAAAGAGGAGGGGGGAGCTTTGCTCTTTTGGTGGCAGATCCCAGGAGAATATTTTTTCCTTACAGGGGGATAAGATATCCTGCTTAGCTAAGTAAGTCCTCAAAGTGAGATTCCAGGATAACGGGCAGGAAAAACACAAGCATAGCAAACCATGAAGGCCTTGGTACTGCTGAAGAGTTGGTGCAGCTCTGTAGAATGGCTGTACATGGTCTCATGCTCTTCATTAGTGAAAGATGCCCATGTCTGCCATCCCTGGCAGGTTTAGGGGGCACAGCGTGGGAGGGTGGCAGGGATGAGCTGTGTGGAGGAGTTCAGTGACAACCTCATGCTGATCACAACAGCTTCCAGCAAGCTCCTCAGGGACAAAACCATGTGCTAGTACTGAACCCATCAGAGGAAATCATGGTACCTCTGCAAGGTATAAAAGAAATAGCAGACACTGCTACAGGTACAGTGCATAGGGAGATACCAGAGAAAACAGGAGAGGACATAGCAGGCATGAGAGGGCATGAGGGAGAAGACACATGAGATGCGCTCCCAGAGCAGCCATGCAACCCATGGAGGAGCCGTTGACAAGAAAAGAGGAAAAGAAAAGAAAACAGAATTAGCAATAAAGAAGAACTCTGTGGATTCACTCCAACCTGTATCTCACTGTCTCACTTATGGGCCTGAAGATCATGTGCAAGGAAAGCAAAGGAGCAGGGGAGGAGAGGTATCTGGAGTTCAGCTGAGACCAGCAAACAGGGAGGAACGGTGCTTTCTCTATGTGCTTGTCTGGCCGTTTGTCTTATTTATTTCTCAGTACCCAAAACTGCAAAACTGGTAATGAAAACTTCATGTAAGTTGCCATAAATTTAAATTCATTGAAAAGCCAAAGTTGAGATTGTTTTGCCCACAACAGTTTCCTCATGACATCAAAGAAATCAGAAAAGCACATACTGTACCCCATCAGGCTTGTTCAAGTCAGTCAGATGAAGATCTTGGAGAAAATAATCAATTATTTTAACACTGTTGTTCTGTGCTGCAAAGTGCAGTGCATTCATTTCTTCCTGAAAAACCACAAGCATGCCTGTAAGTGCAGGTTTGATCATTACCCACCGTCAACATAATTAGAGTTTGCAGAAACCTGTCATCAACACACCTCATTCTTAGCTTTTTGATCAGCACCAGCTTTAACTAATTTCCTCATTATATCCAGATTTCCAGTCCAAGCTGCAAGATGGATCACTGTCAGGCCATGCTTTCAAAAAATAAATGAAAAAAAGAAATTAAAAAGGCAGAAATTACCAAACAAAATCCCTTCTGTCAAATTTATTTTAATCTTTTTGATTAATATAGTGTATGAGTTGGTTTTGCTCCACGGGCTCTAGAAGATCAGCACTATCACCTGACAGTGTGATTGGGATTCACCTCACTTAAATTACACTAAAAGCTCAGGCTGTCTCTCTCCTTGGCAGAAGATCTGGCATCTCCTCAGAAGAATTAATCCCGTTGTGAAATGAAGCAATTCCTGAAAAGTTTCTCTCCAAAAACTGACTAATGACCTGAAGTAGTTAGCTCTGGGTGCAGTAGATGACATTTCAGGTAATAATACATAAGAAGAGCATTTCCATGAGTCACTGTGATTTTCCAGTTAGTTCTTCTTCCAAATTACTCTTAAGAATTTTTCTCTTTCAGAAAAACAGCCAATCAAACAAGCAAACAACTCTTCCTGTCATTAATATCTTAGAGCCAAAAGAAAAAGAGAGAAGCATCTTTCAGCCAGAAAAAAGCCAGAATCCTCTTTGTCTCCTGTTTTGGTCATAGTTCTACTCTTCAGTGTTTCCACTTCTCTTCCTGTTTCTGTGTATTCTGCATCCAGGTGCAGCATCATAAATCGCAACTCGTTCTGTTATGTGCTGGTGTAAGCACAAAACTCAGAAGACATTCAAAATCTGGCTTAAGAGCACCTGAACCCTTAGATAGTCAGAGGAACGTAAAGGTGGCAAAAAGAAGCAAGATAATTCTTTCACAGCTATCATCTTTCCCCAGTTTCTCGCCCATAAATGAGGAATCAGTAGGTTGACTCCTATCTGTAATCCAAGCCTTATCCATAGGTGTCTTACAAGAGGTCTACCAAGATCCTGTAGAACGTCAGAGTCATCATACCTACACTTCATCTACTATGTAAAAACAACACAGAAATACATTAACTCATCTAAGACTACTATAGAAAAAAAAATGTTGCAGTCATGAATCTTGCTTTGGCTAAACAAACTTGTGTATTTAATTGGAATTGAATCTGGCCAGGAATGCCAAGGGCAACAAAAAGATTTTCCAGAAGTACCTCAATGACAAAAGGAAGACTAAGGAAATGGGAGTTTTGCTGAATTGAGACAGAGAACGGTGAAAGGCTGAGGCAGTGAATGCCTTCTTTGCTTCAGCCTGCACCAGCAGGGCTGGCCTTCAAAAATTCCAAGTCAGAGGCCAGGCTGAGTAGCTGGATAGCAAAACAAGTACCGTTGGTGGAAGAGAATGCCGGTAAAACCACCACTGGGTGTTTTTTATCAGCTTGCTTTTTGTATTATGTTAAGAATGTTTACAATCCTGCAGTAGCATAAAAAGAAGTCAGAAACTAAAATAGAGTAAGAACTAAAGTCACAGTATGTTCACTCTAATATGTACCCACTGCAATATCAAATTGGTTGCCAAAGAGTTCATGAATCACTGTCAAATAAAATACATATTGTCTTAACTGGCTTCAATGCATCCTACCAGACAGTAAAAGACCTATAATTACACTTTGCAGCATCTTACTGCCTCAACAAACACAGGAGAGAGTCACTCAAAAAGAGTTTTCCACAGAGAAGCAGTGCCTTCATTCTGTATGTGAGTATTCGCGGGCTGGGCAGCACAAGGCCATGAACCTGAGCTACTGGAACAGAGACAGACAGTAGGCAGCTTTCCTGTTCAGCAGAACAAATGCCAAAACGAGATGCTGGCAAAGTCTCTCACATCTTGTTTCTCATATCTTGTTTCCATTCCAACACAGAGTAACAAGAAAACTTTCTCCCTTCTGCCCACTCGTCCAGCCTGGAATTTTTCTTTCTCACAGTGTAAACACTGCAGCATATGCAGGGTAAGGAGAGAGAGGCAAAGCAGGAAAAAAAATGGTGAATGACTCATCTGATTTTCATTATTCAGGATGAAATACAAAGATAGGTAAGTACATAACTGAACAAATAAGTTCTCTGGAAACAAATTACAGCTCACTGGAAAACTCGTAGCTTGCACAGTCTGATCATTAATAACATACCATACATTTGATTTTAACATCTGAATCAAATCCTGCACTATGAATCCCTGTCGGGCCCAAGGAAAACTGAACCATACACTGCTCAGCTCTTCAAGTCCTGGAGGGTGCAGAATAGCTGACAGTTGTGCATTAAGCTGCTCATTCACAAAAGAATGGAGGAAGGGAATGCAAGCAGTCATTCTCTGGAATCCCACTAATACCCAGATCTAATTTTTATGTTCAGAGTTTGTTTTAATATACAGATGGCTATTAAATTAATCCTGTACAAGTGTGATTGAATATGAAGCTGCCACAGATACAGGGGAACTTACCTGATCTGCCATATCAACTCTAGCTTTGTGATGGAGCAGAAAATCCACCGCAGACGTGTGACTTCCTGCAACAGCAAAATGCAGTGCAGTGCGCTTCAACTGCAATAAGCAAAGCTTTGGCTATCAGATCCGTAATGATGTTCTTTTTATTGCAAACACCAGGATTTCTGAATTATTTGATTATAAATAACTATAGTAGTTAGCATACATATACATTTGCATAGCTCCCCCTGCAGCTAGGTCTACATTGGTCTTGGTATTTTTGTTCCTTTGGAGATCATTTACACATTGATCATAAAAATTTCATAGAGAACCAGAATGGTTTATTTACTGAAGTTACTGTGTATGGCAACACAACCCCTTCTCTGAAATGCACTGTCAGACTGGGTCTAAGTAATCGCACACCACCTAGAGGAGATACACGCAATGCCTGAGACATCTTTGTTACACAATTCAATATGAAGATTTGAGGTCTGGATTTACACAATTATCTCCACTTTTCATATTTTCCTTGCTTTATTCTGTATGCCTGCAACACATGAGAGAATTCCTCCCTCTGTCAGTACTGAGTCACCTTCACAGAATGAGACATTACTTATGCAAATAAAGTCTCCCACCTTGCAAACAGAGTAATTTTTAATAGTGCAAGGTTTATCAGAAACAATTTTTCATTGCAGTAACTGACAGTGTAAACTTAAAAGGGATTGGTTAAAATGAATTAAGCCTCAGTGGAAAGAATTTCCCTTTAATTACAGCGACCATAATTGGGTTTAACGTAATTCACTTAGAGTTTCCATGTGACTTAACCAATTAATTTTAAAAGTCAGTTTGGATTTGTTCTGTGCAGATCAGCTGTTTCAGCTCTTCACCCACAGCTATACAAGTTAAAGACAAACAGGTGGGATTTGTGCCAGGAAAAGCTTCTTACACAGGAATAGTTTTATCAGCAGAACTTGGCTTTTGGCAGACTTGCTTATTTGGCTTGGAAGTACAATGAGTGGAAAAAATCAACAGAAATCCAAGAACTGCTTTGCCAGCATAAACTAAGTCCCTACTAGGAGCATCAGTCAATGCACAACAGCCAAGCACCTCTGCTAGTAAATCTTACACTATAGACTTAAGAACAAGAGTGAAGATTCAGGGTACTGGACTGGAACAGTATTTAGTTCAATTTCCTGAATTCTAGAAAGCAAAAAGGAGTGGCTGGGTTCTGTGGTCACCTGCTAAATATTTACAGAAGTATGTAGTGAATGGGAACTCTGTCATTTTTCTGGAGAAACTTACTCCAAAGAAGTCTTTGTCTCCATTCTCTTTTTCACAGAGAAAACCAGGAATGCAGCTCTATACTCTCCTCAATTCCCCAGTGGGGAAAAATGCTTGTGAGCTTGGGCAGCAGGATTTCTGCTTCCATGAGTTAGTAAGGTGAGGACATTCATGGGCAGAGGATTTGTAGATAGCTACAGAGAGCTTCCAGTTCTCCACAACTCCCAGACCATTGTGCTGCTGTTCAATTACCTCTAATGCACAGCACTTTATTTTTATCACTGTGAACGTCATGTCCTTAGATTCTGTCAGTGTAAGAAATCCATTTTTGTCTATTTACGGCAAATCTGAATTCTGTTCTCAACCTGCAAGCAGAAGCTGTGGTAGAAGGCTTCTGTGGTTCACTGAGCAATAGTGCTTCACACCACCATGTGAAGTCTGTGGTGTTAACAGCACAAATTCATTCTCAGAGTGACTGTGGGGTTAAGTTTTCCCACTCTGAAAGATGGAGAACTCAGGGAATTATACAGGAAGACAGACCATATTAGAGCAGTGACCGCTATTTGGAAGTCCTTAAATTAAATGACCTGAGAGTTACGCTCTGTGAAACTCTTCAGCCCGTACCGGACATGTGGAACACTGCTTAACCACATCCAAGAAGGGGACTTGTTCAGCACCAGCACCCTGGGCTTCCGCTATGCAACCCCACAGGCATCACATTTCTGACATACTGTACTCACAGTATCCACTGCGTTTATATTAAGGTTCTTCTTAAACAGCTTTTCCATGGTTTCCAAATTGTTCGTTTTAGCTGCGTGTTGAAATTCTCT
This sequence comes from Lagopus leucura, assembly GCF_019238085.1. Lineage (NCBI taxonomy): Eukaryota > Metazoa > Chordata > Aves > Galliformes > Phasianidae > Lagopus > Lagopus leucura. Next base: position 3,168,452 of record NW_024962268.1, on the reverse strand, counting down.
CTCATCTGGCAATACTGTGGAAAGGCATGGCACATGCAAAAAAAAATAAAAATAAAAATAAATATATATATATATATATATATTACAAAAAGAATAGCCGTACCAAATTCAAGGGATTGATATTATTCTTACCTTCTGGTACTTGTCCTGATTTCACACATGCTGTGAATCACTTTTTTTCTCATCATAGAAACATTTCAGGACTGCACTTTTTCCTTCCAGAGGTAGCTGGCTGATGTTTATCAACTTTTAAGTGCGAACAGAAGTGGGCTTTTTACATCACAGGCTATTATTATTTACTCTGCTCACAGGAACAAGAGGTTCATTTGTGAAGTTCCTGTCGTCTAAATGCGTCTCAAGGCCTTTTATAAGCCCAACAGTGAACATCATGAACTGCAGCACTTCGGTTCTATTCTTGGAAAAATCACTATTTTACAACAAAGCATACCACCAAAATACGTAAAAATGTATAGCAGTGACAAAACGACTTGCCTCAGCTGGGAACAAGTGGTTCATTCAGAGGATTGAAAAAAAAAAAGAGAGAGAGAGAAGGTGAAAAAGAAGGTTGAACTTGAAATCAAAATCTGATCACAATGAGGGATTTACTATTAAGCCAGGATCTGGCTTTAATGCCTTAATGAAAAAATAGAACATATATTTGGTTGACTAAAAGTAGATGCAGCATACATTTGGACTACTGTAACAAAATATTTAATATGTATTTGGAAAATAAAATTCCAGAGCCTGACAACCAGTTAAGCTAACTTACAGGTACAAGCATTTCTCCACCAGCACATTTCTGCCTTAACTTTTAATTCAGTACTTGGGAGAAATGAGGGTACCAAATGCAGTAAGATATTCTTAATTTAGTAGCAGATCACACTCAAGAAGTTAATCACTTGGATATCTAGAATGTTTTGGCCTGAAAGCTGGAAGGCCACTTGTCTAATGATACCAACAAAGAAAGCAGCATTCTCTGATGAACTAGAAATTGCATCAGCAATTAGTTCCTCGGGGGTCTCTCATCTAAATTTATTAACATCTAATGAGATATAGCTCGTGGCTGTATGACTAGAGAAAATACCACAGAAAATTGGTGTGGCATTCACTTAATTGAATCCTATACGTTATCTATTATTATAATCTCAGTGGAATAAGCACAGCAGTATTGTTCAAACAACTAGAAATTAAACTGGATGGTTCCAAAACTCTTTCCAGCTTTCCTATGATATGACATTATGCAAGTTCCTCATACAACAGAAGCATCCTCCCAGATTCTCTTGTAATCACAGGACAGATTTTCTTTTACAAAATGAGAAAGCAGTCACAAATAAAAATGCATCAGAGGACTAGAATAGTTAAATAGTAATGTTTCTATAGACCTTAGTGTTAGATCTCAAGCATTAAAAGAAATAGCCAATTTTCATATAGAATAGCACCATTTTATTACAAGATTTTGCCTTGTCCCTTTGCTCCAATATTCTGCCTCTAGCAGTGGCTAACAGAAGACCCAAAGGGAATAGGTGAGAATAAATGCCTCACTTATAGTTTTTATACTGTACATCCAGAAAGAATTATTTCCATTGCTTTGACTCCAACTATGGTAAACCAATGGTTGCAGGATATCTTGTTCAAAGCAAGCACGGAAACAGGACTTTGGGCATCAGATAACTGCAATTAGTTTGGTCATATTCATTCCCATTGGCTGCTGGTAAACACTTCAATGAAGATGTAAAACATGTAGATGCAAAGATGGGCACTGCTGCTTTCCAGGGCATTCAGGAATAATCCTAGCAGTTTACTGCCTTCAGGAAACAAGAAAAAGCAGTGCTCTGTTACTGTATTGGTGCAGTAAGAAGAATTTTGATTTAGCTCTGACAAAGAATCAATTAGCAATTTCTCCTCTCCTGTTTGGAAGTCATAAACTGGATGCATGTTTTTAAAATGAGTCTTTTTGTTTGCTCAGGACACGATGTTCCTTAACAGCCCCTCTCAATACATCCTAATTTGAGATTTAGGAATAGCAGCAGTTTAAGTGCACCACTGTGCTCACTTTACGCACGGTTTTCTACAGCTTTTGCAAAATGATTTATTTTCATGCATGAAATTACAAGAGCTGTCAGACCATAGATTTATGGAAGATTTCTTCTTAATCTGCATCATCCAGAATTTGGCAGACCTTGAACTATTACCCTCACTTGATTTTCAAGCACTAGCAGCCATCTGCCACCCTTCTGCAGCCTTCAGTCTTTTCTGAGGGGTCATTTCCCTGGACTCTCCCAAGCAGTTTTACTGAATGCCCTGCGGTTTTCATTAAAATAGTTACATTTTATTTTCACTTTTACTTTTGAGCTGACCAAAAATATTAATTTTGTCAGCTGACTTCCTCCATAGGGACAGAATGCGTAGTAGAATTTAGTCTAGTCGTAATGTAATTGCAGTTTAATGTGCTGAATATCCCAGTCTGTCTCCTCTTTTAGAAGGACAAGGGAATAAAATGATGCAGAAAATGTGAACTGCCTTATCGACTGGAAAACAGGAAGTCCCCCTTACAGAAAGTCAGATTTTGAAACACTTTCAATTTTAATTTCTTCACATTCAAGTCTTATTTTACTGTAAGGGGCTTTGATCCATTTATGAGTAGTAGAACAACAAAGGATATAAACTGAGTCAGAAAGTGAACCAGTGGAATCAGTGTTTATAGAAAAGTTTATAAGGAGTCTAAACACTAAGTCTTTCCACATTTTCCCCTATTTCTGAATTTCTTTTGTAATATCCACAATATGAATCTGTCAGTACCTTGAAAAGAACATGGAGAAAATAGAAATCTGAATTGGCTGAGGGATTTTATGGAAAATACAAAAATATCAACAAATAGATTTGAAGTATTTTCATTCTACTGTTCCTAAAAATTAATTATACTTACTGACATGGTAACATTTTCTCTTTCAATAACCTACCGACATTTTTATGTTTGTTATCATAAACAAAATGTCTAGCATTGAGATTTGTAAAGTCACGAGAATGATAAAACAATCCTTTTTCCATTTCAAAGAAGTCATGAGAAGACTGCGTACAGCATCCAACAGTGATATTTCATTCATTGCTTATCTTCACCTACCCTTTTTGCAAGACTGGAAACAGGAAGCATGACCCAGAACAGATTTCAGTGATTATCACATTGAAATCACAGGACACGTTCACAGTAGGGCTTAATAATTACCTTTCAGTTTCCACAAACAACCTGTTCTCACTATCTGCAGCCCACGCCATAGCAGACTGTTCTGTGAGAGACCAGTTTGCAGTCTCAAGTCTGCCATCAGAGTGAGTCACACCACTGTGTGCAATGAGACCAGAACTTCCTCCGCGCGCTACATGCCCCGTCCAGCACACAAGTGTGACTTGGTTATGAAACTTTCCACGTGCCTGAGCTCAAGCATGTGGCTAACCTCAGTGAACCCATTCAGACAACTGCAGGAGTGCACTTACAGCAGAGTGCCAGGCAGGCCAGCCTCTTGCAAGACGGACGCATCAAACCCCAAAATGTGATTTCACATCTACAGCTCCAAATTTCCTTACAGGATACACTGGGCTGCTGAGTGAAAGCTAGACCTGGCATTACTCCCCACACACTCACAGCTGTTGTGGTTGGCTGCTGCATCTCCGTGCGCTGTGTCCTCCCTGACACGAAACAGGTGGCTCAGTCCCTTCATTGTGGCTGTCAGCTCCTCTTCTCCCCACCTGCAGGAAGGGGCCCCATGCAGCCCTGCAGAGGGAGGTGCCCTTGGCTTGCCTGGGGTGTGTTTCCTTGCTGCACTGAAAAACCGGTTCGCAGGGATTGAAGTTGACTTTAACACACCCAGCCAGGCCATGGGCTCCACTCCACTGCTGCGTGCAGCAGCACACCATCACTCAGCCCCATCAGTGGCTGAAGGCCACTTTGGGAAAAATTGCTCTTGGAATTATTCCGTTTTAGATCATCACCAGTTAGGAGAGTCCCCTGCAAGCACGGCGTGCTCTTGGGACATGAGAGACAGAAACGGCCTAATTTGGACAGAAACAGGAGCATGTGGTACAGTAATAGAGGCCATTGGAATTAATCCAGTCACAAGACTTTAGGTTTGTTTTCAGAGAACATTTTTACATGCTTTTTGTCCAAGTCCGGTCATAACCAATACATCAATATGGCAGTTTTAGTGGATCGCCATATTGAGATCTGTCTAATTAGGAAATTCTCATTAATCTTGAATTCCAGGTCCACAGTTACTTTCGTTTACTTACACCAGCACAGCACAGATTATTTCATTTCATGCAGACAGTCACTGCCTGAGATAGGGCATAAAAATTGCTGTCTTCCAAAGCGATTGGGTCAAATTTTGCTTTAAAAGCAGTAGCTGGCATTCCTAGCATTATTTTAAAATTAATATTAGAAAAGTAGCTCAAAGAATGCAGTACTATTACTAGTCAGCCTTACGCAACTTGAGTTCCTTCACTGTGATTTTTTCTTTGTAACTTGAACAATCCATGATTATTGACACTGTATGTGTTGATGGCAAATTTGATGTGAAAGACTCAAAATATTTAGCCCATCACACACTCTCAGTTTCTTCCTGTGAGTCAAACATTGCAGTGAAACTTCTTAAGAGGAAGGAGGTTTATTTCTGTGCGCCCACTGGGTTGGTAGTACAGCCTCACAGCTTGCAACATTAATCCTCTTTTTCCAAAATGAGGCAACAAACAACTTTATGATTACTAGATTCACCACATACAATTGGTCCCAAAGGAAGAAACACAGGTTATAGCAGAAATCTTTAAACTATTAGGATCATGATTTCAGACAGAGTCTGTAAACAGCTGTTAGTTCCACTTACTAATTGCTATCAGACAATCTCATTTCACAGCGTATCCCTCAGCTCTCTTAACTAACGTTCCCAGTACAGCAATACGTTATGCACCCAAACTCTGCAGAGTAAGTTCACCACATTCTTTAACCACTTCCCACAGTACTGGCTTTCAAATGGCCCCAGCAACCTGCAGAAAAGGCTGATGCAAAATCTGAAAACTCAGAATCCATTAAAAAGTGCAGAGCAAGGAACTACTGGAACATTTCTTTTACTTGCAGACTCCTCACAGACTCCTCTGCCCATGAGCTAAGAACAGAACAAATGCTGAGCATCTTTTTGTTTAAAAAAAACTACAAAAAGCCAAGAAACAGTAGTTTTTAATTAAAATAAAATAATGGTACAGTTAAAAATTCATGAACAAGTGGAACCATTATGAAGAAAAAAGGTAAGACAAGCACATGTTGAATAGTACATAAAGAGTAAGCAAAAATTTCACTCTGTAAATGCTAAGACTTTAAACAAGAAAGCAACTACTATGTTCTTATTAAGTTGTATATTACACTCTGTTTTTGGAATCTACAGTTTCCAAGTTACCTGGTGCACGAACTGTTGGTCTATGCAACTTCAGCACCTTACAGTTACACTCTCTCCTTCCCTCATCTTCTATTGTTACAGCTACCGGCTGCAGCTTGCCTTTGGTTTGGATTACTAATAAGGACAACTAAACGTAGATGCTCAAACTGAACAGGTGCTCACATACAAAAATGGAAATAAGAAAATGTATGGCAAGATCCCCAGACAAACAGCTGCTAAAAAAACCTTCAGCATCTGCAGGCTGTTCCTTAGGCTCCCTTGCAGGTTGCTCCTAATGGATGGTTTCAACAGTTCAGTCTCTTCACTGGATCTGCATACTGCAGTGTAAGAGAGACAGGGACATGATAACCCTGTAATAACTCCCAGCATGGATCAAGCTGCCGTCAGAGCAACTCAAGCCCAAACTCCATGCTGCTGATGTTCCTGTCTACAGAATTACAACATGGAAATTCAGCAACTTCAAAAACAAAATGGCATGAACAAAACTATTTATTTATTCCCAGTAGAACACTTCTAAAAATAAGGACTGAGATATCCAAACCAGACAACTAATAAAAAATTAGGTCATCCAACCACTGTAAGACATTCTGCATATAACATATTCCAAAATCTGAAAGTATGTAAAGATATTACAACAGCAGTAAACAGATAAGAGAATGCTGCTCTACAGTCTATGTTTCTAAGGATTGAGAATTTACAAGATAAACTCAAGCAAGTCTTGTTTTTAAGAGGGACATCTCCGTAATTGTTCCACTGAGGGCAAGCATATTTCTCACAGATAAATGTTTTGTGCATCCCTTTCTTCAGAAGTAGTGAAAAATGTTAAGATCACAGAAATGCCATCCTATTCTCTATTGTCCATAAGTAGAAAAGGAATTCAAGATTATTTCACACAGAATGGCTCGGGTTAAAAGCGACCTTAAAGACTATCCAGTTCCACTCTCCCTGCTATGGGCAGGGATTCCACCCACCAGATCAGGTTGCCCAGGGCCCCATTCAGTCTGGCCTTGAATTCCTCCAGAGATGGGGCATCTACAGGTCCTCTGGGCAGCCTCACCTCTGGGAGCCTCACCGTCCTCCAAGTACAGAGTTTTCTCTTAACACCTAACCCTCTCCCTGCTGACACCCCTCTTTTGATGCAACCCAGGGTACTGTTGGTCTTCTGGGCTGAAAGTGCACACTGCTGAGTCATGTCCAAGTTCTTCTTCTATCACTCTATACACATCTACCTTAAATAAGTGAGAAAATCCTCATCTGCAGCCATCCTAGATCATTGATGTGCTTCAAGACTGTAAATATAGGAAGTGTGGAATGGTTCACACAGGAAACAATTCACACGTTAAGTTAGAAACATGCAAGTTATGAAGACTTTCCAGATGCAAGTTAAAACAGAGTTCAGTTAACTGCAGTTATTACCAACGGACAGCACAGTAACAGTCAGAGAAATATGCTAAACAAAAACACTGCTAGCACAGCTTTCACAAGAACTGAAAAGAAATTATTGCATCACAAGTTTCTGACAGTACTTTATCCTGAACAGAAGGACTTCTTTAGATAGGAACAGTAACAAAAGTGGCATAAGAAATCATCTGAGAGATGATTTAGAAGGACTAGGCACTTTCCTTATACATACAAAGCAACCTTTCCAGATGGGTACATTTTACGCGTCATTTCAAAAGACAGACACTTCTGGATTTCAAATCATATGGGCTTTATTTCCACATTAAATCTAACATACTCCATAATTTTAACTTTATGATACTTAAAAACAAATCTGCGACAGCTTTTTAAAAACAGGTGATAGTTTTCCAAGCTAAGCTAGACTAGCTTCATTTTTCCAGGCACTCAGGAATTGTCTTTTTTGCTAAGTAAAGGACATGCAAAATAGCAAACTTTAAATAAACACGCACGTTGGTAAGTTACCTTGGATTCTACACTTTATTAAATTAGACATATGTAAATCAATAAAGGGACAGGTACTCTTTCTTTCTTTTTTTTTTTTTTAAACAGTACTCACTGCTCCTTCAGCTGTTTTAATGTCTCTCCTACCAGAAATTTCCAGCTCCCCCCTCTGTCAGCAGAACAGCTAATGCTGACTGCTCACTGACTTTGTTTGGACAAGGTCAACTGTCAGACTGCAGAATAATATGAACTAGCCTAGCTTATTTTGTCCAGAGCAGATTAAGGAGCACTGAATTCAAATTACAGATCTGCAGGTACAGTGGCACCTGGCAGGTAAGAGATATTGAAATTATTACTGAAAATGTGGAAGTGAAAAGATAGATACATTCTGGATTTAGCCTAAGCACCAAAAATACATATTTATTTAAAAAAAAAAAAAAAAGTAAGCCACAGAATAATCCCCATATAATTAAGCAACAGAACAGAAGCTTCTATCATAGCCACTTTAAAGATTATCCACTTTTAAAAGTTCGTATTTCTTCAAGGGTTTGTGACTGTACACATAACTTCTAAGAAAGAAGCTATCGTCATAAATTAATTATAAAAAATCTAAATCTAAGCAATTTAGTGTAAATAGAAGAATATCATTATAGAGTACTTCAAATATTTGAACTTTAAAACTTCCACTTGAGTACTCATAAAATACAGTTTATTTAAAAATAGAAAACAATTTCAAATAAAGATAGATAAACAGTAAGAATACTTCATTTTAGCATATTGCACATATTTATACAACATTATTATTGCACACTGATTTATATTAAATTTAGCCCTAACAACAGGTACAATTTAACAACAGCAAAGACAACTGAAGTTCTCAGTCCCCTTGGAGAGGTCAAGGATCAAACAGCATTTGTTCAACTAATCTGGAAGAATCCTCTAATCATCCAGTTTATTAACATTTTTAGTGTCAAGCAAAGGCATCCTGCATCTCATCACAGAGAGCCCTTCAGGGTGGGTCCATCACCTCATACTGAAGTAATTTTCAGTGGTAACAATAAAAGTTTGGCTGTGTTCTGAATTCTTCTTTTTTGACCAACCAGTGTTTGGTCCAGTGACAAGACATACCTTCACAAGATCTGAAATGAAGTAGCTTGGCTCTTCTATGTTATCACACAAATTAATTTGGTGTTTGATTGTCCAAGGAAGTATTAACTTGAGCAACTACGGTTGCTAACTCACTGCCTTGCAGACAGGGTGACAGATCAATCTTCAAAGGGGGACATCAACAAGCACAATGTGGCATTCCACCTCATGAGACCCTCTTTCTCAGGTGCTTGCCATGCAGATCTGCTCCATGGCAGCTCTAATGAACCTGTTTCATTTTGTTGAACAGCAGAGACAATACATGAGACTGCATGTGACTCTAACAAAGTTTCACATGTTCAATATAACAGAACTCTTAAGTGCTAGCAATTTCATTTCTCATAAGCTAAAAAAGTATTATTTTCCAAAAAATTGGATTACCTCAGTTATATCTCTTCTTCTACCTCACATATCATTCTTTTTACAGAGCATGATAAGCATACAATGGCTCCGATGTGAATCCAGCCAAATTTCATCTGAATCCAGCCTACCACCAATGCTAAATTAATATGCAGTCATAAAAGGCTATGAAATACTTCATATGAAGTACACTGCTCCACTGTCATTTAAAAAACATTTCAATTGTGTGCTTGGAATTGATTGATTTAGCCTTTTTTGATGCTGACTGTGAAGTTGTTAGTCCAGACCTAAAAGTAAAAATAAAATTAATATATATGTATACAATAGATACTTATAGAACATTAAAACTATTTTTTTTTCTTAACTTCAATACTTTAAAATATGAGTTGAGTACTTAGTTTTCAGAATAACCTTACCTTTTTGTTCCTTGTAATGGTTTTGTGCACTGCTGTCCTCTGTCTAACCCTCCTGAGGAGTAATTGGAAACAATAAAAATGTATTACTTCAGTAAATTAAGAACAATGCAGAAATCATATACATAGCAGAACTTTTGCAAGAGCAGTTTTGGATAAAGATTTTCCTTTTTTTTTTTTTTTTAATTCGACAATACTGGAACTGAATCTGGCCAATGATTAACACTTCATTGAAAAGAGAAACTACTTGAGTAAACAGGCTATGGGTTTAGCATGTTGTAGGTACAGCTACAGGACAAGTTTTACTGGAAGAACATCACATTAGCAGTGCCTGCCTTTATGCTCACAACCTCTGTTTTAGCCAGTACATTAATTTAACTTTTCTGTCAACTGAACCTCTGAAATGATCTAGATTAATGACATTTTCAGTAATTTTCGCCTAAATTTCAGTAATCTCAGAAACACCAATCTGATTATGGTTACAAGGGAGCAGACAGGAATTACAGAAATGACAAGTAATTCCTACATTACCACTGCTGCAAATTAGAGTGCACTGTGTAACTAACACCTCATTCAGAAACCCTGTTTGTCAATAAAATGGATCTGACATCTTTTAAATAGAGGTGTTTTCTCTCACACAGATATTACTCCAATGAATATCTTGAAATGTCTTGAAAAGTTAAAAGTGTACAGCTACAACTATAGATTATTGGCATTACACAAGTAGATAATGTGAATAACCAAAGATATCTTGTGCCTACTCACCAACTCTGATTGAATTTTCTGTATCAGAAGTCTTAGCAGAACAATCATCTTTTTCTGTCAGCTCCTGGATAAGGCCTTTGTTTAAGCAGACATCTACATGTCTGTTAAATGACACAAGGCTGGTGGTTTTCTGTTCTGAATTACAAACTGGACAAACAAGAACACTGTCTTCTTTGGTTTCAAAAGAACAGGATGAACTAGTTCCTTCTGTATGATCCGTCCTTCCGAACTGTTTTGCATTCTCTTGTGAATTTCTTTTGGGAAACAGACATTGTTTTATGCTTGCATTTCTAGGAATATCAATGAGATCACAAGGCTGTTTTTCTCTGTGAGGTTTTTCTGAGACTATCTGAGTGAATTTTTTCTCTTTGCTATTGCCAGAAGAGTTTTCAGATGTACTTGCTGACTGGCCTGTTCCTGCTAATTGATCTGTTGTTATATTTTCTTTACAATCATCAGTATTTTCATTTTTGCAGTGTGATGAGAAGTTAGAAGTATTTTCTCTTGAAATGGCATTTTTTGATATTTCCACAGTATCTTTAACTAGACTGCCAGCAAGACATTCATCAATATGCCTATTAATCTCTTCCAAATTAACACTACTTTGCTCCTCAAAACAAACAGGGCACGTGAAGATCTCACATATGTTAGACTTCTGCAAGTTTGTGACCTTGTTTGCTTCTTCCACAAAATTTGCTGATGAGTTTACACCACAAAAGTGCTGCTTACCTACACTTTCATTTGGAAAAACATTATTATTACAGTTTAGTTGCCTTGCAGCTCGCTTTTTATCAAAAAAACTTCCTTTGGAAGATGCTTCTGAGGTTTTTGTGAGATTTTCTTGATTGGGTTTCCCTGGCTGAAGCCTTGGAAAATCAAGTTCTTTTCCTGATTTTAAGAAGCTTTTAATGCTTTTTTGTTGGTATTTCTTCTCTTCTTCACTTAGAAATCCTGATACTCGTACACCTAATGAACAAAAAAAGTTACAATTTTAAATATGAACATTTTAAAAATTTGATACTTACTTAACACCTTTTTGAGGTGAACATTCACTCAATATAAGAATGTTTTTCCCTATAAAGAGAGGTTAAGGAGCCTGCAAATGCTAACAACACATCACGAGATCCATGCACTTCTATCAGACCTGAAAACTTGTCCAACTTTATTTTTAATTTTAATACCCAAAAGTATTAACTCCTTGTATGATAATGTGAGGCTATAAACTTAACACAGTTATGTAAAATTCAGTCCAAAGGACAGATTCACATCAAGTTTCCCCATCAAATTATTTTTTTTCCCTTCAGCACATTCTGATATTATAGACAACTAGATTTTATACTTTATTGAATAACTCACACCCAAAATCACAGGCCTTAGAATCAAAATACAGAATTAATTTTGACAGAATTTTTCAAATTTCTCACAGAACTTAGCATCTTCAAATTTCTAAGCAGTTCTATTTAATGTATTTGTTACTAAAAGAGGTTATGTATGGAAGTAAATTGTTGCTGCAAGGCAAAGCATATTTAAAAACCTTTTTAAGGCCGCAGAATTAAGAACTGCAATGCAGTTAAGATTCTACTCTCCTGCCAATGTTTATATTGTTCCAGAACTATCAGGTAGTAGGAAAGGTACAGCTTCAATTAGTAAGACATTCCAGAGTTACTACTCAGCACTCTAGAGCCATTTCACTTTGCAAAAACCACTAGGGTAATGGAGAAAGGATAAATCCATTTATATTATAGAAAGGTTTACTTTAGAAGACAGTCCATTATTCCCATATGCTATGTGATCCAATTCTGAAAAAAGTTTTACCCATAAGTCTTATCCTTAAAGGGTGAGGAGCAACACTATCAATTTCTGTTCCTAACAACATCTTCGCAACAGCAAATATTTCATCCTCAGCAGAAACAGAAGACAGCACAGTTGAAGCTCTTGTTTTTACTTCAAAGTTCACATTCTTTAGCTTTAAGGTAACAGTTTTACCCTATTAAAAAAAAAAAAAAAAAAACAGTTATACATATCTTACATGGCACACACAGAAATACAAACACAGCACCTCTGCAAGGGCCTTAATGCCACAGTCAAGACCTTCTTTTCGTCTGTGTGCAGTAAGTTACTGCCAAAAATTTATCAGTAAGATTTAACAGTTGCTCTTAAACTACTGCCAAAATAAAATTTTCTAAAATAGGTCAGTTGGCTATGGTCCCCAGAAGACTTCTGCCAACAGTGCATGTGGCTGCAGGCACAACATCTACGTGGTCTACTAAAAATCATTTCCTCGCTCAGAAACTTTCAGCACCAGGTATCTAAGTTTTGCTGGGAAAACTATTAAGGATGTGTAAGTAATACCCTATTAAGGATCCTTCCTCAGTGCTGTCAGAGCAACACATAACACCTCTGTTTGGCACAAATATTCTCTGGCGACACCTTCCATGACAATTGTGATTGGGAATGACCATCCAAACAAAAATTAGTGGCACGCCTTGTGTTTGGTGCCTTTGTAAGCTTACTTCTTTGACCTATTTGCTGTTGATTTCTCTTTCAACCTGACACCTACTGAGACAATCATTTATAGCAGAAGAGAACTAGTAAGAACTCTTTTAGGTCTTGAATGTTACTCCTTGCTTTACCAGAAAGACCATTACAGAAGTCTTTCTTTCAAAAAAATACAAATGTTGCTCCAAAAGTAATGCTTCCTATTTATTTCCATAAAAATTACAAAATCTACAAAGAGCACAAGGACACTATCTGATAGAGAAATTCTCAGGTACAAACCAACATTTTTCTCCATAGTCACCACTATTACCTATGTATTTTTGCCAGCAATTATCAAGGCCTGGCATGCTGTGCTCATAAAAATCCACACAGCTGTTCAGAACGTGTCTTGTCTTTGATGTTGCTGTCACCACTACTGACATGTGCCATACACTACATCACTGTGCTCACATCCACTGTTAGGTTTCCAGAAATGTTCAGCAAGTGTTGATGACTACTAATGTGTACAATTTTTTCCATAAGGAGGAATTCAATTCCACACCCTTGCTTCAGACAGACATTAGATACCATTTTCACAGAATCATAGAATCCTTAGGGGTGGAAGGGATCTTTAAAGGTCCAACCTAAATGTTCTGTCTTTGAGCCTGAAGCCATTTCTCCTTGCTCTGTCACCACAGACCCTGCTAAAAAGTCTGTCCATTTCTTTCCTGTAACTCCCGTTCATTTTGCCCCTCTGTTGTCATCTGTCACACACCAACAAAATGTAAAGGAATATGGTGGGAAGGTTCAAACTCTCTACTGCCATACCACCAGCATCTGCCTCTGATGTCATGAGACAACATCATCAAATATTATGCATTAAATTCACAGCAGCCCTCATAAAAAGAAATTTGGGAGAAGGAATACAGAGGCTGCTCATATCATTCATACATTGAGTGGGATGACTAACTTTTCTGCAAACTGGGAACATGTGAGCTTTTTAAACCACACTGCTGGTTATCTACTGGATCCTACATAAAGATAGGAGAGAAACAGCATTTTAAATATATTAGAATTATATGATTGGTGGTGAATGGAGCTAAATCCAGCTGGCAACCAGTCACGAGTGGTCTTTCCCAGGGGTTGGTACTGGGGCCTGTCCTGTCCAATCCAATGTCTTTATTGATGACATGGACAAGGGGGTTGAGTGCACCCTCACTAAGTTTGCCAGTGACACCAAGCTGGGAGGAAGTGTTGATCTGTCTGGAACTAGGAAGGTCCTACAGAGGAATCTACATGGGCCAAAGCCAAGTCCCAGATCCTGCACTATGGCCACAATAACCCCCCTGGCAATACTGTACACTTGGGGCAAAGTGGCTGGAAGGCTGTGTGGAAGAAATGGACCTGAAGGTGTTGGTTGATGCTTGGCTGAACATGAGCCAGCAGTGTGCCCAGGTGGCCAAGAAGGCCAACGGCATCCTGGCTTGTATGAGAAATAGCACTGCCAGTAGGAACAGGGAAATGATCCTCCCCCTGTACTCAGCTCTGGTGAGGCAGCACCTCCAGTACTGCGTTCAGTTTTAGGCCCCCTACTACAAGAAAGACATCAAGGTCCTGGAGCTTGTCTAGAGAAGGTGAGGGGTCTGGAGCACAAGTCTGATGAGGAGAGGCTGACAGAACTGGGACTGTTTAGTCTGCAGGAGACTCAGGCAAGACCTTATGTCTTTCTACAATGACCTGAGAGGACATTATGGCAAAGTGGGAGTTGGCCTTTTCTCCCACATAACTAGCAACAGACTAGAGGCGATAGTCTCAAGATGTGCAAGGGGAGATTCTGGTTGGATGTTAGGAGTAATTCCTTCTCCAGAAGAGTGGTTTGGCACTGGAACAGGCTGTCCAGGAAGGTGATTGAGTCACTATCCCTGGAAGAGTTCAAGAGACCTGTAGATGTACTAGAAGACATGGTTTAGTGAGGAAATACTGACATTAAGTGGACAGTTGAACTGGACAATCTTGGAGGTTCAAACCTTGTTGACTTCATGATTCTATGATTGACCAGAGTACAGCTCATAGGCAACAGATTCTTTTTAGCAGCTCTCATATTTATTAGCATTGCCATTAGCAACAAATTTTAAGCTATTCTGTAGCTTAGTTAGTTGAAGTAAGTTTTTCTAAACTTAGTATTAAATATCTATCTGAACAAAATCAAAACTCTGTCTAAAACATTCAAACTAGCTGCAAATGAATGAAGATAATTTCCTGAAGATAGACTGCATGAAGTGATGATGATTCATACCACTAATACATTTTGAGTGGAAAGTGGTGTCCTTTTCAAAGTAAATAAAACAAAAAATACCTTCAGTCCCTCTTTCTGTAAGTCCTGGGCAAGTTCTTTGCAGAGTTCTCGACACAAGTTGTACTGATCTTCCGCCGTGTTAATTTCACTGAATGTTCTAAGATAAAGAAAAAGTATCTTTTTTCGATATGAATCCTAAGGCTTGCTGCCATCTAAATGTTGTTTGTTTTTCTTTAACACTTGAACAAGTCTACATCAAAAGAAAGTTTCATGGGGTTTGAGTATTTACTTCAAAGATATAAAAAGATTAAAAAAATACTGATACAAATACTGTACTAAAAGATTCTTGAACATTTATGTGCTTAAAGATATTTGTTAAACCCCTCAAATAATGAAATAATTCAGCAGCTCAACTTCTCATGCAGTAGTTGAAAATAAATAAGATTTAAAGTCATTAATGTTTAAATATTTGCAAGAGAGAATGCTAATATCAACTGAATTCACGGAGGCAACAAAGTAATTTGTATGTAATCTCCTTTGTACACTGCAGTGTAACATCAGAAGAAAGAGAAGATTAGAAAGTCAACATCAGAGCCAAGTGTTAGAAATAAATAATGCAGATAGAAAGAAAAATATGCCAGCTAGGATAATTATGTATAGTCACAGAGGATGAAAAACTAGCTTTCTGCCAAAAATGCTGTTAGAGCTTCTCATCAGGGGAACTGAAGCATTGTTTTTCCCATAAATGTATCTGCTTTTTAGGAATAACACAAGGAAAAGGAAGTTGCTGTTAGTCGTGGTTTTAAGGCACGCTAGAATCAAAACTTACAGCCTTTAGATGTTTCTGGAAAAGTTTCACAATTCCATTGTTTCATTTCAGGCTTTATATTTTTATGAGTGCAAAGTCCTTACAGTTGCACTACTTTTCATGTCCCAAAGTTACATTCATGTTTACAGCATAGCCATCCCCTCTCAAGATTCACATTCCCCTAGGAATGTTTGCATGCTGCCAAACTAACAGACTGATTATTTTACTGTGGTCCATTAACCAAGATGTAACTGATGTTACGTAGGTAACACTGCAGTGATTTACAGCATTGCAATCCTGTAGTATATGGGAAGCTACAGGATTTGAAAGTTTGGAAGGGGGGAAAGATAGAGACATTGCAATTTCAAACACCCCTCTTCTTTCATATAAACTAGCTGCATGATCCCAGCAGCCCACTGATGTCTCTTATCTAACCAGATCTTTGTTCAGAGAGAACAAAAGAAGGTATAAAACACAGAAAGGTAATAGCCTACTCAGATTATCTATCAGCCTGCAAACCAGCATATGACTGGCCTGAATTTGGTCAGAGTGGAGAAGAAAAGGGAGATATTGCCATCTAATATTTAATGGGGTTTATAAAAAAAAAATTGGAGAGCAACAGCAGATAGTGATAGGACAAGGGAAAACAGTTTTAAACTAAAAGAGGGGAGATTTAGATTAGGTATTAGGAGGAAATCCTTACCAACATTGCCTCAAATTATGACGTCTCAATAGGAATATTAATTTTTCCTTATTTTCTAAGATGAGGGCAGGATAATTACTACAGTTACATGCAGATTCTCTTTGCAATAATTTCCTTCCAAAACCTCGCCTTTTTAAACTAACATGTTGCCTTCTGAAGGAGTGCTAAATTAGTAAGAAATAACGCACAAGGAAACACATCTCAGCAATCCCTGCAAAATTAGGGCCTTTCAAGACTTCACTGCATTATACATGTTATCCACGTGACTGCAGGCTACTAGATTGCTATTGGCATTGAACTGAAACATAAAACAGTAAATGTTTCCACTCTACATTGTGGCTCAAATAGAAGCAGATGATGAGAAAACAGAAAACAAAGGAGTACTTCCAGAATATTCTGAAGCCAAAAGGGGATGGGGTGAGGATGGAGCCCGAATGTGAGCTTTGTTAGCTTTATAACATATGTAAATACACAATGAATTTATATGACTAACAAAACCATACACATCAGGACATTAAGTAGATTTAGTGATTAATGTAATTTTTTCAAGGTCAAATGATATACCTTTCAGTGCTCATACTTTTTCTTTCTCCATCCCTTAAAAAAACAACAAAAAGAAAACAAATTAATATACTCACTTTACCAGTAATTTTTACCTTTTCACCAGACTCTGAGTCAACTTCAATCATGCTTCAATAAATAACAGCAAACTTCTCTGTAAAATCTGAATATTATATTCAGCAAATCTTGTACATTAAGCTTGACTGAGTGTAGACAAGATATATATATATCACTTAATAAATATGGCAATATAATATATAATAAAACCTACAGATGTAAGACTTACCAGTTTGCAAAATAAACCTTTTGTCTCTTGTCAAAAAAGTTATCTGAAAACTAAATAAAAATCTGATTCTGTTTCTCCTAGGTATAACACAAATACTGCTAGTAAAATCCCAAACGTACGACACATGTAAGAATATTTGTTTGTCTGAAGGTTTAATTTGCTTTCTACCTAAATTTCTGCCTAAATTTCTTTTGCAGTGATAATCTTAATTTTTGACACGTTTTATCACAGACTGTATAACACCTACAACAGGGTGAATAAGGAAAGAAAGTCTGCTGATTTTAAAGGAGCATTTGAGGTTGCATTATCATAGCAGAAACAAATGTAACAATCTCATTTTATTCAAGTCCGCTTCACAAAGTGAACCCTACTGCATGTTTTCTTTCAAGTCATCAATTTGCTGTATTTTTTTTATTTTCAGAAGCATTCACGGTAGAACATTACTTGCCTACAAATTATTAACTGCCAGTATTATTTTATAGACAAATTGGAAAAGTATAAGATCTACTATTGTCAGAGGAGTAAAGGAAGTAAGGAGGAATACGTTTTTCAGAAGGTACTTTGGAAGCTAATTCCTAACAAAATCAAATCATGGTCATTTTTTGATATAATTTTATAACTTTTGAAAGGACAGAAGGATATTTATGGATGTAATATTGACAAGAAAGGACTCAATCCCTAATTAGAAATACTGGTTCCTAAAATTCCAAATAGCAAAGTGCTATGATTTTTAAAATTAAGTGCTGTGTATTTGTATCCAGGGCAGGCTTAGAAATGAGATATACACAATTGAAAAGACAGATTTACTGGTAAAAATTATTTCTCCCATCCAAACAAAAGAATAAAAATCTACTCAGTAATGAATCTCATAACAACAGATATGAAAAAAAAAAAATTTGAAATCTTCAGTTCCATTCTCGTAAATTCCTACGTTATTATAGATTTGAACATAAAAATGAGAGGAGACACAGAAAAATTATTTACTTTCAATAGAAACATGACAGTTTACCACCAATATGATTTCCAATACAATCAGATAATAAAAAATGGTGAAGGTGTATTATTTTCATAAAAGAAACATGACTGAACATCTCTGCTTTGGATAAGTAACTATTATCTCTTCAGTTATTTTAATAATTATGATATTATCCTAAACTATATATTACTCTTATAGTATGTTAGCACCTAGTATAATATTATATTATATGTTAAGATATATTATACTGCGTATTGTAATATACTTAGATAGATAGATATCTAATATATAGATATATTTATTATCAGTACAATAAATAGTGCTGACTTGGTTAATAAAATACACATACACACAACTTCCTCTTTAAAAGACTTATTAAATTTCATACGCTGCACACAAGCCTAATTTTCATAGTATTTTTTGGTCCGTCTACATAGTGTACCTTAAAATGTAAATTATATAAAACATACATGGAAACATTTAGCAAAATGTAAGCAGTAGAAATATAAAAGCAACAAAACCAAAGCATACCTTTCCAAATGTGTTGAACCCAGCCCAAGAGAGATATCCAAGAAACTACGCCAAGATGCTTCTGAAAAAAGAAGAGAAAGCAGTGCCCTCTGCTGGTAAAGTTCTGAGCAAGTCACAATTCCAAGGGCTTTTAACATCTTCTCTGTTACTTTTCCTATACCTGGCACCTGGGAGGAAAAAACAAACAAACAAACAAGCACACATTAAAATGGAAATTACCATTTGCGGATCCAGTACTAAGAAAAAACTGGGCATATTACTTAGAATTATTTTTTTCTTTCTGGAGAAATCTTGGTTTTAAAACATCAGAAATATAAATGATTGTATAATAAATGTATAATAGTACCTCTTACCTTTCTAATGGGCAAATCTTTTATGAAGTCTAGAACTGCTTGTCTCTCTGGAGAAATTCTGCATTGTCCATTAGGTTTATTACGATCACTGCACATTTTTGCTAACATTGTATTTGGAGCAATTCCTTAAACACAAAGAAAGAAAATATTGAAAAATACAAGACTGCAATTTTAATCATCCATTATTTAAAAGTGTAAGAGTAGCCTACACATTTGGTAAAAGCAAAAGAGAAATGGTAACTAATAATAAGCAGATTTCTTGGAATTCTGGGGAAAAGAAAAAAAGAAAAAAAACCAATAGTAATAAACTTGTGAGAAAATAAATACATGGGACAGTTTAAAAATAATTGATGCATCAGATCGAGCGTACCTACTATTTTGAAAAAGGCTAACAGAACATGTACTAATCAGTCATGAGGAGTAAGATATCAAGCGTCTTAAAAATAACATCCATTATATGACTGAATGATTTTATGACTATTAAAGTGATTACAGTAAGAGAAAAGAAAATTCTTACAACAGCAGTTACAATAAATTTCAATGTAAAGGTGTTATTGTAGTTGTATTGCTTGTATTGCTTGTAGTTCAGAAAAAAAGACTCAATGTATTATGATAAAATTTACTAACCTAGTATTTTCTGGACTACCACTGATAGGAAATTACTTAGAATTAAAAAATACATAAATATTCCATTGGTCCTGCTTGGAAGAAATAAGTAGGAGTTGCTCCTTTCTAGAAAAGTAAATAGCTTTACAAACAAGCTATAGGATCAGTTAGCAAAAAAATTAAAAAAAAAAAAATGCTTAGCAATATTTTTCATGAGTGGACTGCACACAGCTCAAGCATCACCTGCATAGGTGGAAACAAGAAAGGCACACTGCAGTGCTAGCTCTGCCTCTCATGCCCATCACACGCACTCAGATGAATTTAAAATCACATGTAAATTCACTTGTGCCACTTAGTGAATAAAAGGCAGTGATTGCTGATAATGATATTTCAACTTAGCTACAGGTGTGTATGCCTGTGAGGGCATACTTTTTTCAATCAAGCAGACGTGCAAATTTTCTTATTATTAAAATTGGGCTTATGTTATTTCATAAAACACTGTAGTAAATTGACATTTTCACTGCAGATGAAATATCCAGCACACTCATGCCGTGCTGACAAATTTTATCATTTCAAATGCCTCCTAAGATCACAAAAAGCTTAAAATAATTTACAATGCTTTTTGGTGGATTTGACAGTTCATTTAAACAAGTTACATAAGCACCTTCAAGGTGAACTTATCCATGTTACATTTCAACACACAGCAGCGTTCACAATGAAACAAATTACAGCAAACCTGAGATATGGCAAATAATTGTATGCACTGTGATACAGCGGGTAAACATAGTCCTGTGAACATTGGAAAAATATGTGCTTTGTTTTTGAGCTTGATAAAGCTCTGTTTGTTTCTACTACCTATTTTACCTCTGCTTGCTTTTGACATTTCTCTGGCTTTCACACTTACCTGCTCCATAAAGTTCAGCTTTCCCTGATGCCTCACAGACCTGGTTCACAAAGCTCTTTGGATGCCATCCAAACTAGATTACTAGGAACATACTTACTTACTTACTTTATTTATTTATTTAATTTATTTATTTGATATCTAAGGCAGATTATCAACGCTTGCAGGTAGGTTGCCTGAAGACAGGAAGCTTGGATAGCAAATAACCTTCTCAATATTTTATTAACTTACATTTACTTCCCTAAGAATCATCCTTTAAGTGAATTTCAATATTGTATTAAAAGGAACAAAAGAACAGTGTGGCAAGATTGCTAGAGGTAGCAATAACTGATCTGTTCTTCAAGCTAAAACCAATTCAGGAAGCAGTAATGGATTACACTACAGCCATAAGTGTATTATAACAATTTACATGAGGCACTAAAACAAGTATCAGCAGTGCTAATAATTCCGGAGTTCCCCAATTCACTTAGAATCATAGAATCATAGAATCACTCAGGTTGGAAAAGACCTTCAAGACCATCGAGTCCAACCACAACCTAACCATACTACCCTAACTCTAACAACCCTCTGCTAAATCATGTCCCTGAGCACCACATCCAAATAGTTTTTTAAACATAACCAGGGATGGTGACTCAACCACCCCTCTGAAGAGCCTATTCCAGTGCTTAACAACCCTTTCTGTAAAGAAGTGTTTCCTGATATCCAGCCTAAACTTACCCTGGCGCAAGTTGAGGCCATTTCCCCTTGTCCTGTCTCAACACTACTTCCATTTCAAGACAAAAGAAGCATAAAGAACTACTTATATGATTTAAAAAATAGAGGAATGGCTTTGATACATATAAGGTTTCACTAATGACCTGAAAGACAGTTTTTACAGAATTGCAAAAGAGGCATATTTCTTTGCAGCACGAGAATGCTGTGGCAATACTTATTTCTTAAGCCTGTAACATCCCCTGAGATTAGTGTACAACACACTATGGAAACACAAAGGATTATTATTTATGTGTTTGAATACCTGCACTAGCAGTCAGTTGAGTTTTCTGCTCAATCCTGAAGCGAATTTCCTTCACAGCTTCTTCTGCAGAGGTTCCAAACACAACTACATTTTTCAGTGACTGATATCTTTGTCCAGAGTGATCATCCATTACAGATGTGCCATCTTCAAACAGCTCTGGTGAAGAAGAGTATCTATCTATATTCAGTCTGCCAGATATGCTTATATCCTCTTTATCTGTATCAGATAAATACACAAGCAATTAATCAATATATATACAGCATCTATTTCATTAATTTTCCTCTGCAGTAGAGAAAAATAGTTTATTAGCAATTCTGTTCTTTCTGTTTAATAGAAATGTATGCTTATTTAGCCAGAATGATTACACTGCATTTTCATTTGAAGAAAGGAGAGTCACAATTGTTTTATTCTTTGTAAGATTATACTTGGCTGAGATTAGAAATGGCTAGGAGACTGGGCTTCACTTCCAGAAAAGCACTGAGGTTTAATGCCTGGTGCTGTGATAGCAGAAAAACACAAACATCGTGGCATTACTTGTGTTTCATATCATAGAGAAGCCCAGATGCTCCCTTTTTTCATGGGAATTAAAATCTGTGCTTTTTTTTCCCCTCAATATTTTCTAATGATACTAGGATAATGCAAAATTTCTGGTTCTAGAATAGCCAATCTGGTAAGTTTCAAATCTTCAGCTTCAGTCATCATAGAACTAGGAATGACAGCAGCCCTTTGTCTGAATACAAACTTTTCTATTACACTTTCACATTCTCAGTGCTGCACGTGGAAGGAAAAGAAAACAGCAAATAAGTATGAAGAGACACATGATTACATATTAGTGGTATTTAATTTGCATAGACAATGCCAGTTTGTTTTCTTCTCATCTACTAATGTTTTTCAGTACAGCTTCTTTCGTTATCCTCTTAATAGCTATTTGGATAATTTTTTAATATAATAGTACAAGCTATCCACTTTGCACTTCAATCAACCATTTACTTGACTCCTTTTTTACTATTCCTAATTGGTTTCACAGTTGTGGGTGTGGATCGAACTCCACCTTCTAGAGCCATGTGAAATCCAGACATATCTTTAAGCATTACCATATTTCTGGAGCATTACCATATTTCTTTGAAGAGTTCTAGTCTTGCAAAATCATCTTAATAGAGCTTATACATATTTGCTTTGCAGATAATTTCTCACATTTCTGATGTACAGAACTCATTGCAGTATTTCATTCTAGAAAACACTTCAGCAAATTGTAAATAATCTTTAGAACAATCAATTTATTTATTTATTCTATACTTCCTTAGGTCACAAGATTATTACTATTTATTTGCAAAATTACAGTTTTGAATTGTAAAGACAAAATACGTAGCTAAAACACGCAACTGGGTATGGTAAACCTGTCACCACTGTCTGGGTATGGTAAACCTGTCACACATATGTACTCACAAGTTAAAAATCTACATCTCTAAATCCTAACTGCCATCAGCATGGCTTTTGTAGAGAAAGTAAACTTAGTAAACTTATAACCTAATAAATCAGAGGTAGATAGCATAAAGAATTACAAAGGATGCACTTAGATACGTGCACTTTCCATGGGAGCTGCTTTTCTGAAGTATACGGTATAAGCAAAAGAAGAGAGTACTTTGCTTACTTTTTTCTGTAGTGTTTTCTGTGTTCAAAAAGTATCTTCTTTTATCTTCAGGCCAATGCAATCTTTCCTCCAAGTGTTCTGTTACATTCAGGTAGGCTTCATCTAGGCCCATAGGCATAAAATGGGGATCATATTCAGCCAGTATCTCTTTAACCTTCATGAATGTATAGAGAAAGTTTAAATCTTTGCTGTAAAAACAGATCTTGATGAACAATCATTAGGTGAACAAACATACTCTGAAAACTCAAGATGACCATTCACCATTAAAGACATTTATAGAGCAAATAATTTTTTGATATTACAAAATTATAGCACTACTTCTCTCAAGTACCAAGACATCAATACTGAGCAAGAAAAGTGGTTCTGACATGGTGTTTTACTGCACAGGTCACTAAGCTCGGTGAATAAGCACTCCATTGGCATTAGGTTCACAGTCACTACTGTAAGTAATTGAACAAAACTCTGGGAATCCAGGAAACTGACAGAAGTTGAGAAGGAGCACGTTAGCTGGTTTATCTATCTGCACTGTCTGTCA
The DNA here is from genome assembly GCF_019238085.1 of Lagopus leucura. Taxonomy (NCBI): domain Eukaryota; kingdom Metazoa; phylum Chordata; class Aves; order Galliformes; family Phasianidae; genus Lagopus; species Lagopus leucura. Next base: position 3,144,728 of record NW_024962268.1, on the reverse strand, counting down.
GACATCAGATACGCAAAGCATAAGAAAAGCCCACATTTTAAATCATAGTCAAACAATTTGGTATAGCAGCAGTTTAAGAGCTCCAGTCAGAGCCACTAGCAAACCTTACCCCAGAATCATTAATTTTGAGTGCATCCTCCAAAACAATATATTAAATTAATAGGACAAATAAAATCTCTCATTTTACTGCTTCTCTTCACCCCTTCCCTCCCTTTTATTATTTTTTATTTTTTAGCAAGAAGGAAAATCTGACTGCATTATATAAGTTTAGCTCCAATTATTAGGAATCACAATATTTGATCATATGCATCTCATCTTCCCTTAAACAATTAATGATAAGATTCACTGCTCAGTTTTTACTAACAAAGCAAAATAAATCCAAATCTCAAAAAAATCACAAATATAAAATTAAAACAACTGTAACTTTTAATACTTTACTACCATCAAACAACAAATGAGGTATATGTGTTGTGAAATCCAAGATTCTAAACAGGTTCAAACATATTCTAATGTAACATTTATGCTGCCACATCTCATTATCTAAAACTGATAAAGTCTAAAACAAAGTACAACCATCTTTAGTTAGAATATTTTTCATTTTTCCAGACTTACCTCTTTACTCACTTTTCTGTATTTTTCAAAGTTTAACGGTACTATAGTTAGATGTGGACACAGCTTTTTGGCAATAAATCCGGGCATGGCTGCACGTACACCAAATCTCCTAGCGTGGTAGTTTGAGGTGGACTTGGAAGAAGAGAAGTTTAGTATTTGGTAATCAAGGTTTACTCAATGACACTTAATGTTAAATCAAATTCTGATTATGGAACTGCACACAGAAAAGAGTGAATAGGATGAAAATAATATATTCTTTTCCCCTCTCTGGTCTGTTCGCACCCTTTCATTATTACACTTTCTACTGAAAAACAAAGTTCAGCTTAACATGGTCTAGAATAGACACTTCCTCTACCATTCTTGTTATTTTTTCCAGAAAGTCATGAAACTTCTCTTTATTATATGCCATTATTGTACATTTTATCACATTTTTAGATTAATGCAATTAATTTCTATATTAGCTTGACATTTGGTCTTACCAACATACTCATTGATCCCACTGCAATAGGCTTTTCCTTCAGCTCTGGATTGTCTCTCATTTCCACAGCTGCATAGAAGGCATCCATGTCAATGTGTACAATAGTACAACTAAGATTGCGACTCTGTTCCAGTTCCATCACAAGTTTGTCCACCTGAACAAAATAAAGTAATAATTAAAAAAACTGTTAACCTTGCAGAAGTTCAAAAGTACACACTATTTCAATAATTTCGATGTATATGGCATGCTGTTTAAGAAAAAAAACACGTTTCTGGTGACACTTGCCTAAAACACTGCTAGAGCAAATGGTACAAAAACCAACAAACTCCTCACCAGTGGGAAAAAAAAACAAACAAATTCAGACAGTAACTGGGATGAAGATACTGCTTCAGCTACTGTCACAGACATTATTTAAAAAATAAACAAACAGATGAAAATACATTAATAGAATGTGAATTTCCAATACACCTAGCTGAACCTATCACTGTTCAGGGAATTGGCTCAAATTTTTCACATGAAAAAAGACCAGCAACTCAAAAGGCAGTACAGTCAATCTTACTTTGTGAGAAACAAGATCTCAGACAGTTTCATTTACTGCAAAGAAAGCTGCTGTTAATACCTTTGTAAAATTCTTCAGCATTTGTTACAGGAATATGTATTAAAAGGCTGGACTGCAAGCAGAACAGTATGGCAACTTTTAAAGATTGTACATAGAAAAGAGTTAGAAAGTACTTTGTTTCTCTTCAGGAGTTAAAGATTTTTCTCCTACAAGTAGATTGTGGGTTTGATCAGTCCCTCAGTGTTCTGAATCAGTCAGACATAGGTTTCTCCACAAAAATACTTTAAATTGTTTTTCTTGATTTATTTGCATTCTTTTATTGAGAGAGCTAGAGACTTTGTGCTTGTTTCTGAAATATCATTCAACTACAAATGCAGTATGAAGTGCGTGAGTGTCACTAGAAAGTATGAGTGTATTACTTAATAGAAAATTTTTAAGACCTACTGACTTAAGGTGACTTATGTTGTCATTACCATACAACAGTCTAAAAGCAAAAGAGAAAATATCAAAAAAGGAGAGCAAAGGAAGTGCTATCAAACTATGATTCCCTAATCATACTAATGACTACGCTAACCTCTATTTACACAAACAAAAAGTTGTTGCGATTAGAAAAGAAACAGTGAGCTTCACACATATTAGAGCTCAAGAAATGCATGTAGTGAAAAGGAACAGAAGTTTCACTCTGTGTGCAAAGAACAAGGACGTTCACAAACATTCGTGAAATCAAGGTACCATCACAGAAATGTCTCTGGCTCAACTGTAATTATTTTACGGTCTTGAAAAGGAACAGCTATGTGCAATTTGCCCAGTCACTGCAAGAGTTGTTCTTTGTTGCTCTTTTTTTCCCTCACAGAGCTACTTAATAAAATAAACAAAAAACTAATCTAAAATCTCAGCCTTTGAGGCTGAAGACACTTGAACAAAGACAAGTAGCTTTGAATGTCCCGAACAAATTGCTGAATAATGACTTACTTAGTCTTTTCTCTTCTTTGTTCCACCTTCACTGTAGAGGTGAAACGGGACCTCAAGGTACGCTACTCCATACAGAAGAATACAGTATGCTTCCCAAGGCCGAACATACTAGTTTAGAGAAATTAAGGGCCCAACTGAAAGTTGATGCAGGCTATTTACTATTTACTATTCACTATTTACTAGCTATTTACATGATGCAACACGTGGGAAAAAAAAGTTTCTTACACTGTTGGAGAACGTAAAATATGCAAGACACACGATTCCTATCTTAAACTGCATAATCAAATTAAGATATTAAAACACTATTCAAGATTTATTTTATGTTTGTAAAACTGTTTGAGAGGATTGAAGAAAAAACAAATAGTACTTTTTGGGACAACACTAACTATTTACAGAATAAACATCTATGATAAACCACACAGGGATAATACTAGCAAGCATCATGAGAACAGCTTGACAATCTGATAACAGCTGGATACTTCTTAAAGTACTGTTAACTTCTGTGGAATCTCAAGCAGTTCCACTCTAAGTGATCAGCATAATCTAAATCTGTTACAGATAAATTTTCAGAAATTAAGAACTGTATAATGCAGCATGGTAATATACTTCCCTTAATAGAAAATGGCATTTATTAGAACTTCAAATTACCTCTTCAAACACACCCCAGTGGTGAGAAAGACAGTAAATGTTGCAGACTGTGTTTCATTTATGCTACTGTTTCCAGGATATAACCCAGATTTTGTCCAACAAATCAGTAAGTGAGAAATTTTTTTTATTGCTTTGATTTTACATTAGAGATCCTGTACAGATTGCCAGCTTAGGAAGCTGTATCTCAGTCTCTAAGCACCCTACAAACAAGACTTAACTTGAAGATGAAAACTTGCAGCATGCATGCAGATATATGCATATATTTCCAAATATATGTCTGTAATTTCAAAACATCTCCTAGTTACACATTCTAGGAGAACAAGTTCTTTCACAGTATTTCAGGAAGGCAGTATTGAAATGAAGAGTGTGACTGAAATAAAGAAAGCGATAGGAAGAAAGCTAAAGATGATAATGAGACTTAGGTATACCTGTATCTGAAAAATTTAGAGAAGCTGATTAAGTACTACACAGATTGTATTAAGGAACTAATGTAGGACAAAGGTGACCTCAGACATTGAAGGCTGAGAAAACTGCTCAGGAAATATACCTCAGCTTCTCATCTACAAAATAAAAATATCACACTACTTTGTAGGAGTTTTGCAAGAATAATTTAAAGAATTTTCAATACGTAGTGTACAACACAGAAAAGCCCATGAAGAAGACAGTAATTCTACATTTAAAGCTGGATTAGTCTAGTGTAGAACAAATAAGCCTTGGGGCCATCCACTGAGCAATGAGGACAACAGTAAATAATTGCTCACTCACTGAACTGTGTCTGTACTGCACACTGAATGAAACAGGAATCCTATTAGAGAAAAACGGCATGCAATCATGTAATTAAAGACTGAATCACAGTACAAATCAGAAAGGAAGTGAATTAAGCCACTACAAGTAACTTTAATTACGCCTGTCTACGAATGTAGTGTGCAACCTGTTGCAGTTTTCTTCTAACAATATCTAACACAGAGAACGATTTAGGATATTGTTATCTACTATTAGCATATGAAAAGAATAATAGTCCCTCCATCCTTCTAGTTTAGGACACATGTATTTCATCTGACTTCTTACCTTCCATTACAAAGCATAGATAAAGAATATGTTAACCGGAAGGAGTTGAAAGCTCTGACCATCTTCATTTCATTGAGGCTCATTAACACAAAAATATGTATTTTCTAAAACTGAAGAATGCTATTTTATTTATTAACTAAGTACTTAATAAAGCTGTTCCAGAAACCATAATGATATCCCTTCAAAATGTCTGGATTTAGAAGGACGAGAATGAAGAATTCTAATTAAAAAAAAAAAATAAAAATCATGTATGTTTTAAAACTTACTTAATCTTTTTCTAGGAATGTTTTATTACACTTACATCCTGAAATCACTGTACAAAATTTACTTGCATGACTGACACGTAAACAGTATCTAATGCTGTGTTTATCAACAAAATTTAATGCAGTAAATTAAATCCCATCGAAAAGTTTATGCATCATCTTCTCAAAATAAAATAAAATAAAATAAAATAAAATAAAATAAAATAAAAATGTACAGGATTAGTACCTGCAACCGTGCTTTCAATAGCTGTTGTTGTGTAATTTTCTCCTTAAGCTGCATCATTTTCTCAATTCGTTGGTTAACTTGTTGATCTTTTTTGAGCTCGTTTTCATAAAATTTGGAGCCCTGGAAGAAAATTATAAAAAACTGTAAGGTTTTAATTTGTCTTTTCATCTAGTAAAGTAAAAATTTGATCTTTAAATATAGAAAGTGTGAAACACAGTAATGAACACTTTGGATTTTCAGACAGCTGATAAACAAGAGAGATTGATGTTTTCTTTCAATATCAGACATACACATCATCTTTTTTTCCCCTCAGCAATCAAGCATGACTTGTTAACTCTTGCTCAAAGAATTCAATAAGAAAATGTTAGGATGAAGAACTGCCCAGTATTTAAGACTTATTAAAGAAGTTCTTTTCTGAGATCCCCTGCAGTATTTCAAAGTTGAAATTATGTAAAATCTTACCATAGCAGAACTGTGGATAGAGTTTGTAAGTTTAATTTTGAAAGAACTAAAAAAGAAGGAAAGTTTCAGAAAGAATCAAAGCTTATTTTCAGATTTCTTGATCCATACATGGCATTACGTTCTCCTGCTTTACTTACAGAAATGTAGCCTAATACAAAGAAACCTATTATTGGTTTTGAAAGCCCTTTTCACAGTTCATTCCATTTCAACACAGGTGATTAAACAGTAACTGTCCCCGAGAAATAACTTCTCCATATGTAATTATGAACATATTTCTGACAAAGAGCTAACTTTTCAAGAAATAATGGACACAATAAGGAGAGGAAACTTCTATATCAACAGGAGTCTTAACACTACATAAAGTACTGTTGAAGTGGAAACACAAGTAAAGTATGCTTGCTAAATAAATGCTTTTTCTAGCACGTTCCCCATCCCTGAGTTTACCCCAGAGTGTGTAAAGCACCAACAAGAAACACTTTCTTACCACTGTGGTAAGCTTGGTATGGTTTGGACATAATAGAGTGACAAATTCCTGAGCAAAAATACTATGCAAATAACCTTGGGATACAGTAACATCAAATGAAAAAAACATTCATGAAAGGAAAAGAAAAAAAATATAGAGCTGCCTGAATGAAGTGTTATCCCCGTATAGTCGCATCTGCTGGCCCTTTAAGAAAAAAGTAAGAGGACTAATATTCCAGTGCTTTGTAGAGGTGTGATTTCTTTTGTGTATCTTTGGCACAAAACTGCATGCTACTAGCCACCCCTCTCAAGAATCACTTGAGACAAAGGACAAAAAGGAAAGGACAAAGGAATTCTACTGAAAACATTAAAAATCCATTCCCATCAACTTTATCTATTATGAGAAAGGAGATATGGGTAGAAATGCTGGCAAGGAAAAATAAATAAATAAATACATTCAAACCAACCTTGGAAGCTTCCATGATGATTTTATTAATTTTCTCTTTATCCAAACCTTGCATTCCAGCTTTGTTATCATTGAGGCCCATTCTAAGCAGAGCTCCACCATTATAAGAGCTGTTATCAGCATTTTTCCCGTTGTCCATAGTACTTTCTGAAGACCAATATCTTTCCTGAGATTTAGTACCTGGAAAGAAGAAAAGAAAAAAAGAATTTATGTTATGTACTTGTTTCTAAGTTCCAGCTGAACAATACAAAAGTAATTTGTAGAACTCATTTGCTGTTTATTTGTTCATGAAAACAGCACATACATCACAAACATGAAGACATATTTGTGTAAAGCGGCTGACCTTCCATAATCACCAAATAAAGCCATTATCAGTCTTTGGAAACAATAAGGTTTTACTTCTTTAGAACTAAAAAATAAACTTTCAAAAGTCCCCTTACCAGAAATAATTGTGCTTCATCAGCTTCAGTAAAGGTCAGCTTCTCATGTCCTACACATGAGACTTATCCCTGTATGCAATCCCATCAGAACAAACAGTAATATCTTAAACACAGTAAGCTGCACTACTTCCAAAAGCAAACAAACAAACAAACAAAAAAACATAATGATTTTAAATTGTGGAAGATCATCATTCATTTAGTCCTCATTCCTGCTTGAGGTGTGCCATATAAATTTTCCCAGTAATTTCTAGCTCAAATTCAAAACTTCTGCTTGAATTACAGCTCATCTTTTGAAAAACAGACGGCTTCAATTAACAACTTTGAATAAATCTTCATTGTTTACTTCAGGGAAAAATTCCTGCATTCTTTTTCTCCATTAATTCATAGAGCCATAGCATCCAACTAACAGAGCATACCAAACTTTTACTACTCAATTGCTGCCATATGTAATTTCTTACATGCACAGGTACTTCTGATACGTGACATCTTCCCTTATGCCTTACAAAAGTGAACAGCTGAACTTTTCCATATACATACACTGTTTAGATAAAAAACTGATCTTAAACTGAACAAACAAAAGCTGCCTTCTGGAGCACGATCTTGCGGTCGCATTTCTACCAGATTAAAATATGCAGGATCCAAGACTGATATTGGGTTGAAAAATAGAATGCAAATTTGTTACTGGAAAAGCATACAGAAGTACTTTCTTCCTATCCTAAGCTGTTCACTAATGAACAGTTTCAGCTTTACTTTCATGCAGGAAGAATGTTCGCTCCTAAACTTCCCCTTCAAGCTGCTCCCTGTGACACGAGCCCTTCCTGCTAGGAGAAGTCACATCCTTTCAGGCTCTTACAGCAGCTCTGTTAAACACAGCCATAAACTACATAAATCTAAGAGTGTTACATTTTTTCTAGAAGGTATTTTTAAATGCTGCTTTAACTACTGAAGGACTTATGTGGAACTCACTATCGACCATACTGAAAAATGTTATTATGCATTTTTCAGTTTAAAGCTATTTTTTGTGTGTGTGTGTGTGTGTGATAAAAGAACCACATGGGTGACTTATTTTACATTAATGGTGCAGTGTTGTTATGTTCATGACAGTCACCTCCTGAAATACACTACTCAAATGAAATTAGAAGTAAAGCCACACATTTAAAAAGTTCTGCCACAAATACCCAATTTTTAATCACATTCTACCAATTCAGATTGTTTTGTATGACACCTTCCAAAGACACAAGACCAGCTAAGTAACGTTGTATTTGTTTATACTGCTTGTTGCATTTCAAGGAATAGAAAGTACTTGGAGATACAGATAGAGATTCTAGCTCTTGGCACTGCTGTAGCTATAGTGCTACTGAACAGTCAGCTGGGATTGGGAAAGGCTTCATAGCTCTAGTGTGTGTCTATCAAACAAAAGACCACAATGACAAACACTGTCATTAATCTTCCACTTACCGGAGCCTGTAACAGGACTGCTAGACAGAAGCCAAAAGGGAAAAAAAAAACAAAAACCTGCATTGCATACTTCAGTTCCAAGTTTCATCTTGAGTTCATGCCACTTCAATTAGCTACTCAGTATTTCCAGCATTACTTTCAATCTATGGTAAGCAGTGGGCATAACTGCAAATAAACACTTTCCTCAGGGTAAATCACCCTTCCTTACTTCCCCTGGTTCTTTCATCACTCCTTCTCTTCAAGAACTTGGTATGAACACAGTTATTGCTTCCCATTCCAGACTCTGGTCCCATACTTCTGAAAAAGTCTCTTTACCCCTAGCATGTACAAATCTTTCTCCTCCTCATTCATAAAGCCTCACCTTTATAGCAAGGGCTTTAAACACTAACTCATGTGTTTACCTTGAAGTACTTCCCTCCCACATTGCTATATATCCAATCAGAACAAAACGCCACAATGATAAAACAGTTTTGAAAAAGTCTCAGAAATGCCAGTCTCCTAGTGTATTTTACTTTCTCATCGTCTTGTGCATACCAATAATACATCAACAGTGACAGAAAACAAAGTGTATAAAGTAATGCCTTAGCTGGAATAAAGAAAACACTTATCTGAAGACATGAATCACAGAATCACAGAATCACAGAATTGTAGGGGTTGGAAGGGACCTCCAGAGATCATCGAGTCCAACCCCCCTGCCAAAGCAGGTTCCCTACAGCAGGTCGCACAGGTCGGCATCCAGGCAGGTCTTGAACATCTCCAGAGAAGGAGACTCCACCACCTCCCTGGGCAGCCTGTTCCAGTGCTCCGTCACCTCACTGTAAAGAAGTTCTTGCGCATGTTTGTGCGGAACTTCCTATGCTCCAGTTTCTGGCCGTTTCCCCTTGTCCTGTCTCCACTCACCACTGAAAAGAGTCCGGCCTCGCCATTCTGCCCCCCACACCTTAGATACTTATAGACCTGGATCAGGTCCCCTCTCAGTCTTCTTTTCAATGAAAACATGACATCAATTCTCCACAGAAGCTTAAATACATAGAGGAGAGGCATGAACAGAGCTTGGAGTCTATCAGAATAAGAGGTCTGAAAATACATTAAATATTCAGCATATTTAAATGCATCACAGAAGCTACAATAGAACAACAGATAAAGCACTGTCAGACGAAACACTCAGTGGATCATCTGCAGTAATGACAACTTTTAAAGGAAATGCAGGAGAAGCACCATTTGAAGCACTGTACAAAGTGTTAATAAAACGTCAGTGTAGAAGTGTATGGTCACCATGGAAAACGGTCTCCATGGAAAACTGACCTGGAGAGGGCAGTCAGCTTGTGGTGCCTTGTGTTTTAGCTAAAACACGTTGAAGAAGAGGGTAAAAATTTAGGCTAATGAAACACTAGTTTAGAACTGTCTAGGCAAGGAGTGACAGATTTGTGACATATTTGTGGCATGCTGTCACCTCAAGAATCTGCTGCAAGACTGCGCTGTTTCCATTAGAGGATGTTAAATTTCTGTCACATCAAGAAAGAAGGGTATGAAATCAGAGGTCTGTAAAGGCAGTCTACAGTTAAATACTGTTCTATTATTCTTGTAATTTGGAGATGGGCATGTGGAGCAGTAGAATCATCTCTATTTAGAAGAAATAACTTTTCAACTGCTACTGAAAGGGCATCTGAAGATAAAGAAGACTTGAGCACTAACTGCCAATTGGTAATGGCAAAATAGAAAGGTGGAGAGGAACCACAGAATATAATTACTGTGTAGGAAGCATTGTTAGAAGTCTGGAATGCTTCTAAATGGAAAAAAAAAAAAACCTAAAACACTAATGAAACTCTTCTAGAAGCAAGCACAGAAACTCAATTGAATAAAAAGGTTGGACTGACACCAAAAGAGCAAGTAACAGATAGAAATTATTTCATTTCAAGTGCTTCTACCTGTATTCATATTCAGCATCTGTTTGCATGAAGTAGCCTGAAGGAGACAGGTTATATTTGTGAGCTGCACTATTCCTCCTGTCTGTATCCACTAAACACCCAGCAATTCAAGTAACAGAAACTCTGTGTGTAGTGTAAGAACTTAAAAACACTTCTTATTACTTTCATATAGTAAAATACAATGTGAGAAAAAGATTTAAAAAAAACACATTTCTAAAATATTCAGTTCTGTGGACACAGCTTTATCTTGCAAAGCAATAACATTCACAAAATTGTTAACATTTTGTCCTTTATTAATAGTGTAACAACTTGCTGAGAAGCAACATTAGGAGTAGAAAGTGACAGCTGTTTGCGAAACTTGGAAAAAGAAACTGTCATACCAACCAAATGATAATTTGATGCATGTAAATTGTGTAACCGTTCTCGTGAAGAAAAACTGTTATCTATGCTATCACAGACACTCACACCAACAAAAGAAACAAAGCATGAGATGAAAAGTACTGTTACACAACTGCTTATCCTCCTTACAGCTCCAAGGAAATGGAAGGGATCCCCCTTTTATACGTAAATTGTCTAAATCTAATATTCATGGCATAAAAATATACAAGATATGTAAAAATATACATATGCTGAAGTTGCAATAGCAACATTTCATGAAAATCTGATGCCTCATTTATTACAGTCCAAAAAAAATTTCCTACTTTCTTTTGATTAAGATGTTTTGGATATTTCCTCAAGCTCTTCTAATTTTATTTTAGAAAGGAAAAAACAAAATGATGACATTTTGACATATCTCTACGTATAAACATGGAGAACAGGGGATGGACTAACTTTGTGAGCCCTTACACTGGACACAGACTGTATTAGAAGAAAATAAATACTATCCTTAATTTCTGTGACAAGGTCAAAATGTTAATATAAGTCTTGTGAAGAGCACTGAACGCACAATAAACAGCTAACTGAGATGAATAACTTAGTTCATACAATTCTGACCATAAAGGATCACTTTACAGCCTTCTTACTAAGACCAAGTGCAGTGTAGTATGAACTGCACTGTGCTCAAAAGACAAACACTTGTCTCCCTGCCTAGTGAGAAAAATATAAATGTCACAGACAACACCTTTGGCATTTACTTTCCACTTCAACTGAAGATGGAATTGAAGCTTAATGTTGCTAGAAACCTCCTCTATTAAAACAGGGTAACGAAATGGATACTCTTAATTAGCAGTTAGTGTTCCAGAACTTAGGAAATCTCATTCGCTTTTTTGCAAAAATGTATATAAATGTAAAATACAGAATATACTAATGTATAGTAGCAAGTTATACACTAAATCAAATTATAAAAGTTCAATTGCCTCACCTTCTCTTTTTTTTTTTTACATATTTTAATACTCATGAAAACTGTTTTGACAATAGAATACAAAAGAACACAAAAGAATTGAAGAATCTGAAGAATCTGAAAAAAGAATGCAGAACAAACAAGCCAAACAGACTGATTCAAGAGTTATTCTCAAACTCAAACCTTCGATAGCCTTCCTTAGACTGGAAATTATTACTGCTGGAAACCACATCACTGGCCACCTCAGAACAAAGCTGATCTATAAGTAATAAATAGAAACCTTCTCAGTAAGACCACAATTCACTCAAATCAACATTTTAAATCAACAACACTTTGATTTTTCCCCAAATGCTAATTAAGATAGAACAGGTGGCCATGCAGCTACACTTCTTATTCCACTTCCTGTACAGAAATATCTTTACCTAGGCTCTGCATGTAAGTGTTTGGAGGCAGCACCCACTACTAAAGAACTAAACCGCAGCTAACCCGCCTGGGTACAGGAATTATTGCATCAATATAGCCAAGCCGTGTGAAAAATGTGTCACCAACAAACACTTTGCTTTATTTCTTGAATTTATAAGACAAGAACAAGCATATGCTCAAACTAGGAAGACTCAGTACTACAAGGATATTTTTAACGTCCCTGATGTTTAAAAGGTTATACCCCAATAGTGCATTTGATTTCATTCTACCTGACTTTGTTATTATTTGGGTGAGCTAAGAATTGCACCCTAAACAGGAACATTTGCATCACATCTTTTCCATCAAGAAAAGTTTTGCTGCACCTCTCTTTACTGAGTATTCATTTGGCAATGAAACATTCTGGGTGACAGGGTCAAATTTAACAAGCTCCTTAATTCTTATTTCCTTGTAAAAACACATTCCCTGGATAATGATTTAAATATCACCTGCACTTTGAAAGCCTTCGCTTCTCAGCAGAAGAAGCCACCAACAAAGACACGTGCAAGCAAGCACATCAGACTGTCCTTCTGAACGATCAGCTCAATTCTCTTCAGCCACTGGGGGTGATGGTTACCGGAGTTATGGTTACTGAGCGGACCCCAGAAAGAGGACTCATGTCAGTTTTAATCCTGCAGAGATTCTAAATAATAGAACTGGCAGGAAGAACTGTGCAATTGTATTCTCAGTATGTGAGCATACACAGCATTAGTTACCTGGGTTCCCTACTAGCAATGTTCAAAACTACCATTTCGCTGTTCTGTCTCAATGGATAATAGTATGTTATTTTTCTAGAAAAGCCGATTAAAATTCCAAGTGCTTATGCTGAGACAGCCAAATGGGACTCTTTTTCAGGTAGCAGCTGTCCCAGCATTCTCTGAAAACTTATATCCTAACCAAATACTCAGAACTAGCTTTCTAGAAGCAGAATCCTAGAATCATGTCTTTTCTGAAATCATCAACTTACAAATTACAGACAATCCAAGCCTGCAGTAAGAAAATTCATGCTGCAAAACAAACAGGTAAGAGACTGCCTGCTACGTGAAAGGAAGATGTCAAACTATGTATGTTATGCCATTCATTAAGCTACCAGGATAATTCTTCCCTTACACAAAGAGCCAACTAAAATGAAACAAGTGCATTACCTACTTATGATAAATTTTCTGCAGGCAAAACGCGGTATAATAGTGCTGCAAATCCTGCTTTCAGCTCCTCTATGGCTCTGTTCAGAAAACCCCATGACTTTAGAACTTCAAAGTTTATTCCAAAGACAAAGAACTATGGTATCTTCTCTTGCCTCTACTCAGTTTCACAAGTTATTCTAAACTGAAAGACATTCACCTCGAGTTTCTAAGCAAGGTTTCCCTGAATTTCTAAAGTACTGAAAAAATGCTTGATTACTTTAAGCCAAAAGGAAAATAATGAAGGAATTTTTTATACCCAGGACCCTATGCTACTAGGCAATATGGTCATGTTTAATTAAAGCTCCTTTAAGAATCCCTTAAGAAAAATAATCCTAAACTTAAGCTATGAGCATGAACATACTAGAAAATATTTATACACTAAAGATTAATGTGCTTTTCTAACAAACAATGAAGACAGTACAGCTGAATGTGTAACAACACTGGAAATTAAGCATAAAAATAAGAAAAATTTGATATTCATAAAATTATTCATTTAGTGATGCTTATGACTAGTATCTTCAGAAATGTAGAGTCCTTACAATTTTTAAGTAATGAGGAGTACAGACTGGATACAAGGGTTTGTGGTGAAATTATGATTACAGTAATCAAGCACAAAATAAATGCCCATTGAAGAAGGCTGCCCAAAAAGGTTGTGGATGCCTCCTCCCTGGAAGCATTCAAGGCCAGGCTGGATAGGGCTTTGAGCATCCTGGTCTAGAGGGAGGTGTCCCTGCCTATAACAAGGGGATAGAACTAGATGATATTAAAGGTCCCCTCCAATCCAAACCATTCTTTGATTCTGTGATTCTATGAAGAAGACACAGGAAGAGGTAAAGATGAATGTGTGGTCTACAGCAGCCTATCAGATAGATCATCTTCACTTAACACGGCTTTGTATGACAGGTTGGCCTTGGAGCATACAAATCAGATTCTTCATAAATTAAACAATAAGACTAATTGCTTGACATATTCCATCTGCTAATGGACATTCTGCCATGGGACCAGACTAGAGCTAGTAAGAAGAAGAACCTCTTAAAATACATACAGGATGAACTTAAGGTCCTCAGTGCCAAATCTTTCCCTTGAATATCTACTCCCATTGCACCACAGAAATGTAGATGTGACTTGGTCTCATTAAAAGTAATAGGCAGAGAGTAATATACCAAAAGGGTGGTTAGAATATCAGAGAAGAGCTAATTTAATTCAGGTTATTCACATTCTCAACACATGATTAAAGAACAAAAACTAATGAAATAAAGGTAAAAAATAAGACACTCCAGGAGGTTGTGGCAGTTATAAATGGAGAAAAAAACAAGAAGATAATTTCATTATGATGATTAGGAGCCTGGAGCATCTTCCTTATGTGGAAAGGCTGAGAAACCAGAGACTGTTCAGCCTGGAGAAGACAAGACTGAGCGAGGATCTTATCAATGCTAATAGATATCTAAAGAGCGAGGGACAAGTGGATGTGGCCGCTCTTTTTAACAGCGCCCAGCAACAGGACAAGGGACACAAACTGGAACAGAAGTTCCATCGAAATAGAAGAAAAACTCCTTTATTGTGATGGTGAGGGAGCAGTGGAACAGGCTGCCAAGAGAGGTTGTGGAGTCTCCTTCTCCAGAAATATTCAAAAGCCCACTGGGCGCTCTCCTGCACAACCTGCTGTAGGGAAGCTGCTTTAGCAAGGGGCTGGATAGGATGATCTCTTACAGAGATCCCTTACAACCCTTACAGTTCAGCAGTTCTTGATCTGTAACAGCAACTGCAACCAAGAGGTCAATCCTAGAAAGAAAGTGAAGGTTCATGGCTAAGTACACATCACCATCATTGCCAAAAGCTTTGCTCAGACATGTCTGTTCACTCCCTGCTTTCAGATCAGAATAGAAAAAAGAAATTCATTCAGAACTTGATGGGGGAAAAGAATCTGATGTTAAAAGTGGTGCCACTTAACTTCATAAATGTGCTGCAAAGAAGAACCAAAAGTTATTCCTTCACATATCAGTACATACAAAAGTCAGCCACCCTGCTTAAGAAATGCAGTACATCGCAACAGATACAAAGCAAAAATAGCATAGCTTCTTTCTAAATAGCAGATGAAGCAAAGGGCCTAATTTCTCAACAGCTTTTCCTAAGTCTGAAAGTTGTCAAAAACAGTATCCACAATAGCCCTGACAGAAAGTATGCATCTCAGAGAGAAGTAGGAAAATTTCTGTGACCACCCTTTATTTCCAGTTGTTTAGGACAGCGACGTGCTGCTTTAACACTCACTCAGTACAGAGAATTTATAATTACAGTGCAGACATCTTCATACAAAAGACTTTGAGATGGTATTCATGTTACTAAAAGTTTACCTATCTCGTATATGGATAATACGCATATGTACGTAGGTCTGTCATAAAGGCTCTTCAATTTAAAAAAAAAAAAAAAAAAGAAAAAAGTAATTTCTCAAGCTGCATCGCATGGGAAAAATCACACCATGGTTTGTCACAGAGAGGCAGTCAGAGAAAATCAGATTTCAGAGCATCATTCCTCTAATACAACCAGTAGCATGCACCGCAAAGCTAAGCCTTCCCTCACCCAAACCTTTTGACGTCTTCTTCCCCCCGAGAATTAAGCAAAAACACACGAGCCCGCACAAACCGTACGTCCATTCCAACCTGCTGTATCTGCTCGTACGCTGTACAGCAGTCAGCTGGCACATCTTTCTTCTGTAAACGGTTCTACCCCCACAAACAAGGTTACGCATCCCAGTCAGAGCTCTAAAAAAACACCGCGTACTACCTGGTGCCCTGAGCTACAACAGCAGGCGCGTAAAAACAAGGGACCGGGCTACCTGACAGCTCAGGCAGCCGCTTTTCGATCGGCTCCTACCAGTCCAGGCAGCACTGCTGCCCCACGTTCGGGGAGGGAGCGAAATACCCCACCTTATCAGAGAACAAACCCAGCGCTACGGGAAAGACGAGACCAAGATGGCGGCTACGAGCCGGCGGGAGGGGAACCGCCGGCACGGTGGACTACAACTCCCAGCATGCCGCACGCAGCGGCGGCCTCGGACTCCGCAGGGGAGACTACAGCTCCCGGCGTACAGCGCGGCTCCGCCAGCTGGGCCGAGCGGGGGCGGAACGGGTAAATAGCAGCAGAGCGCCCCCCCCCGCCTCGCGTAAGATGGCGGCGGCGGCGCCGTGAGTGGAGCGCGCGGCAGGCGGACGTGCGCTCGCTCCTCCTCCCCTCGCCACCTCTATGTTGTGGCTGCTGCCGCGGGCCGGGGAGCTGCTCTGAGGGAACCGCGCGAGCCTCCGCCTCTGGAGGCCGTTGGCGGGCGCAGAGCGGTGCCGCTCAGGTAGAGCCGCTGCCGGCCGTTCCCGTCTGCTCGGCAGGAGACGCTGAAGCTGCTGTGGGCAGGGGCCGCGCGGCTCTTCCCCGCTCAGCGGTGGCTGCGGCTCGAGTCTCCATGTCGGACAACCAGAGCTGGAACTCCTCCGGCTCCGAGGAGGACCCCGAGACCGAGCTCGGGCTGCCTGTTGAGCTCTGCGGGGTGCTAAGCAAGGTAAGGCGCTTCGCTCCGCCGCACCCGGCGGCCTCGCGCTTCCCTTCTACGCGGCGGTTCCCGGCTGCCTCCCCCTCTCCTCCCCTCCTCCGCCGACAGATCCCGGCTGTCAGCTCCTTGCCGCCCCGCTCCGGGGCTCGCTTGTATCCGGCAGAAGCGCTGGCCGGAACAGCTGCCACCTGATCGCGAAGGCTGCCAGGGAGCCGCGCCGGCCTCCCGCGCCCCCTCCCTCCGGCAGGGGCACCGGCATGTCCCCGACGGCGCTGCGCCGGGAGGGGCCCGCTCACCTCCCCCCGGTAGCCTGGCCCGGAGAGGTGCCGTGAGGGAGCCCCGCCTCGGGCGGAGCCGCCGGCGCGGCCTCGCGCCCCGGTCGGGCTGGGAAGACGCCCAGCGCGGAGCCCCTTTCCTCGCGCTGCGAGAGTTGGGTCCCCGGCGGCGCGGGGCGCATCCTCTGTGCGGCGGGGCTCCCGGCTGCCCTGCGCCGGGGCCCGCGCTCGTCGCTCCTCCGTAGCAGGCACGGGAGCGGCGCAGCCTTCGGTGTGACTATCAAAACAGTGCCATAAACCAGCCCTGCCGCAGGAGACACGGGAGGAGGGGAGCAGAGGAAGGAAAAGGGCACTACGGCTCGTTTCCCTTCTTAAATAGAAGTGCTGCTGTTTATTATCATTTCTTAAAAATCGCTGGAAATGAGATGACTTGCAAGTATGCTTAGAGTGACGCTGGAAATTTTACTTTGGGGGCAATTCTGAAGCTGTGTGTTGAATCATTAAGTTTGGGAGCAAAAAGATTTTATTTTTACAGAAAGTACTTTCAGAATTATGTTGAATTAAAAAAAAAAAAAAAAAGTTCTTTCCTGTCCTGTGTGGCAAGGCTGGGCATCAGCCTGCATGGAGCACACAGGTCATGGGATACTGAGTTCATAACTGGCCCTGACTGCTAGGAAAACAGTCACAATGAGGCAGTCCTCTGCTTGTTTGTGGGAGAGTCATAAATGCTTTGCAGTCTAAAAGCATTCCTAAATCCAGAGATAGGAGAAGGCTCTCGTGTGAGATCCTATCATCTGTAGGGGATGGGAGAGGATGAGAGTCATGAGATATGACAGCACTCAAAACACGAGGTTTTGGTTTAGTAGTGTAGGTTTTTCTTAACAATGTGTTCTTTTGATTGGATGATTCTTACCTTAGAAACTTGAATATTTGTTAGGATATGGTTGGTTCTTATATTGGCAAATATAGAAGTAATGGGTGAAGTCATGGTCTCTGCTGAAATTTATAAAGTTCTGATGTGCAAGACTTGTAATTTTTTTATAATTATACCAAACATAGTTGATGTTGCCCTTTCTGTGAAAACCCGGGGGATGTAATCTCAGTAGTCAAAGCATGGTAAAACTTGTTCCAGTGAATATACTTGAGGGATAATTTTACCTTTTGCTAGTTAATACCTCAGTAATACTTGAAACAAATTAATTAAAATAGAAGAGTACCATTACAAACTGATTACTGAGTGTGTCTCTGTTTTTAAAACTTTGTTATTAAATAGCAGATCAGTGAAAGTATGCTGCATTTCTGTATGCTTAGTAATTTTTCAACTCTGTAAAGAGAAGCTTTTAAACAAACAGGATAATTTTGAAAGAGAAACTTACTAGAAGTACATTTCACTGCTCTCTGAGTGTTTCCAAACTCTAGGCATTTTCCATTACAATTTTCCTTACAACTTTAAGGTGGATACGAAGAACTCTACCATGGAAATGTCTTGATACATGTGTGCTTTAACCAGTGGTCCTTTGTTTGCAGAAACCTTTTTTCTCTATGAGAATACTTCAAGGATTCTCTTAATTCCTGTCACATTTTGGTTGCAACAGTTGCAACAGCCAGTGTTGATTGCAGCAGCAAATGCAAGGTTGGCTGCTATATTTACCTCGCTTAGCTGTGTTAAAGGAGGAAAGATGCTTTCTCTCCTGTCCCATGCTCTTTTGGCCAAGATACCTTTGGGCTTTGCACTTCATATTTGGTAGGAACAGAGAATATAATAGAGACAAAGGAAGGAAGGCAGTGCAAATACACCTTCGTAACAGTTGGTGCTATTGGTTCAGATACTAAACGCAGCTGAAGTGCTCATATTGAATGTAGCTATTGAGTTTATTAGGAGGTTGCAAAAAGGTTTATTTTTGGTGAGTAAATGTAGGTCTCACCTGTGCTTGAAGATAGCTAGTAATTTCTCAGGTAATAGAATTTGTTGTCCTATTTAGTGCTTAGACTTCCTCTTGCCATTAGAAGAGCTAACATTTAGTTATGAGACATGTGCTAACTGATGCATGTAATATAATGTGGGAATTATCCCATTGGTCCACTTTCTTCTCCCTCCCTGTTTCAATGTGGTAAAATGGTGAATAGTGGTTAGGAAGTCTTTGTTGTGATCAAAGAAATGCTTTCCTGATACAATCATTGTCAGTGTTTTTGTTTTCCCATTTCCATTATTTAAATTCTGTTTTTTTTACCCTGCATTCGAAGTCCTAGCACCAGTGTGTTCCCAGAGTTGTAGAATAGTTGTGATGCTCTGTTGGTGCTGTATGCTTCTGCAGGGTGTAGTTCTTTGTGTTGGGAAGTTGTAGCAAATACAAGATATTAATAATCAGGACTTTTTTAGTCAACTTGTAACAGTACATTTATATGGTGAATCTAGGACTGTTCCTGGAATGTCAGTTGCACTGTATACGTGAATGTTGAGTCCCTGGAAAGATCTTAGTAACAGGATGATTCGATGTCTCCTGACAAGTAATTATCATCTTAATGATGAAGTAGTTATGGAATTAAAACCTAAAGCAGTATCTGTGGGTAGTAACAAATTGATGAAGAACTGGTGACTTTAGTTGCTATAATGGTTATATGCTCTACTGGTAGGATAATGGCATGTATGCTTTCATATGAGAAGAGTTAGAAAATTTGGTAAAATCACTTTGGTATAAGTCACCTTATATAAATAAAGTGTTTTAAGTTCTGCTTAAGTTTGGCAGTTCATCTTATTCAGATTTAAGATAACAAGTCTAAATTCAAGGTAGAATGTTTGGTGTTCCCCTCCTGTGTCCCCCAGTTTGTCACTGCATTGGTACCTTTGTTTAAGTGGCCTTGGGAGCAATTTTACATCAAAGACATCTGTTATCTTCCTGTTCCTGGGAAGCAACTGGTTTTTAGTACCATATTTCAGTGACTTGCAAAAGTGTTTTTTCAGGAGTCCTGATCAGAAGTGTAATGTTCTCAATTGGTAAGAACTTTAAAAAAACAAAAACAAAAACAACAACAACAACAAAAAACACTGATACTTGAAAGTTTTGGAAATATCAACAAAATTTTAAAAATATTTTTATATTTTCCATTAACAGATTTTTGATTTTTTTTATAGTGGACCAACTACATTCATGGATGGCAAGATCGGTGGGTGGTTCTGAAAACCAACACACTCAGTTATTATAAGTCTGAAGACGAAACAGAATATGGCTGCAGAGGCTCTATCTGCCTGAGTAAAGCTGTGATTACAGTAAGTGCTATTGCTATCTTTTCATGTTTTGGGTGTTATGTTGTTGTAGGCTAATATTTAGTGAAAGCAAATATGGATATAGCTATTTATTCTGTTATGTCACTTAATACTAAGTTAGTGATATCCTGCAACACTGTGGAGCAGGGCAAGGAGTTCCTAATTAGAAAATAAGCTATTTTCATTTGAGATTGCAATAAGCAGCTTTCTGTTATGCTTAAGATTTCTGTGCATAGGGGTACAGTTTCTCTGTGGAAGAGGTATTGTTTTTCCAGGGCTCAAACTGAGACATGAAAACAACTTCCCAAAGGAATTTACATCCCTCACAGTCCTTACACTTTGCACTGGAAGAAAAAAAAAAAAAAAGGTATTTCTTCAACTACTAATTTTCAGAACTTAAATTTGTATATTTCCAAAAGGAAAGCATTCTGCTGCTTACTTCTTTCTCTAAATGTGACATGTGTTTCTGCCTAATGCTTAGAGACTCAGTATTATGCTGATAAGAGTACAGTACCTGTGTACAGATGCAATCCCATAGTGATGAAATGGCCCTACAGGATAAAGGAAAATCTTTTTTTGCTGATTTAAAAATCTAATGAATTAATTTTGACTAATCCTTACTGAAGTCATGCTGTAGCTTTTCTTTTACTTTTAATTAGTTCATTTATTTGACAGAGTACACATGGAAAGGTTTGTGTTGAGAAGGACCTTAAAGATGTAGTTTCACCCCCTTGCTGTGAGCAGGGACACCATTCACTAGATCATATTGCCCAGGGCTCCATCTAGTCTGGCCTTGAACATCTCTAGGTACATCTTCATCTTCTCTGTGTGAACTGTTCCAGTGTCTTACCAACATCTGAGTTAAGATTTTTCCCCTAACATTTAATTTAAATCTCTGTTCTCGCCCTGATTGTTGACTGTTTGACCGAGAGGTCTTCCATGAAGGCCCCTTCTAGGTACTGGAGGGCTACAGTGAGGTTTCCCCAGATTCCTTAAGTAAACAGCCCCAACTTTCTCAGCCTTTCTTCATAGAAGAGATGCTTCAGCCCACTGATCATCTTCATGACCTTCCTTTGGATTTTTTTAGCTCATCTTCTCTATGGCACATAAGTATACAAGAACAGTAGTATTTAATTTAATTCCACTGAGTGTGCTATTTCAAGATGAGTTGGGGAAGACAAAGGAGAAGTACTCGTTTTAATGTATTCATGGTCATCTATAATTTCAGCCTTTAATCAAGAGTTCCAAAAAGGTCTCCTGTTAACTAGCAAGCGGCTTAACGTGTTTACTGGACAGAGACAGGAAGGTGGTGACAAGGAAGTAGACCAAGAGAGGTCTGGAAGTATATGTTGGAGCATATACATCCAGCCTGCTGGTTTTGTGGTTTTTTTGTTTGAATTAAAAATAAAAGGTATAGAAGTAACAAAACTCTTCTAATATCCATCCCAAAATAATTCCTCTTCAGTCAGTGCAGGCTAGTCAAATCAAAAGGTTGGAATCTATACTTTAGAGCGTATCATAGCATTTCAAACTCCAGTTGTTGTGGTGTGAGATAGTACAGCACTATTGCTACTGGATAAGTGCTGATACTGCACTTTTTGTGGAGAATTTGGGAAGCATTTTGTCTTCTGAGAAGGAAATGTTAATTCTGAAACCTCTTTACAGGTAGGTAACTTTTCTATTCTTTTAGGGTTACCTTAGGGATACTTTAGGGTTGAATAGTTGATTTTTTTTTGTTGTTGTTGTTGTTCTTGAGCTTCAGTGGTATACTGAGAAAATATGTTGAGAGAAAAAGAGAAGAGGGTACAGTTCTAAAAGTTAACTTGATATTTTAGTTCGGTTTTCATTAAGAATTGTGCATTGTGAGGAGTATTTTGTGCTTTAGTTGCTTGATTTTAGTTTTAAATGGCATCTCCGAGGCCTGGTAAACTTCTGTTAATTATTTCTAGCTGCGGTTAGTGATTGCTGCTTCAGTATTAGAGGTTCAAGAATATTGTCAGATCATTTATTGCATCTTCAGTATATGGAAATTTGTTTAAAACTGTTAAGAAAACACTTGCTTTTCAGAAGCTATTCATCTGGGCCAGAGTTTAAGAATGAATACTACTAATTTGGTAGTTGAGTTGTAAAAACTAGCTTTTTTAATCCTGTTTTTAATAGTAGAAAAATAACTACAGTCAAATCATAGAGTGGCTTGGGAAGAAGGGACCCTGAGGATCATCTAGTATCCAACCCCTTGCTGTTGGCAGGGCTGCCACACACTAGATCAGACTTCCCAATGGCCACCCAACCTGGCATTGATCACTTACGGGGTGAGGCATTCACAGCCTCTCTGGGTAACCTGTTTTAATACCTCACTACTCTACAAGTAAAAATTTCTGCCTAACATCTAGCCTAAAACCCCTTTCCTTTAGTTTATGAGCATTCCCTCCGCCTTGTCACTATCCACCCTTGCAAAAAGTCAGTCTTCCTGCAGATAAGGACCCCTTGAAATAATGAAAGGCTCCACTGGAGTCTTCTCCAAGCCCCACTCTCTCTACTTTTCTTCACAGGAGAGGTGCTCCAGCCTTCTGATTATCTTCGTGACTTTTTTTGGATCCTTTCCAACAGCTCCAAATGTTTGAAATATTCTTCCTGTTAATCTTTACTTTCACGTTCATGTAATATCTTACTGTAGTGATAAGCTAGTCAGCATGTATTTAGTGTGTAGGAGAAGGTCAATACCTTATAAAATCTTGAGTTAACAGGAAAACTACTTTTGATGTCAGTGGAACTTACTCTTTACTGTATGTTGAAGGTTAGTGTGCTAGAGAGAAATTGAGTTTCTTAGTGACTAAATGCTCAGCTACAAATGTTCAATAGTTGGATTCTTTATGTATTCTTTTCCTACAGTGTCTTGCAGTGCTGTACATTTATTTTCTCTCAATGTTGCTGATCGAGAGTATGGCATTATAACTGTCTCCCTTTTAACCTGGTATGTTACAATCAGGTTTTCTTCAGTACAGAGCAATACGTGGGGACTAATTGTATGGTGTTGATGCCTGTAGTGCTTACACTTATGAAATGATTGTATTCTTATGAAGTTTCTTCTGAGTATTTAGATTAGCTGTGCACATAACTGTTTTCAGCTGTGGGCACAATGATTTTTGAGTTCCCTTTGCTGCTTGAAGTACAGAATGTCCACATTTTATTGATGCATAAGCATAAACTTAGCTTCTGTCACTGAGTAGTAGTAATGCTGTATTTTCAGAGATTAATATCAGCCTGATGATTAGTCATAGGATTAATTATGAGATGTAAAATTAGTATTCAGAAAACCACAGTCCCTTCTGGTCTTTTTTAATCATTTATATCACATTGGGCAGAGATCACTAGCAAATTCTACAGGGGTATTTTATAAGATGTCTTGTTAAATTAGCTTGTTAAAGTAACTTCAGATATTTAAGTCTAGAATTACAATGTAATATTTCTAGAACTGGTGTGTCAAGACAATTGTCATTAGTCCAATAGAAAATACTGAGTTTGGTCAACTCAGAATATTAACCATTGAGACTGAGTTGATTTCTCTGCAATAGGAGACCAAAGGAAGAATATTTCATATGTCCTTACTGGATCACAACAGATAAAGAACTGTGAAGAATTTATGTACTGTAAGTTACGAAGGAGGACAGTGGAAGTCAATAGCTGATGCTGATTTGCTGAAGACAGCTGAGGAAAACCACTTTGAAAATGTTTGACTGGCTTATAACAGAGCAAAGGTTGAACTCATGAGTTCTGCTTAATGGTCAAGGCATGAGAAATCTTAGGTATTTATTTAAAAAGAAAAGTTGATGTATGAAGACTTGAACTTCATTCTATTACTCCATCCTGAACATCCTGAGTAATTGTTGGAGTTGATTATCAGGTGATGCTTATTTGAGATGTCCCTCATTACCATAAAACCTTATTTCTTCATATCTAATGGCGATTTCTATGGAGCAAGGTTAGAAGTGGATGTTGATGGCATCTCTAGATGTGGGTCTTTGAGCTTAGATTTGTAGTTGTAAAGGGACAGAGTCTGTCATTCAAAACATACAAATGGTTAATAGAGTTGGAAATCCAACTTCTGGTAGAATTGGCCTTTCACATTATACTATCTTCAGCTTGGTTTCCCATGTTTGTGCCGTCAGTGCCTTTGTGTAGAGGGTCTTGTTTATTCAGTGACTGCTGAATAAGTAACATGATATTCGTAGAAAAACTTAATCTGGAAGGGAATTCTGGAGATCTACTGTACCTACCCATCTCCAGACAGTCACCCAGGAAGGCCAGCACTAATACTTAATCCTGGTGATAATTTATATTAATAAATTTTCAAACCTGACTACAAATTCTTAACATCAAAGAGTTTCTCTGAATTCTATGTTTTTTCAACGAAAAGCATGTCTGTTTGGAACAGCTCTTGGTTATGTACAGAGGATTTTGAAAAGCACTTAGAGAAATGTCACACTTGACAGTTTCAAAGAATGCTGAAGCTTGATAATCTACAGTAAGGAAAAAATACAAAGAGTAAACAAGACTTACTGAAAAAGACTAACACGAGAAGAACTGAAAAAATCTTGTTCCATCTCAAGTTTGAGCTCTTTAGACAGATGTCATCCATTGGTTGGTGTACTCTCTGTGTTGTAGAAAAACATTTAAATTTCTAATTTGGTAGCTTAAATAAGATGCAGTAATTGTGCAATTATTTGCTTTGCTTTTTGTTGTTTTGAGATTATGTATACTTGTGTTAAATTTGTAATGGAAATATACTATTGGTTTTATCTTAAATTTTAACACTGTTTTCTTACGTTGTAAAGAGACTTTTAGTTCTTTTACAAATGGTTCAACTAGGATTGAGTAATGAATGCATTTCACATAATGGGTGTTTTCTGTGAACAATTTTGTAGAGACTAGAAGGAAATAAAGGAATTAAGATGCCTTAAAGACAAGCAATGATATTAATACACAGATTCAAGTCATTCTTGTTACTGAAAGTTTAGATTTCTTGTGTCTGTTTCTGGATGTCTGGAGCTAGAAACAGGCAAGGCAGAAAGCAGGAAGTCTACCAGAGAGTCAGCTTGTTCATCTTAGACAATTCAACTTACAAGTTATCTTAGCCATTTTTCCTGAACGAAAAAAAAAATTGTTATTGCAATGAACTTAGTAAAAATTCATGTTATAAATTAGGGGTAGAATAAACATAGTTTAGCCCCAGTTTACAAAAAAAAACTTGAACACTATACATGGAAGAGATAACTTGACTGCTTCCTATTTTAAGCGTGTCGTTTCATTATACATTCTGAAGAAACAGCAAAGTAGTTCTTTCTAGTAGCCAGTGCTAATAATTAAAAATTCCTCACTTTTTTAAGATATCATTGGTTTAGCTGTCACCCTTATACTAGTATTTATGTATAGTATAATGCTGGCCACCATTAATAAGGTTGAACACTTTTGAAGGGAAGTAGCATTTGACAGTTTTAAAAATAGATTGACAAGTTTACAGAGGATGCTTCATGCATTTATCAACTGCAACAGATACAGAAGCTTCCTGTGAGAGATCTTTCAATAGATCTTAATCTCTACAATCACATAAGATTTGAAATAGACGTGTTATTTTTTTATTGTTTAAAAAACAGTATTGCTTAAAGCACTTCTTATGTGAAGAATCATGTATTGCAACATGCTTTTCAGAACTTACTGTGACATTAACAGTGCAGTAATGTGTTTCTTTTATTATTGAATTTTGTTATTTTATTATTTTCATAATTTTACACAACATGAAATGCTTTGGAAGGTGTTGGAATAGTGAGGTATAGAAGTGGACCCTTTTGGAGGAATGACACAAGAAAATCTTAGATTAGCATTTACTAGCTACTGCTCTGAACTTTGATCTTACTAACAAAACTGTATATGGTAAGAATAATGTAGTTAGCAATTTTATCTACTGACAGGTTTGATTCAGTCAGCTGCTAGTGAAGTTGAGTACAAACTGATAGCATTTCTTTGGTGAAAGGTTTTTTTTAAAAAAAACCTAATCTGTAAATCATTGCCCTTGACAGAAATAGCATAGCAGTGAATTCATAATAATTGCTAATTGTGTGGAAATATATTAATTTCTTTTCAGTTGTCTGAGGCTGGAAAAGAGTCTGTTTCAGTATGACGTGATGAGCATTAATTCATTTTATGTAATTTGATAAAGTGCTTCCTCAGCCTTAATTGTTATTAAAAAGATGATCTGGGTAAACTAAGGCACGGAATACAAACCATAAATAGGGATTTATTTAGGGCATGAGGCAGTTAATGTTTTTAGCCTTTGTCTTGTTTAAAAAAAAAAAAAAAGTTGTTACTTTCAAGTTGGTGGAAAATATCACATTAATGAGATTGAAATATTGGAGATTCTTGATAGCCCATTGAGGAAACTCTGCAGATGCTAGTGCTGTCAGGAATGTTTGTTTGTATTTGGAAGTCTTGAGATGGTTGCATGTTGGAGAGGAAAATGCCAGACTGATGAAGAGAGAGTTGATGCCTAGGAAATGAAACCGGGCCAGCGTTTCTGCAGCAGGCAGGTATTCTTTGAAACATAAGATTCTACTGGACAATTATTTTTTGCATTCAAAACTTCTGTATATTTGTATATGGATCTTGACAGTCTTTGAATCTGAACCAGCAATGGTTAAGTTGATGTTCAAAATTAAAATGGCAGAATGTTGCCCTTTGATTATCGAAGTGTTAATATTCTTGGCAAGCAAAAGGCAAGTATTTGTGAGGAGGGAAGTAAACAAATTGGTTTATTTTGTAGTGTGGGTTGAAGAAATTAAATGAGACATAGAAAAACAAGCATCCAATTCAGTATAAATGAAACCAGTTATTATGAAAGTCTTCATCGATATGATTAGGATCTAGAAAAAAATGAAATGTGTTAAATGACACATTGAGATTACCTAATATTGCTGAAGAATTCTGCTTTAGGACTCAAATGTAATAATGTTCCCACACACTTGAAATTGTGACTGTAATCCAAGAGTACTTGTGTCCACTTTATTGTCAATTAACATATTGTTCCTCTCCTTGACTTTTTTCCACAATTGATGTCTAATTCAGGATCATTATTTCTGCTCATGAGTGTACCAGTGCATTTTCATGGTGTTGAATGCTTCTTACAAGACTTAAACAATTCTAGTGCTTGCATTTGGTATTAATGCTATGCTTTTATATCTCTGAATTTTTTTCAGTCTTGTTTTCAGTCCATATTGTTGCTCAATTTGATTGTTGTTTTGTCTTCCATGAGATTTATTTATAGTTAATTTATTGTTTGTGGATTCAATTGGTTTGTGCTTCTCCTCCCCTCTGGAGTTGCTCAACTGCCCTGCTCTGTCTTACGACAGCCATTAATGACATTTTTAACATCTCTGCTGGGTATACTTGTAATACCAGACCTTACTTCCTGAGATGTGTTCCTGGAGTGCCAAGTAAAATGCTCAGAATACTCACTTATGTCTACTGATTTGCTGCTACACCAGGCCACCTCCTTTTTTGCTACCTCCTAAAGTTAATAACTCATCAGCTTTTTGCTTGTTTGCACACAAAATAATTATTCAGATTACTTTGTTAGTGTTCCTTCTGCATCTCCAAGTTCATCTTTTAGATTGCTTTTCAGACAAACTTCAGAAGCTGCTTTTGCTGTTATACTAGTTTTAATCAATGTGGTTTAGATCAAATCTTCTGGCACTCTTGAGCCACTCCCTAGTCTGTTTGATATGTTTTTCTACCATTGTTCCCCAGCTAAGAGAAGTGGTTGAATAGGATTTACTGCCCCATGTCTCTGGCAGTTATGAACCCAGATTGTTTTACGAATTGTCTAACATATATACACAGAAAGCTTTCTTTTAAGTTGCAGAAGGTGAAAAGCTGTTTGAAAACTATATGACTGTAAATACAATTGTGTATGTATGTCGAAGAATTAGGTGAAATGGAAGAGTTCAGCCTAAGCTCCGACAAATCAGGTCAATTTTAAACTTCAATACTCAGGCTTTTAGGCTGACATTAGCAACATTCTTTGTGCTTATAATAATAGTTCTTACACATCACTGTGCAGTAGTTCTTGCACACAAATCATGAGTCAAAGCAGTGAGTTTTCAATTCTTATGTTTGAAATTACTATAAGTATGCAATATCATGAAGCAATGACGTATGGCTAGTTTGATGTCCTTGCTCATGATGATTCTAGCTGATGAGGTCGAGGCAATTTCACTGGAGAGCTCCTTAAGAAGGAGAGGAGGGAGCAGGACAGACATGCACTGGATTGAAGTTGGCATCTTCTGCCACCTCACAGTTTGTGATTTCTTAAATGGTTGACCTTCTAGGTCCTGGATTCTAGCTTCTGGTCTGGGGATTAGATGTTACTTTGCCACCCTACAGATGAGGCCTTGCCGTGTTAATTGGTTGCGTTGATGGCTTTTCCCCTTGGTCTAGCACTTCTACTTAGAGCAAAAGCAGTCTTTGTAGCTCTGGAGGTTTCTCTTTTTCTCTAGCCAGTGATTGACAGTTAAATTGTGGTTCTGGGGCATTTGCTTTCGTATTTGTTCATATCTGAAAAGCTGTTATCTAGAGTTTAATCTGCATGGTACTTATGAGACACCTGGTGTACCAAGCCATAGTTCACAGAGTATGCCTTACGAAAAATTGATAATGAGCCTAACAGATCAGGACCAGGGCCTTGCATAGCTAGCAGAAGATTTATTGCCTATTGCTAGTAATGGTAATACTGCATTTATAGAAAAACATATATGGTTGTACTTCTATAAGTTTCTTACAGTCTATAGGCTCTGATTGGGTGCACTCTGAATTGCTGAGGGAGCTGATGGATGTTATTGCTGGCCGTTGCCTGTCTTTTGGAAGATTGTAGTGAACAGGAGGGTTATCTGAGAACTGGAAGAAAGCCGGTGGCTTTACACCCTTCAAAAAGGGCAAGAGTGAAGGCCTAGAAAATTACAGATCAATTAGCCTTTTCCATATCTGGATAAGTGATGGAGCTGCTCATCCTGGATGCCATCTTCAGAGATGTGTGTGGACAAAAACGTGACGAGAAGAGTCCAAATGGATTCATCAAGGGGAAATCATGTTTGACCAATATGATATCTTCTATGATGTCATGACTGGCTGGGAGAGTGAAGGGACAGCAACGGATGTTGTCTGTTTTGACTTCAGGAAGAATTTTGGCACTATCTCCTATAACATGCTCCTGAGTAAGCTCATTAAGTGTGAGTTGGATGAGTGGACAGTGAGGTGCATTGAGACCTAACTGTCTGGCAGGGCGCAGAGGACTGTGATCAGCCCCCTGGAGCCTAGCTGCTGGTGTGTTAGCTAGCCACCTGGTCTGTTCTGTGTTCAGAATTGTTTAACTTAGTGTACGAATGGACGAAGTGCCTCCTTACCAAGGTTGCTGATAATATGAATCTCGAAAGTATTGCTGATACACCAGAAGGCTTTGCTGCTGTTCAGTGAGACCTGGACAGACCAAGGAACCTAATGAAGTTCAACTATAACTACTGCAGATCATGCACCTATAGAGGAACAACTGCATGCATCAGTACAGGTTGAGGATTGACATGCTGGGAAGAGCTTTAGGGATAACAACCTGATAGCTTGTTCTGGTGGAAAGTTAACCATGAATCAGCAGTGTGCCCAAATGGCCAAGGGGGCCAATAGTGTCTTAGGGTGTATTAGGAAGTGTGTTTCCAGAAGGTCAAGGAGAGAAGGTCAAGGATTGTCCCCTTCAAATCAGCACTGATGATGCCACACCTGGAATGCTGTATCCAGTTCTCCCCAGTAAAATAAGTTGGAACTATTGAGGAGAGTCCGATGGAGGGCTGCGAAGATGACTGGGGACAGGGCATCTCTTACAAGGAACTGGTCCTGTTCAGCCTGGAGAAGTCCGAGGAAATCTCATCAGTGTATACAAATCTAAGAGACTGAGTCAAGAAGATGAAGCCAGACTTGTCCTGTTGCTGGGCACCACTGGAAAAAAGGCTATAGGAGTAAACTGAAATATGAGATTCTCTGTCCGAATGTGATTGAAACTTCTTCAGTCTGAGGGCGGCAGAGCAGTGGAGCAGGTTGCCCAGAAAGATTGTGGAGTCTCCTTTAGAGACATTTAAAACACCTGGGAAGTCTTGTGCAACCTACAAGGTAGCCCAGCTTGAGCAGAGTTGATGGACTGGATGACATCCAGAGGTCTCTTCCAACTTCAATTATTTGGTGTGTAATTAAAAATAAATTAATCTTAGTCTCTTTAGCTGCTTTCTTGGGTATGGCAAGCTGCGGTGCAATTCCCCTGCTTTCATCAGATAGGGACTCTACATTCCCATCTCCAGGAGTCTGAGGCTAGCATGCTGTACTCTATGCCAACTCAACTGCACTGCTACAAAGCATGGCTTTTGTATTCAGGCCAGGTATCCTGTTTGGGTTTTGTCTCTTGTGAAATCCATTTAAGACTTTGCTCCAACCAGTTCCTGCCCAGCTTCTGGAACTTCCATAGTGCGCTGAGGTACATAATATGGGATTTAACAAAAAGATAGTTTATCAGTGCAAAAGCAGCAGTGGATATGTAATTCCTGCTCCTATATTTCCTTGTTCTGTAAAGCGATATGCGATTTTTTTCATTCTCTGATTCTAGAATGAAGCAGCCTTGTTTTTTGTCTGATTAATAACTCCTTAACATCTTGCTGTGTATAAGATTCCTTACAAGGTTATCTTAGCGATTTAAAATTAATTCTAAGTTAAGGTTCTTTCAGGTGATAGGGTTCTGATATTTTCCAATGGTTGATGCATGATAGTGATGGATATTGCAGGCATTTTGGACCTAATAGGTAACTGAGAAGCAACACATGCAGTTTTCTGCAGAGCACTCCATTCTGTAGTCTAATTCCCATCAGAAGTCATTGTTTTCTCATTAAGCAGTTGGAAATAGCATGGATCAGAGGTACGTTTACATAAAAACCACTACAGCTTGACTTAATACTACACAGTAATTGGATATTATTAATAGGGAAATAACTGAAAAAAATACTAAAAAGATGCATACTATAGGACTGTAGGATAGATGATTCTATACCAAATAATAAAAATTATTCTTTATTTGATCAGTCTTGCATTGGAACCTATTTGCTGAATGTGAAGAAAACTAGATTGACCAGGCTTGTTCCTGAGAACTGTAGGCTTCAAATTTAAAATGTGGTTTAACTGCCAAGGTAACACATACAGTGTATACTTGTCCTAGAGTTAAAAACATGGTTCTCGTATGAGAGGATTCTTTCAATGGGTTTAACTAAGCTGTCATTACAGATGCCTACTGTACTAACAGACTAATAATAAATTCTGCTCAGTGTGCTTCAACTATCATAAAAGCAGCAGGCCTCTACTTTAGTTTGAAAAGAAAAAATTCTAAATGTGTTTAGTAAATCTTTGAAAGGCAGCTGCCTCTTTGGAAGGCAGCTGTCCAAACCTGAGGTCTTAAATGAGATATTTGGATAGTGTCAAAGAATGTAAAAACACATAGTAGGCTCATTTTTCTTTTTTTGAAGCAGTATCCTTGCTAAGACTTTTCTGCGTGTGTAAATGTGCCAATAAGATTCTTACATCTACCATGTCAATGATGAGTCATTTTGGTGGCAAAACATAGGACAGCCAATGGTGTGTTCAGTACAACATTAAAAAAAAAATCATCTGTGCTTGCTTGCAATAATCTTATTCAACAGTTTATAAAAAAAATACTGCTAATTTAACAGTAAGTGGACATGGATTTTGGAATTCAGGAAGTAAAAGCATTGTTTCCTGTTGCAAATTTTGGCTGTTTCGAATTAAGCATGTTTTTAGATCTACCTGGATTTTGTTTTAGGAAAAAATAAGTTTCACAATGAAATAAATTCAAACTTGACACATCTCATGGTTTCAGTACATTTTGCACAAAATGTTAAACAGTGAGGTATAACACTAAGTTATTTACACTCTGAGAACTCCATCTAGAGTAACTAATAGGTTAAAAAATGTATTTGCAAAATTTGAGACTTCACTTAATTTGTTCTAAACGGTGGTTGTAATGTTTGCTCTCACAAAGCCAAATGCTTTCGAAAATAACTTGTGAAGACAACAGGACTCTGTTTACAATGATATCATGTCTGCGTAGCAGTGTTAGGTAATGGTAGGGGGAATGAAGAATATCCTATGGGAAGCCTGTGTGGGATCAGTAACTCCTTGTTGGAGCAGTGTTATGGACTGACTGCAGCCATGATGCCCTGTGCTGCTCAAGCAGAGGAGGTAGAAAAGGTTGGGGAAGGGAGCTCTTAGTTTGCTTTTAAACTGCTTTAATATGTTAGTAAGCGGCAATAAATTATGCTTATCTCCCTATGCTGTGTCTGATCTGTCTTATCCTATGAGTCTTCTCTCATTGTATTTCCTCCCCTTGTTCTTTTGAGGAGGAGGAATCGGACAGTGTGGTAGAGTTTTAACCATTCACTGCTGAGAAACAGGGACACGTTCAGCTTGCTGCAATTTTGTGTTACCTAAAACCCAACTGAACTAGTGCTCTTGTTAGACTAGTTAATTCAAGATAAGAAATCTCCATAGAATGTCAAATAAGGCATCAAAAGAACATTAGATAGGCATAACGTGATTCATTCTTGACAAATGCATGATATACCATCATAAAATAATTTATTGTATGATCAAAGATATGATAATGACTTTACAATAAAATAAAAACATTAACTGCTTTTTTTTTTTTTTTTTTATGCTTTTCTGGCAACTGCAATCAGATGCATTATTTCCCTCCTTTTTGTTTTATTTTCTTAAAAAAAGAAAAAGGCAGACTACAGCAGAAGAACCCTCTAGGACCTGTCTTAGAATTTACTGAAGGAGAACCTGTTGCAAAGTTACTAATAAATAAAATGAAATCATTGTGCTTTTATTGATCAACTTTGAGTTCAGAAAAAGAACAGATCACATATGGTTCAAAAGATTTGCTCTTGATGACAAGATTTCATTTTATTTTTATTAATAACTTTGTGACCTGGAAAAATAACTTTTTCTGTATCATCTGTTAGATTGTCATCTCTGCTGAGCTGTGGACAAACTTCCTTGCTTTCCCTTGTTTCCTGAAAATGCTTTGGTTGCCTTCTCTTGTATCTAGCACAGATCATGAGATATTATTCACCACTTGAGTCTTTTGCCTTTCTCTACTGTCTAGATGAGTTTTAGTCTCTTATAACTGGGTGAAGTCTTTTCTTTTTCTCTCCATGTTCTATATGTTTCTATCTATTTCATTGATATGTTTTATTTTAAAAGTCATTGTATTCTAAGCATAGTTTCCCTTCCTCCGTATGCTCTCAGCTGCATGCTCTCAGTGGTAAAGTGGTATAGCTCTTGGCCAGCCTACCTGACAAGACTGGAAGGATATAGCAAATTTTCATGTATTGCAAGAAGAAAAATCTGTACTGATACCAGTGTATGTCCTACTGCCTTTTCACAACCAAAATGAAGCAAGGATGAGAAGAGTGTTTTTATCACACATACAGGGAAGTAGTTGGTAAGTAGGAGTCACTGTATACCCCCCAGGAAATAAAGCAGGTTGGAGAACTTTAAATGCTTTCTCCAAATATCCCCCACCTCCCCAGCTGCCCCACGCAGTGTACGTACAATTGAGACTCAGGGCAGCAAAACACACTGGTGGCATGACACTGAACAGGAGCACTTGAAAACCTTCATGAAGTTTTTCAAAGGTGTGTTTAGCAGCCTTCAAGAGTCTGAGACAAAGGCAGCCTGCGTGTGGCAAGTGCTCCTTCTACAGCCAGCATTTAGGAAAAAAAAAAAAAACCCTAAATCTATTCCATGGAAAAAAGTGCTACAAAAAAATGGCCTCCAGCAGTCCTTAATGTCCTTTCTGTATGCCTCAGAGCTTTATTCTGAGGTAGCTGTACAGAATCCTACTGAAATAGAGGCACCAAATGACCCAGATCTTTCTGTATAAAGCAACCTGTACTAGCTCTTAAATTTCGAACGAGCAAGGGCAGTTTATATGAAGAAACGTTTACTTGGCTGCAGTTACTGAGGAAGTCTGAAGCCAGCTCTGGTCTCATGAGTCATAGCTGACTGCACTGCCACAGAATTCTTCCTGTTACAGCTCTCCGGTTTGAGGCCCTTAAAACAAATCACAAAGGCAGGTTTAAGTGTTTTTATAGATTTCATAACTTTCAAGAGCTCTCTTGGGCAGGGGATAATATTCGAATGAAGAAAGTTATGCTTACTAAATCATTTTTTTTTCACTGCTCTAAATGGTATTATTTTCTCTACAGAAGGAAGTTGGAACAGTTTATAATAAATCCAACTCAAGTCTGCGCATCACAACTATTAACTGAACTTATGCTGCTATTCTGATTGCAGAACTAAAAGCAAGTTGTTTTACAGTAATGAGTGGAGAACTGGGACGTTAGACAAAATACAGGTCTACAGTAAATGAGAATCACTGCTCTTTAGTTCTCTCAGATGGGAATGACACTAGTAGCACAAGTGTGATTCAGGTGCTAGACAACTTTATATGAGTGCAGCTGCTTCATAGTTGTTAAAGCAATGCTGTGTATTGCTGTCAGGATAACTGCAGTTTACAATACACAGGTGTTATGTACTTTAATACTATATACAAACCCAGTAAAGACAAATGCTGTGCTCACCTTCTTCAGAGCTACAAAGCTGTTTTATTGCTGAAACTTGGACACAGTTTTTGGGTTTTGTGATGGTAGTAATTTTTTTTCATGCAAGACTAAGAAATTAAAAATTAGCATAGTTCCATGTTGATTTTGCCCTTAGTTGAATGTGCAGACTTGTTCTTGTGCTGCATGTAATTCTTAATACTTCATGATATTCTTGAATTTCTAAATTCCAGTCTAATTTAAAAGACTGTTTCAAGACAGATTCCAGAGGAATTAATGATGACAATTTTCATATTCATCCAACTAGAACACATTGTGTTTCTGTTAATTAAATTATCGCTGCCCTAAGACTTCACAAATGAATGAACAGTATCCAGAGAAGAGTAATTTTATGTTAAAAGCAAGTACTATGTTCTGCATGTTTTAGTCTCTATTGTAATTGTTGCAAAATTGTAAGTAATGATTGCTTAAGATGAGGTGTTTTTTCTAAAGGAATGCCTTTTGTGTTATGCAGGTTTTACAAAATTGTCTTCAGGTAGGAAGCTTGAAAGGTCTGAATGACTGATCAATTAACTATTAAATGTTATCAGAGACCTTAGTGATAGATCTAAGCTAAAATATGAAACCTGTTTTTTTCCCTTTCTTTTAGAATAGCCTAAAGTAAGTGAACAGAACTTCTCATTCTTTCTTCATGTAGGAAGTTATCAGTCAAAAGTTTAATAGAAAACTGAGAAAATGAACAATCTTTTTCTGGTTCAAGTTATGTTTGTTTGTTTGTTTTTTTTTAATGGCTCTACTTTGTATGCTATTAAAAACACTGATTTTTCAGTGTTTAAAAATGTAACAATCCTCACATAAGTAAAATTCACTTAAGATTATTTTTTCCATGTAAATGGAATTTGAAATATTTTGAATACTGATTCGAATACTCTCAGCTGTGCTGAGCTGGAATCTGTATAGGGATAATCCACTGCAGGATCACTTCTCCTCCACTCAGGATATGAGTAGAATTGTTGCATTTTGTTTTTTACTTCCTCTGATGAGAAAATATGAAAATACTATGTTGAAACTCCGAAGCTGTAACTGCAAGCCTGAAGTATCTTGTAAATGTAGTTGTCTTGATCAGTAGCAACTTTATTACTTCTAATCATAGAATCATTTTGGTAGGGAAAGTTGAAATCAAGTCCAACTGTTAATAAAAGCGGATATGAACAATCAAGCCCTTGAAAATGAGATGCTAGCCAGACTGTCATAAATGATGCTTGTTGGTTCAGCGGGGCTGAATATACACTCTTTTTTCCAGTAGTGAAGTGTTACTTTTTCACAGTGCAAGGTACAGCTCATCTGCCAGTTTTTCGATTCAGGTGGAATTCAGGAATTCCTTCCTGCATCGTTCTGTGGCTTCTTAAAATTCTCCAGTTCCACAATATCTGAACTAGCATTCTCTTCATCGACAGAAAAGAGATCAGAGCAGCTGCCACATAACAAAATCTGTGTATCTCCCTATATGTTCCCATAGGTCATTCAGTGGGTTCCAGACCTACATGTATTCACTCAAATGGCAGAACCCCCTCTATTCTTCAATTTCCAGCTTGGTCCATGCATTGTCCTGGAATGGTGTGTATAGGATACAGTAATATAGTGGTGGACAGGCAGTATCAGAATACACTCAGCTTTGTCTGCAAGTGTTGTTAATTTTGAAACAAAGTCTAGATGAGCAGATGAGCAAGTGGAACTACTTGCAATAGAAGGATGCATAACACGTGACAGAGATGCATAATTGATAACTTAGGAAGTGGTGGACTGTTAACTTCAAGTTAAACACAGAGGGTCTAAGATCTTAAAGCTATAGAAATGTGTCACTGAGAACCTCAGAAAATAACTTGATGCAGTAGAAGAAGAGGAAGTTAGTGAAAGCAATGTAAAATAGCAGGTAGTAAAATCAAAGACTCTAACACCATTTTTGGTGGCTGTAGGCTCAGCATTAAGCAGCATGTATCAAAAATGAGAAATATTGCAGTTTGAGAGATGAAACTAAAACCAAGATGAATATTTTGACAGTGGGAACAAATTGGGAAAAAAAAGTATGAATGCTTTATATGCGTGCCTGTGTTGAGATGCTAACTAAAACCTAAGTTAAAGTAATGTAAAGAATTTGAGTTGTAGGGCTGAAAGAATTAATTTTAAAAGTACCCATGAAAACTGTACTTCAGCTTCCAAATGAAAATCAGCGCACGGAATTTGCAAAGGTTGGGATTATTCAGCTCAAGAAGAGCAAGTGAAAAATCTTAGCCAAATTTCAGGAAGTGCACATCTTAAAGTAATTTTTGCAAAGTTCTTCATCCTTAACAGATTCAAACTGCAAATGAACATTTTTCCCTTCCTACAACATTTTAAAAGACTGAAAATGCTGACTTATAAAAAGTTGTTGAATACAAGATAGTGAGATGAAAGGGCATACAATTTCAAATTTATATTCTGCCTGAGTAACTCTTAAAATTCTTAAAAAATCTCTCAGTTAATCAAAATGCATTTAATTGGTGAATGCTGTACTCGAAAAGAATTTTACCTGACAAGATAGGCCCAAAAACATTTTGCCCTATTAAACACTAAGGAGAAGTATTTAGTCAAGTTAGTATATTTCTGTCTGGAGTCGTCACTCACTTTTTAGAACAGCCTGAACAACTCTCTTCTAAATATTCTCCTTGTTGTATCCTGCCATGATGTTGTTTTCTCTTAACAAGTGTCATCCCTGTATTTTTCCTTTAGAAATTTCTTCCTTCCTTGAAGTTAGACTACATGCAGCAAAAATGTTACCTCTAGTTTGGAACAATCCTTGTCCCTTCTTGTTCTTTCTAAGAAGTAAGTTACTCACAATCTATGCTTATAATGACTTTCTAAATTACCGTGGTGGGTTGAACTTGGCTGGCTGCCAGACCCCCTGCCTGGCTGCTCTCTCACTCCCTCTGCTTGACAGCACGGACAGGGAAAATAAGATGAAAAGCTTGTGAATTGAGACAAAAAAAACAGGGGGACCACCTACCAGTTAACATAATGGGCAAAAAGGCTCAGGCAAAATAAATTCAAGCCGGTTAAAAACAGAGTTGGCTTGTAGAAAGCAGATAAAACAAAAATCCCCTTCCTCTATCTCTCCTTTCTTGATTTCGACTCTTTTCCCTTCTTAGCCAACTTTTCTGCTTCCTCTCAGCACTCCCAGTGGTGAGAATGGGAATGGTTGCTGCAGTCAGTTCATAACAGCATATTTCTACAAGTCCTTTATTTTTACACTTCTTCCTTGCCTTGCTGCGGGTCCATCTGACAGACTGCAGCTTCCTTCAAGACACACTTCACTACAGCAGTATGGGATCCTGCAAGGCCTGCTGTGTGGCTTTCTGCTCCACCGTCATTCTCCTCATGGGCTACAGGGAAATATCTGCAGTACTGTAATCTCTTCCAGTTGCTGCAGTAAAATCTCTGCCCTGTGTGTGAAGCACCTCCTCTTTCTCTGACCTTGATGTTCATATGGTTATTTCTCTGAGTTCCCTCACTCATCTCCCAGGTTCTCCTACACAGCTTGTTTGTTTGTTTCCTAAGTGTCCCTTCCTTTACGTGATTTCACTGCCACACCACCAGCTTAGCAGGTGGAGCCCATTGGGGCCATATGTGGAACCATGTGTGTCCAGAACAGGGTAGGCCCCAGTGCCTTCACGCAGAGACCTTTCTCAAATTTGCGCTCCCGGAGCACACTCAGCATCACTCATGGTTGAACCATGGCAGGGGCAAGGTCCCTTCTCTAGCAGCTGGGTCTGACTGTGATCTGATATGGAGCAGCTGTTGGGCTTTGCTCGCAGAGGCCAACCTTGCAGGCTCCCCACTACTGAAACCTTGACATGTAAGCCTAATACAAACCTTGACTTCGTTTGCAGATGGTCCTCTCTTTTAATTGCAGACGTTAAATTCAGTGTATGACCCGGGAGGATGGTGTTCAGTTTGTAATTCGACGTCAAGTAAAGCTCTTCCCCACCATGTCTTACTGGAAAAGTATATATATTTTTTCAAATGTATTTAGAGTTGCTGTGCAAAGAAAGAGAATACATAAACATGCCTTTGAAAAGGGCAAATAGGTAATGGTCTTAAATTACAGTAAAAGTTGTTCAGCTTAGAGGGAGAGGGAGAAACTTTCTGACGGGTTATACAGTGAAGTTGTGCATGGAAGTGCAGGCTTTTCACTTCTAAAAACTTTCTAGCCGGATAAGCCATGCTACTGCTCTTAACTCCTCCCAGATGGCCTCAAATGATCAATTAGATTACTCTAATGGGAGTAAAAACTTTGATAGCTAATTCCTGTATGTTTGCTTTTCAAACAGTTTCTGGGAAAGTCTTCCATTTCTTTAAATGCATAATACCCCAAAAGAGAGCCTGGTAGAAGAGTGTTTGGGAATAGGTTTATAAGCTTAAACTATTGATATGGCAGACTTGCTAATCTAAGACAGATAAACATATTTCCCATGTATTGTAATAATCATGTAAAAAGTGCATTCTGAAAAAAAAATGACCTTGGATGAGAAAATGTGATGTCCCTTGTGTGCTTTTGTTCTGTGGGTTCAGTAAAAACAGCATACGTAATTAGGTTTGAAAACTGCTTTAATTAAGTGATTAATAGAAGTTAGTTAATGCACCAATGTCAGTTTTGTCAGTAGCTGTTCTTTCTTTGGGAAGTAAAAATTTCTAGTTTGAACTTAGGTCCAGATTCTTGAACAAATATGAAGCTGAAAAAAAAAAAAAAAAAAAAAAAAGGAGCTTTCATGTACTCCTGTTAAACTCAGAGCTCCTTTTTGTTTGATTTTGATTATTGGTTTCTGCTGTATCTCTTATTATTCCTCCTGTAGACCTGAACTGGAAGGATTGTGTATTATATGTAAGTAGCTTTTAATTTTCAGATCCTTTGAAAATAATTCTGTCTGGCACTATGGACTCTTGTGTGAAACCAACAAATGAGATTGCTCTTTGGTTTTTGTTTGAGGAATGTTTCAGGACTGATGGACAGTGCCTTAACTGTCTGCAAGATAAGCATACTGTAATCTCTCTAGTTCATATGCTGCGAAGGATGTTGATTCTTGTAGCCTTGTTGTTGGGGTCAAGAATTTGTGAATCTTGTGGATCACATCACCTGCCTTAAGCTAAGAGCCTTTTTGCTTCCTGACATATTTTCATGTTTAGCAGAATTTTTTTTCATGTAGCAGAAAAAGTAAAGGTATTCAGCCATAACAATAAGACTTTATAAAGGGTAACTTCAAATAAAGGGAGAAGCTGTACTCTCTTGGGTGTTGGCTAGGGATTTATTTTGACAATGTCAGGTGCAAGGCAGATGAGATTATTTTGTCCCCCATTACATCTCATCTGTCTTCATTGTAAAGTTTAGGTGCACTGAATTAGTGGTATGGGAAAGGATTGAATGTTGCTTTTGATTATCTGATATTCTTGTCTTAGATGGCAAAAATAGCTGGAGGTTGAGGGTGTAGCAGCTTCCTTTTTTTTTCCTCTTCCATGTCATTTTGCTGTTGTCAGTTTTTATGGTTCTGTCTTAGTGGGTTTGCCTTCCATCTAAAATCAGTACTAACAGCAATAACTTGAATTCATCTCTTGCTCCGAAATTTTAAAATAACAGTAATAGTAGTGTACTTTGCTCTGTGTCCACTAGTTGCTAAAAAAACTGGTTTGGAAGTATGAAATGTTGGTCAGTATTTGTGTAGAATGCTTTTTGTGGTAACTTTTCTTTAATAAGTACATATTCAGCAGTTTGGCTTCTGTCTCCCGCTTTTCATTTCAGGTTCTTTTTCAGAAAACAGGCACTTTTCATTGTGGAAGTGTACATTAGTTTATTATTTGAGAGAGCTGCATAAAATGGCATTTAGAATCAAAGACAAGATTTGCTAATTACAATGTTTGATTGTCAGAATATTCTGTAAGATACTGTTGATCGCATTACTAATTCCAGCTTTTCTTGCACTCCTTTTTTCACAGCCCCATGACTTTGACGAATGCAGATTTGATATTAGTGTAAATGATAGTGTTTGGTATCTTCGAGCTCAGGACCCAGACCACAGACAACAGTGGGTAGATGCAATAGAACAACACAAGGTAAGTCTTATTTTCTTTCTCACGCGTTAGATCTGGTGGTCCTTGTGGAGAGTGATAACCTTCCATGATAGTGCTAAAACTGTATGTGACAGGCAACAGTTCCAACTTTGAAGTGAGTTAAATACACTCCAGTGGAATTTATTTACTTACCCTCCATAGGTAGTAGCTAACAACTGTGAACCTTCCTCTACCTAGAAAAAAGAAAAAACTTGCATCATATTTAAGTGGCTTTTTAATGGTTTTGTCCATTCTCTCTCATTACCAAATTGTTTGTTATCTGTCCTAGATGTTAAACTTCTTTGTCTTGGAGTCCATTCTTTTAGGTTATGATTCTGGTTTTATATGGTTCATATGTTTGTTGTTTTAGCTGCTTTTATTCAATCCAATTGCTGTTTCTTGTGTCCTTGTCTTCTAAGACCCTACTCATCATCAGTCATTTTAGTGTTCTTGTTCTATGCTTTGGAATTCCATTATTTTTTTTTTTTTACTTAAAGGGCTTGAAGGTCAGATATTTTTAAAGAACATAATGCACAAGGCATACACTCTGTACAAGATAAACACTGCCTCAGGTTTTTAAGTTTAACTACAATATCCAGTACAACACAACATCAATATCTGGGTTACACAAGTGCTACAGGAATATAAATTAAAATAGATACATAAGTAGGTACATAATTAATTTTACCTATATTTTACTTGTATTTTTACCTTGAGCTTCTCAAAGGAATGTATGTAATTGAGAACTTTCAACTTTTCTTGGGGAAGATTTAAAATAAGCAGTAAAAACTCTTAAATTTTAAGTGCTGTCCTTCAGCGAGTTGTCCTTTTATAGGTTGACATCTTGCTTTCACTTTGATACAGACAACATGAAAACAAACAAAATTAAGTTGCAAAACAAGGATTGCTTTCCTTAATCTTGTGAAAAAAATAATAGCTAATCTGTGGGTATGCTTATTACGAGAATGCTGCAGCGTGTTAATCTTGCAACACCTGAAGGAAATATCTCAAGAGGATGCTCCAAACAAGTTGTTGAATTACACATCCCTAGAGCTGACATTTCAGAAGCTGTTTTTATAAGCAGGGGAGTTTTTTCATACGTGTGGGTACACATTCATGAATGACTTAACAGATTATTTGGTTTGTTTTTCTTTTTTTTCATTGAGTTTTTTGTTGGTGGTGGTGGTGTTTGTATTTTCAACTTTCCTGCATATTCCTTTTTAGTCTAGACTGCTTGCTGCTCAAGGCAAATAGCATTTGTTGTCATTCTTATGTGAAGTGGGAGATATTATGGCACCTAACTTCTAAATAAATGATCAAACTATTTGATATATTAAAGCAATACATTATTTAAAAGTATTCTCTTGTAGTAGTATGCAAATAAATAACTTGATGAATGTAAGACAAAGCAAGGTAAAAGGTGATGCAGTCTTGTAACACTGGCTTAGACTCAGTAGTATGTCATCAAACCTCAGGAAGTCATGTTATTCTCATTTTCTTCTTGTGCAATATTATTTGTCTTTATGATACACATACAGCTTCATAGGGTGAATGTTGTAGGTGTGTTGTGTACATGCACCAGTTTTTTTTCAAACTGTTCCTACTAAAATACGTAAAATCTGAACACCAGAAGCCTTGGAAATGTCTTGTATATACGTAATAGGTGTTTGGTCCAGTTAAAACACACATCTAAATCTAGCTTTTAGTCTGCTAATGCTTATTGGAGAGCATATGTCTGAATTCTTGTTTCAATAAAATGTTTTCATGATTAAATGGTTAGTGCTCTATTTTCCTATAATGTGCATATATCTTTGTAGAGAAAGTATATACTTTGTAGGAAAAATGTAACGTTCACAACCTGGAAGCTTGTCCCATTTCCTTTTCAGTTTGAATGAGAAAGACTTCAATGATTGCTAGTTTCAATGAATTTCATCCATCCTTCAATTTTTCTTCAGTTGTTTTAGCAGGTTTCTATGAGAACACCTGATGGAGAATAGGAGATGAACTTTTATGAGGCAAAGTATTTCATTTTGCTGAAAAGTTTTATCTACTTACTCCTAAATTTTCTGAAGCAATTGTCCTGATCAGATTAATAAAACTCAAGCAAAAGTCCCTTTGAAAGCTGTTGTGAGCAAATAAAATTTGCTTTTGTTTGACAAATGTGTTCTAGAATTGATACATAATAATTTGAACAAAACTGAGAGAGGAAATTATTTCCTGCACTAAGCAATCATTTTTATTAACTTG
This sequence comes from Lagopus leucura, assembly GCF_019238085.1. Lineage (NCBI taxonomy): Eukaryota > Metazoa > Chordata > Aves > Galliformes > Phasianidae > Lagopus > Lagopus leucura. Next base: position 3,101,521 of record NW_024962268.1, on the reverse strand, counting down.
AGTACTGTGCTTTTCTGTTTTTGAAGCTCTTTGTTGTTTGCTGTGTGAGTAGGTAGTTCTTGTAGGCTGCTTAAGCTGTTTGCTAACAAAAGTACGTTTGTGAGACTTACTGTAGCATTTCACAAGGTTGTTTATCTTTAGAGTATGAAAGAGACTGAAACTTGACTGTTTCATTGTGTTCTGAACAGAGAAAACACTGATTTACAGTGAACTTTGAATTTGTGTGTGAGTAGACTTAGAAAAACTTACTGCTTTGCAGCACCAATGAGTAGCTGGTAGCTGAGAAATGTAAAACATCTAATGTTCAAGCATAAAAAGTGCTAGAATTTGCTGCTGTTTGCTTTTATCAGTGTATTAGCCTTTTCTTGTACTGAAGCTCTTGAATGCAGATGAAATGTTTTAATTATAGCTTGTAAAGTGCTTATTAATTTCCTGGAACAGAAGGAAAGGGAAGTCTAAGAGAGCAGTTGGGCAAATGAGGAAAAAGTGGTTCACGTGTAACCATGAGTCCTTTCTGCTAATGTTTCGATAAATGCACAGAGCGGGTAAATTATCTGATTGTTGGGGTGTGTTTCATGAGGGAGCTTCTCTGTTTTCCTGAGAGGTTGTCACGTCTGAGATGGCTAATGACCTTTTCTTAGACAGATCTGATGTCAATGCATTTTGCCAAAGAACTCAAAAGCAGACTTGGTTTCCTTATTTCTCTGGGGGAAAAATATTAATGGTGGAAGAGCACCAAGGAATTGGTGTTTTTGAAAAGCTACCCTCTTCTTAAATAATGTATTCAAGGACTAATTCCCTCTCTACGTGGTGGTTTTAAAATGAAGTGTGGAACTTCTAACACTGTTGGCTGTATGATGTGAGAAAGTGAGAAAACATCTGGGTTTATGCATGGAGGATGTGGACCTCAGTTGACTGGAACTTCAAGAAAGCAAAATGAAAGCGTTCAATGTGATATAAATAAACAAGTAAGATTTCCTTCTTTATATACTCCTTCACATACTAACCTAATATTTTTGTTCTTTACACTCTGTTTTGGTTGAATTAAAATTTATCCTTATTAATTTGCATTACTTTCCCAAAGCATAAATAACAGCAGGGTAAATGAGAATTACAATTCAGAGCATAATCTGGATAAATTAACTCATTTTTAGCAAATTTGCTGAATTTCAGGACTTTTAAGTTAATGATGTTTTGTGACGTTCATCTAACCAGAGTTGAACAGTTGCTGAGGATTTGTTTAGAAGCGGGAAGAGAAGCCAGCAGGTAGAATTCTGAGGAGAAAGCAAGGGTTTTTGAAAGTTCAGTGTTAATACAAAGCAAAACTCCTAGTGACTAAAACCAGAGTACCTCTGTGTAATATGCCCCTGAAGCATCTTTAGTATAACCAAATAACCCATAAGGTATTCTTAAAAAGGAGTCCTCAAGCCATTCAAATTGTTCCAAATCTAAAAATGTACGCTAAAATCAGATTTCTTAAGTCCATAGTACAAAAAAAGTCTCTGTGTGAAGTGTGAAGAATACTGGGTAAAATACTGAGGTATATTAAAGTATTTCTTTAAATTAATCTCAGCCTTCTATGTAAGTAGTTTAAGTCTTATATTTTTGCCTAAATGTAAGAGTTTATACAAGACTAACTTCTTTCAAGCTCAGAGAAAATCTTAAGTTTCTCTTCTAACTTGATGATATGCACCTGAAATATCTCAATTTTCTATTTTTTGTAATTGAAATGTTTCAACTTCCAACTGAGGCTTAAGTGCATCTGCCTATCCCTTCAAATAAATAACCATTTCAGTAATTTCACATGAACAGTGCTTAAGTAAGACTTTTGCTTGAACACTGTATAAATATTTATCTATCACATTATTTGTTTGTTAGCCACACTAAAGAAGATTTGAAAAATGCTAGTGAAGATGTCTTTTTCGTGCTATTTTGTTGTATTAGTTGACAGCACAGCAAGAACTTCTTATGTTTATCTAGTCAGAAACTAACATCATGGAGTTCTATTTTTTGAAAATAGAGCTCAATGTATCAACAGGAAATAAACTGTAGAAAAGTTACTGTAACACACTGAATTTGTTCACAGGCTTTCAACAGTTGAGAGCTATGAAATTCTAAGGCAATCTTTCTCTTCCTTTTACACATTTCTAGTTCTATCCCAAGACTGAACTAATCTATGTGTAATGCCAGTAAAGACATGCAAATAAATCCAAATCCAAATGTGCTGCATATCTCAGTAATATAATTCAAAATTAATAGAAACGTACATACAGTGTAGGAATGCTGTAAAAGCGTTTTTATTCAGCATATTAACATAACAAACTTCTTAAAATCTGAAGTTAAACAAAATCAGACTTTTGCTACTAGTACATTAAATTTCATTTTGCCATTTGGCAGGTCTTTGTGCAGCTGCTAAAGTAAGTTGGCTGTGTATTTATGTGGGCTATATTTACATTTGTACAGAAACACTGTGCAAGTGATCTTCAGGTTTTTTGGCCTTTAAGCATATTTTGGTAAGCTTACTGAATTGCAGTAAAACCACTTCTAGCAAACAGTATTTCTTCTAATGTTGATCAGTGAATGCTAGTTAGAAATACATCCTAGATAATTATTTTTTAAATAAAATTGCCAAGAGTATTTTCAGAAATGACATATGATGGGAAGGAATGGAAATAGTCTGCCATTTCTCCATCTACTTCCTCTTCTGGAGTTCAGATGCTTCATTGATGTATGGTTTAAAAATAATTTGCTTTGTCAGCAATAACTGTTGAGATCTGAAGAAGAGGAAGAATGTGGATACCTTATCTGTTCATTTTTTGGCATTTCATCCTAATACAAGCCTGTCCCTTCTCCCTCCTTTAGATCAGCTCCCAAGTAAGACTGGTATAAACCAAAGCACCAGTGCAGATGGAAAAAGAGATAGCAAGTAAATATTGTGTAACTTTGTCTTCATTTCCCAAGTTCATGAAGAACACAGAAGGAAAGTGGTGATGAGAACCTTTTTTACTGATACTTGTGACCTAATATAGGGACAAATTTGCTCTCAAGTAGTTCCTGTGTCAACCACCACCGCCCTTTCAAATTGATTTGAGTTGCCGAGTTCTATTGATTTTTGTTTTGCAGCACATCAATAGAGTCCACATTTTTCATTTTGATGTTGACTGTTTGGATCTTACAGGATACCATATTAGTTTCTGTAACAGTTTTTACAGCTAGTTGTAGTACAGATTATTTGTCCATGAAATTGACCTTGCATATAAGAGGACTGTTTAAAAAGATTTTGAAGTAACTAATTCTAAAAGACATTATGAAAGAAGGTAAATGCTGGCATAAATGGAAAAGACAGGTGAGTTAAGTACATCATTATATCTTTTTATTGCTGCTAGAAATCAGGTTGTTTGTTTTGTGTTGTTGAAATATCCAGAGTTTATAACTGGAGCACAGGTCTTATAAGGAGCTGCTGAGGAAACTGGGATTATTTAGTCTGGAGATGAGGAGGCTCAGGAAGACCTTATTACTTTCTACAACTACCTGAAAAGAGGTATGATAAATGAAGGGGGGGTTAGCCTATTCTGCCAAGTAACTGTGATAGGATAAGATGTAATGGCCTTAAGTTGTATCAGGAGAGGGTCAGATTAGATATTAGAAAAAATTTATTCTCAGGAAGACTGGTGAGGTATTGGAACAAGCTGCCCAGGAAGGTGGTAGAGTCACTGTCCCTGTGTTGTTCAAGAAATATATTGGTATGGCTGGCACTGAGGGATCAATGGGCAGCATGTTAGTGATCAGCTGAAGTTGGACTAGATTATTTTAGAGATTTTTTCCAACCTTTATGATAATTCTTGTTGTGATTACTTGTAGTTTTCAGTTTGTGTAACAGATGTTTTGTGTTAGGGAATTTGTGATGATAAAATGGAACACCTAAGCTACAAATAATATAATAACAAGCTGGTGACAAGTATATAATATTTCTCAAATACTTATTTACTAGTGAGATTATTATAAGTAATCTCCCACTGGTCTCCCCCTATATAGTTGGTTAAATCTAGCTAAGCTTGGTAGGAGTTTTCTGAAATGGTAAAAGTGCAAGGATTGCTCCAGGATGAAGTCCTTCCCTCTTGCCATGTACTTTTGAGGCTCTGATTGGCAGCAGCAGTGGAACTTGCTTGAGAGGACACTTGAAAACTTGATTGTGTTAAGCTGTAAAAAGTTCAAATCTCTTTTTAACAGACTTAAACTTTTAGGCAGTTTGCTGCTGAACTGTAAGGATCTGTGCTGAAAGGTGTTGCCAAAGCATTGTTCGCTAATTTGAAACAAGAAAACTATGAATTGTTGCTCAGGCTTATACAGTAACTTAGATCTAGTCCTGCTGCAGTTCTGTCACAGTCATATATTGATATAAACCACGTAACTTATGTCCTTGTATGTTCACATTTGACACCTCCCTTCAAAATCAAATTTGTCAGAACACTCCCTAGTAAGTAAACAGAAAGTTAGGTCCAGTAATAATCTTCTGAACTCTGCAATAATAAGCTTATTTATTTTGGATTTTGGCCTGAATCTCAGGCTGAAGTGGGAAATGTCCAGCTGAAAGATGTTATTTCAACTGTGAGTAACTTTTAGCTTCTGAAGTTCATCAGCCCTTTAGCTGTAGATGTTGGCTTTTATGTTTTGTTCTTCAGTGATCCCTGACCAGTATGGTACCAGAAAAGAAAAAAACTGAAGAGAACTTCTTAAGGGTCTTAACATTAATTAATTAATTCCTCCCTTAAGAATTACTTTCATTTAATACTATTCAATACTGTGTGTGGTAGTAAGTTAGACTATTGGGTATTGTAACGCTGTGTGGTCATAGGATCACTAAGTTGTTTCTGCTGTTAGAAGGATTTCCTTCATGCATTCTCATCTGCTCTGAGTTGTTCTGTTTAAAAGAGGTCTTACAGTCATTCTGGAAGAGATTACTTCCATCATTTTTGCTCCGCTTAACATTTCTTGTCTTTTGCATTAGACTAAATAGCTCCCCTTTCCTCAGTCATTCTTTACGTGAACTTGTTTTACAGCTCTCTTCCTTGTATTAGTTTCGTCCAAACTCGGTTCTTACCTTTCTCTGAAGTACAGCACCAAAACTGGACTCATTGTTCTTAATGATGATCTTACAGATGTTGAACAGAATGTAGGATTATTCTGTGGGTCTTGTAGACTATACTGTTTTGCAACACCATGTTTTTTTCACTTAGTTAGTGGCTCACAGCCCCATTACTGTTTATCTTTAAATCTGTAGATTGTTAGTTGTGCTGTATTTGTGCAAGTAGAACCAAGAAATTGTACCATATAAATCTAACTGTTTTTCTTACAGTTTTTGCTGCTGTTCCATCACCTTATGTTTTTTGAAATACATTGTCTCTGATTTTGGTTTTATTCCAGAAACAAATATTTGTGCTGCTTGGGTACAGTTCTGCTTTTGAAGCAATGATTCTTGTTAATCTAATATTTTCTAGCAAATGGTGAGAATGGTGGCTGACTGAGTAATGAAAGACTACGTCACTTAGCAGTATCATGCTGAGTTTGTGTGCTATTCTTATGCGAGCTTCTTACCAGCAGCTGTGTACATGTATAAACTTAAGACTGTCTTAAATCTTTGTGTCCATTAGAGCTGTGATCACTGTTGGCCATATGTTCCTAATTAAAGTTTTCTCCTCCATCTTGTCTGAACATTAAGTAATAGTCTTTGTAATCTTAGTGGGCTCCTGAACTCTCCTTTGAATCTCCTGCCCTCAAACAGCAGTGAACTTAATTGAGAATTTATTAAACTGCACTTATTCCCTTTAATTAGCTAAACACATGAGTTGGCTGAAGATTCATGTGTAAAAAGGTTAGACTACAGCCAGATAACTTTGAACCAGGGTGTTCTGAAATGCCTGGAAAAGTATCTAAAGAGTGCTTGAAAATTACAGGCCAGAATGCACATTGGCAAAGCATTGCCTCATGAGTGCAATGTGAAGTGAAAGCAAACATTTCAAAAATACTAACATAATATCAAATAACAGTAAAAGCTGTAATGCTGCTGCTAAGGTGTTAAGATTGTCAGTCTATTTTTGTAATGTTATTTAATGTAAGGTGGTGTATATGATTAAAATAAGTGTGGTGCTCAGTCTAATGCCTAAGGTGACAAGAACTAGGGAAAGCTTGTGCACCAACCATGCAGCTGGCTGTGCAGTAAATAAACACTCTCATTCTGTAAACGAGAATTCTGCTGATAAGACAGATGTTATTGATTTATTTTGTAAAAACAGCTGTAGTAAGTAATATTGATGGGGCATACTTTCATTTCTTAGAAATCAGGGAAATGCCAGTGCATGTATCTAGCAGAATAGCACTACTCTTTCTCTGTGGCAGCAGCAGAACCTTTCTGTACAATCTCCCTGAAAATATTGTTCGTTGAGAGACCTGTGTCAAACTTCATTTTGGTCAAGTTCCCCCTTCAAATCAGGGCAGGTGTTTGTCTTTGTACTAGAACAGAAAGTAGAGACTGAAATGTGGAAGTAGTGAGTAAGAAACAGTTAAAGTTGGCACTTGCCAAATGCATCTACTTACTGTTTACTCAGAATCATTACTCATCAGCTTAAACAACACCATGTGTTAACAGTTTAATAGGAGTCCTAGATGCTCTATATGCTTCCTACCTACCAAATTCAGGTGGTTTTGTTGTGTTTTTTATTATTATTATTTCTAAAAAGACATTGCAAGGGATGTTTTCAGTGAGCAGGGAACTTTTCATTATATAAAGCTCATTAAGTTGATATTGACAGACCAGGATCACACCCTAGCCTGGGGTATAGGTGCTGCTCAGCCAGCCTCATGGGTGGCTGTTCCAGTAGCAGTGGGTATATATTTGTGAACATTCAGTAGAGGGAACTTCAAATCAGTTTGTCTGTGACTTTTTGGTTCTTTTGCCTCCCTCTTTCCCCTCTGGTCCTTCAAAAAATAAAAATAAAAATAAAAATTCTTTTTTTGTTGTTTCTTTTAGAAACAATGACAAGACTTGGCATCTTCTGCTTGTATAAGTTCATTGTCCACTTACCCTAATTGGAAGCTTTGAAATTAATTCTTCTGATATGTTTGACACTGTAGAAGAATAAAAAAAAAATCTGTCTGTGAGAATAGATAATGCTTCAAAGTATGCATTTGCTCCCTACAGTGTCATTTAGATGAATGGACTTTCTGCAGAGGAATCAGAATTCTGATATCTTGAACATAGCTATTCAAAGTGGGGGAAGAAGAGATGCTTTAAAATACTAGGAGCTAAATATTATTGTCAGATACATTGATAGATATGAATACAGGCTTAACAACATGTTGAGGCTTGGGCAGGAAGGAGAATGTAGAGGTGTCCATCCCTCCTTCTTGTGTCTCCATGATCTGAAATAACTTGGGAGGATTTGGTAATTACCTCGTGTTGCTGGTTTAAGAGGATGGCTGGTGCTGATAAGTTGATAGGCACTTGTCCTCATATACATTGTAACACTGAAAGTGAAACTTGTTGTAGGGAAACCATGCTTTTAGGGAAAGATGAGATGTATTAATACTTAGTAGAAATTACAAAAGTGTTTATTCAAAATTGAATCAAGTATACCCTTTCAAGGAGGGAAATCAATATTGCATATTTCTGACAGATTCCATTATTTTAGCACTGGTATCAGCAGGAGCTCTTAAGTGACAAGCAATGTTATTTGTATTCATGTTACAAAACTTGCAAAGTACATTTACTGCTAGTCATAGTCTATTTCCTGAAAGAAGACTTCAGTGGAAAGTGAATCAGCAGTTTCAGTTGACTACATAAGCATAAGCTGCAGTAAGCTTAAATGTTGTCAGTTGCAGACTGTTGAAACTTCCCTTTCAGAGAAGGAAAAAAAAATAGTTCTTGCCTTTCTTGCCACCCTTGGGTTTGTATTCCAACAGTAGCTGTAAGTTGCAGCTTTATTGATAAATGCTTGCAGTTGAAACTCCTTTAAGCTTGACTAAAGCTTTAATTCCAGACTCACACACTTGATTAATTATAAACAAAATAGATTGTTTCACTTCAACCAACCCAGTCTTTGCTTGTGTGTTCCAGTTATGTTTCATAACAGTCACTTTGGCTTTAGGAGTAGATACTGTAGTTCTCAGAAGAATACTTCCTTGTAGGGTGGAGACTTGGAAGTGTAACGGAACTTGCTCTGAGCAGAAGGTGGGACTAGACAAACCCTGTGACCTCTATTACTCTGATTCTGTGATAAATCCACATTCCTTACATAGCAGTTAAATCAATATTGTTCATGCTATATTTTCTACTTCACACTGAAAAGAATCGCCATTCCTATTTCAAAATGATTTTTTTTTTTTTTAATGAACAGCAAAATTTTACTGCCTCAAATTTGCAGATTTTTGGGTTTCTTAAATGGGGGATCTGGTTTAACCCTGTCTCCTTTAAGTTTTTTCCTTTTCATACACTGTTCTAAGATATAGCATATACTTATTCCCATTCTTGCTTATACCTACCCCCAAATATGCTGAACTGTGGTTAAGCTGGAAATAAAAATAAAATGTGTATCATATAGTGTGTGGTGTTCAGCAGGTTTAAGGAAACAGTAGGCAAACCTACCTGTTTGAAATGGAAAAAGAAAGTATGAAGGTAAACAACAGCAAATTAGATTACATTTACTGTAATCTAATCAAGCTACACATAGGACTTAGATAAATTAGATATAACTATACTTCAGAGACTTTTGTGGCTAGCAGTTGCTCTAATTCTTGAGGAGCAACCACCATGGCTTCTTCTCAGCTCATTCCCATGACTTGCGTCAGTAGCTGGCAATACCAGTCATACATTGCTTCTGTTTCTGGAATATCCACGTGAGTAGACAGGTGTTTCTCTGTGCACCTGGAGAAAACCTTGGTCCCTTATGTATTTGGGTTTGGTCACATGAAAAGAAAGTGCAGCGTGTGACCTGAGTCTGCAATTAGAAACAAACTTGTGTCAGCTGACTGAAAAGGCTTGCTGCCAGACATATTGATCTGCAGTGCTTCACTACAAAATGTTTGGGGAAAAGTTCTTCTTCTGTGATACGCAGGCAGTCTGCAAAGTTTTGTTCTACTGTCTTAGACTCTGGAGCTGAGCTGAGTTGAGCACTTTTGGACGACAGTACCATAGCTCCACTTTTCTGCCATTTCTCTGGCTAGTGCTTTTCTGTGCCTGAGCAGTCAAATATATATGTAGATCTGTGTGAAGATCCTGTGGCAGCATGCGTTCTGTCAATGCTGTGGAGAATGGACAAGGAACTGTAGTGCAGTTAAGGCACAAGTTCTTGCAGAAAGTGCTCTGATGGCTTAGAGCACGATGGTGCTGTAATGAAATGAGACAGTTAATCACTACAAGGAGGCTGAGTCATGACAAGCTACTAACTGCTCATTTTTATCAGCAATACGCTGTTCTCTAGCTGATGTTTTCTGTGGGCAGATTTTTATTTTGGTGTTCAGCACTATACTGGCATCTGTTCTGGTCTTATGCAAAGTTTTTTTTACCCCTCTGGAAGACAAGTAAAAAAAAAACGTGCATGCAGCCTAATGTGCAACCTAACAATGGCCAACAGTATTACACCCTTGAATTAAATGAGTCATAATGTTTACTTTTGAAGTCCTGAGCATTTTGGTAAATAAATCCTTTGGTCTTCTTTCTTCCTTGTGCATTAGAAGTAGCCTTTTGTTTCTCCAGCAAGTTCCCAAGTTTTTCTGCAAGGGCATGGTAGGTCTGCTTATTGTGGAGACCTGTGCTGTATTTGAAGTTGTGCTTCTTATTGTCTGCACAGAGGGAGTTGTCTTGCAGCAAGGAAAAACATTATCTTTTCACACAAATAGGTCACTGTAGTGTGTGGGGTGCTTTTGTATTGACAGATTAAGTTGTGTTTAGTATTTTTACTGATATGTGTACTGACATTGTGTGTAAAGTCTGATCACATTTTAAACTATCAAATACTAGAATTCTGAAACTTTCATTGCATAGAACAGCCTTACAAACATCCCTAAACCTGCTTAAGTTTGTCTTGTGGATAGAGTAAATGAGTTATTACAAATGAAGTATCCTTGTATCACTATTTCGTACCTTATTATGAGTTTGGAAGGGTTTAACCAGAAGTCTGTTTCTTTTGCTACTTTTCAAAGTTCATATACATACAGGGAAAACTAGTTTGGTGAGAGCCTACTTACTACATACCCTATTTGTGAACACAGCCTGTGCGTGTTATTACATAGTATATGAAGCTTATTCTCACAGTAAGCTGTGTTTGACAGCTGCAGACTAATGGCAGAGCAGCTGAATGTGAATCTCTTCTACTTGGTCATGAGTCCTTGAGGCAGAGCTGTACCATTTTCTGTACGTCATGTATTAAGTGACATACTAATTGTGAAGTTATTCTGAGCCTCTGTGCTTAAATAGATGAGCTTTTAAGAAATTTGTGTCTAAATGTGCCAGAGAGCTTAATTTTGTGCTGATAACTTTGGACGATCTTAACTGGAAGTAATCATGTTGTTTCATTGTTTTGAAATTAATAGAGAGACATCTTATAATTTCATTAATCTCCAAAATGTAATGTGTAACTTCTCGTGTATTGTCACTCTTCTAGCAATAGACGTCATTACTTCTTTTGTACTGAGAACTTTATGTAGCCGTGTGCTTGAAGTGTAATTATAAAGGCTAAAGGTAAAAGTGCTCTGTTTTTAATTGTCTGCCAAGAAAAGGAGGTTTGTATGCACAGGGACTGAAGCAGAAACAGGATAAGGGTTACTGTTGGACTTTGACCAATAGTAACCTTTAGATGTATCTGTTTGCTTTTCTTTAGTTCCCTCTAGTGGATACAAAGGATATCGACTTGGAGATTAACTGATGTGTTTTTCAAAAGTGTATCTTAAATAAGCTCAGTCTGAAATATTATGAGGTGGATAGGAATAGTTCGCCCAGTCTGCCTTGTTAAATGCAGAGTGTATATGTTATTTTGTAGTAGAAATACATACTCCCATGCTTCAGGTTGGTGATTCAATAGCTTTTGGAGACGAGTTTTTATCCTTGTAGATATTCAGACATGTGCCTTACCTGAAACTTAATCATACAGAGACCTTAGCACAATCTAAATTTTTTTACCATAGTATTTTGAGCCTTCAAAAACAGTTGAGAGCTGCACTATGTGAATGTTTTGCTCTTCTGTGTCTGAGGTTAGTTTAGGTGTTATGTCTAACTACTTGAAGAGCTAAGATGAATTATCACTTCAGCATTCTGCATTTGTTATGTCAGACTTGCTTTTGGCCTATAGGCTAATATCAGAATGGCAGAATCAAGAAATGCTAGTCCCTGTAAACCTATTCATCTTTATCTTCTTGAACTGTCATTACGTCTATTGTGTACTGATAAAAATCAGTCAGTACATAAATCCTTTAATTTGCTTTCTTCTTGGTGCACTAGAAGCAGCCTTTTGTAAGCTTAGGATCTTAAAATATTACAAATGTTTCTTACAAACTCTTCATGTTATGTAGAACTATTCTTTTTTTAGTATAGTTAGTCTTTCAGAACTTTATCATTGCTACTTTCCAGCTGGTGTGTTGGTCTTCTGAAAATAAATAAATATCATCTGACAGTTTTTGCCTAGTTAGTTTAGACTTAAAAATTCTTATTCTGGGAAATTGATTCTGTGTAAAATGGTAATGGTAGGAAATGCTAGGACTCTGTGTGAATAAAGAAATTTTAGTGCAGACTGGGCTTTGTTTCTAAATAACCATTATTTTGATACAAATAGGTTGCCTTTATACAGCTTCAGCCCTGGCCAATTTCAGGAATCTGAAATTTTGTCAGGAACATGAGGAAAAGATGCTGTCCCAAGAAGTCTTTAAGTTTGTATAAACTTTATGCAAGTCTGCAATTAGTACAGTAAACCTTCTTTGGTAATTTGAAAGGAGTGAGGGAATTGAATAGTGAGTACTATAGCAAAAAGGAAATGGGAAGAATAAGGAACAGGTTTTGAAAACCAAGGAAAAACTGACCAGATTTGTTGGTTTAAGAATGCAAGACTAGCTCTTTTTAAAATTTTCTCCACCTTTTCCCAAATGACAGATAAAATTGCAGTTTAAACTGAACACATTATTATAGCTATAGTTTATAATTATAGCTATAGTTGCTATAGTTTCTCTTTGGGTGTAGAACTGATTCTTCTTGAATCCTCTTTTAGTCTTAATTTGGACTTTACATCTTCACCAGTTCTTCTTCAAGTATCTGCTACTTTCTACATGCTCTAGAGTATGCCAAGCATTTAATAGAGATTTTTATTCTGATATCTAGGTGATTGAAAAGAGAATAGAAGGAAAGTAGATCCGTTTCTGTCTGTGGCAGTGGCAGCTGAAGAAGATGAGTAACAGAATAAATGACATTTTTGTTTTTCCAGAAGGGTTTAATAGCATATCTGCTTATTGATTAGCATAATAAGCTTTATGCATATCTGTACGTTTGTTCAGTATTTCTGTAAGGCTTTTTGAGATGTCTGTAGATCCTGTCAGGACACTAAGTGGTTGAGTTCTCGCCTATCAGTATTGGCCAGGTTACTCCAAGCTATGTCTCAGCATAGCACAGAGAGATGTCACCCACTTGGCAGAGGGAAAGCTGCCTTTCAAAGTCTTAAAGCAAGTCCAAAAATGTTCTCCTGCGTATTGGGAACCTAAACCAGAGCATCAGTGCTTTTTATGGCAGCGCTTAATAACAGAACAGAGATGGCTGGTTCTTGTTTAGCTCTACAAATCTTGTCTGTTTCCTGATAGCCCAGATTCACAAGAGAGGCAAATGTCATTCTTGCCCTTTCTTCATATAACCTGGTGGCCCAGCAGTACAAGATGCATTAATTTTACTTCTAAGTCAGCAAATAAGGGGAAGCAGTTACTGTCAGCTTGGTCTTTGACTCTTTTGCTCAGGGAGGTCATGCTCTTCTTCAGTGATCCTAGATCTAAGAAGCAAAATCTCAAAGTCTTTCTGTTGCTCACACTCTGTAGACTCCATGATGTCTCCTCTGCATCCTGCCTGTTCTTATCTGCTTGGATCACACGTTCCACCCTGTTAATCTGATCTGGAGTTTCAGCCTTTAAAGCTGCTGAATAATATTTAGTGAATTGGCTTCAAGTGCAAAATAGCAGTTAAAAAACCTAATGGAAAAGCAGTATACATCCATGTAATTAAACAGGGGTGTGAACTACATGGATAAAGACTTGTTGAAGTCAAATTATTTGCCTTTGATTGCCTCTTTGTCAGCCTTATATTTTCAAACCTGCAATAGTTTGTGGTTCCAGGACTTATTAACCTTTACATCAGTATAGCTTTTGCTGATGCTAAAGATGCCCATTGTTCATGAAAGCATACAGTGACTTACCAAAACTATACAGAGTTTGAGTAGTAATGACCCAAAAGATGTTGTTAGTTAGACTAAGCAAGCTGTTACAATGTTTACCATAATCTCAATGCTGTACTATAGCTATAGCGTCTATTTTTATCAGTTTCCTTTTTATACATATTCTCCAACTCAGAATTTCTATTGGTCTTGGGCATTTAAGATGCTTATTTAGAATTGTGGTGTTTATCGCTGTTAAGAGCAGAAAGTCTATATTTCTTTTCCTGTTTTTGCACATGTGAAGAAAGTTCACTTTGGAACATTTTCTGCTTTTTAACCTTTCTTAATAGTCTACTACACTGTGTTCAGGAGGGCTGTAAACTGCTGTGACCTGGATTGTGACATTCCTGTCTTTGTCTTCCTGCTGACTAATAGCCACCCGGCTTTCAGTACCTTAAATTTCCATTGCCAGAGCCTGTAAAACAACTCATAAAGCAGATGTGTGTTAATTATTGTTTCAACTTCCATATACAGAAATGCGTCCCAAAGTGCCTTTAGTTCTTATGCACTCTTTCCTTGGGTCATGTTAGCAGTGCCATTTCTTTCTTTAAGTACGTGCTGAAATATTCAGTTAGTTGGAAAATCACCCTTGGATCATGCGTGTTTGACAGAAGACCTGTTCTGCTTAGTCTATGCCAAATCCTTCATATTATCTTCCAGCTCTTTCACATTTCTCGTTTTCTTGCAGACTTTTTTTTTTTTTTTTTTTGAGTTACTGTGGCATTATCTTTTAAATGTTTCAGTGGTATTTTTTCAAAAATACTGCAGAAAAGATGATTACGGTTGCTATATCTTAATGTCTGTTTCATCACCTCCTAGGCTGAGTCTTATGTCTCAGAGGGAGGAGCTGCGTGCGTTATGTAAAATATTAAATAATTTATGATGGTAGCTGAAAATAACTGCCTTTGTGGACAAACATACAGTGAAGCAGTTCACGTGTATTAAAAAAGGCATGATCAAAATAATTCTTCAAGACGTGGGACCTTAATTTGCTTTATTTGATCTTTAAGTGGAGGAGCTTTTCTGCAAGTCTGTGCTTTATTCCAGAGGATTACTGACCCACTTTAGGAAACCCTTAACTTGCGGATCAGTGTGAGCTAGAATGGAAATCTACAATATGATTCTGTGAATACTTAACGGTTTTACTGAAAACAGCACTTCTGATGCCTTGCTTTGTTGCTCATAGCAGCTCCTTCTCCGGTAAAGAATCACATGAAGCTCTGGTTAATGTGACTCTTTCCTCTCACCTGTCATAATGAAAAAACATTTTGGAAGGATTACTGGATTTTGTGCAGCATCTTAGAAAGCCGAAGCTGTTGCTGTACTTACCAATGCCAGTTTTAGTGCATCTAAATCTATGATGCATGCATGGAATTCCAAAGAACTGCATCTGTAAACTGAGCATGGTAATTTCGCCGCAGCGTTTGGTGCTATGAATCAGTACTATTTCTCTGAGTTATTTTTGTTTTCAAACAGAGACTCTTAGTACTATCATATGGACTCTACTCATTTTTCCGATTTTTTACTCTGGGAAATTAAAAATTGTGTGAACAGAAGAAGCTTGTGTCAAGATTCCTCTTCTCAATGTAATTGTGCATTTCTGCAGTGAATAGTTAATGATGTTCTGCTTTGCAAGACATAAATGCGGCAGTGACCTGCTCTCGTTTAGATGTTGCGGTAGTAGAATGGTGGGGCTTTGCATGGTGCATGCTTTCATTGTTTGTGTTAATCTGCTCGCATGTGCCTGCTGTGAGCTGGATGACTTGTTTCTGCATCAGTGATAAAGCAATGCTTATTTTCTCTTTCTCCTTATGAATAACTATTCTTAGTCTTGATTTCTCTTTCCCTTCATTTATTAAAACATAATAAAATATTTTAGTTTTGTGAATGCCATCTATAAATGCAGAGATTTCAGATTCATGTTGTGCTATTCAGTGCGCTTGCTTCTTGGTTGCAAAGAGCTAGAGCTGTCTAAATGCTTTTTTGTGTTACAGCTTTGAGTTTGCATGGTTTGCAAGCTTATAGATTGCTGTCTTGTGTTAAATACTGATAAATAAATAAACTGCTTAGTTATAAGCACAGATTATTGTCAAATGTACTGCTGAGAAGATATCTTTTTAAAAAATCAAGCTTGAATAATTAGGCAGGTTGGAGTTCGTTTTTTTTTTTTTTCCACTCAGCTTTTATTTTGTGAATTAATTCAAATGGACATTAATATAAGGGTAATGTTAGAAGAAAAGAATTAAAGCCAGTGTAAGTCACAAGGCTTTCTACTTCCGGGATTTATTTTCTAAGGTCTATAGAAGTACTGTTAAAATGGACCTCAATTAATTCTTCAGGTATGGACGTTACAAAAATTCACTTACTAAAATTAAATCTCTCATTTTTTCACACATGTGCCTTTCTCACTTGAAAGAGAAAACATCAGAATACGTCTGCTCTTCATCATTAAAATCCTGGCTGCAATACATTGGATATTTTTTGCTACATTTTAAAATTGATCTGTTCACGAAGTCATATCCTAGTGAAATGTTTTCCCTTCTTTCTAACTTGTACAACTTAAATAGAGATTAAATAAGATCCTACTGTTAAACTGGCAGAAGTAGGAACGCATTCAGAATCATCTTAATATTTGTAGTGTATGATTAAGTAAACAGTGAAGTTGACACTGGAACGTTTAATTTTGTTTAGATTTGCATTTAAAGGAAATGTTAAAAGAAATATTTTATGATTTATAGTCTATGCTTCTTAAACACTTCTGAGGTGAGATAGTATTGTATGCCAAAAACTCTTAATCGTACTTTCAAATATTTTTTTTTTATCTTGCCTGCTTTGATTTCACTTGTCATCCTTGGAGGACTCAAAGTCCATTTAAAAAAAAAAAGCCACAAACTCCTACTTGAATGTTTTAAGAAAACTGATCAAAGCTTTAGAATTTGGTTACCTAAAATCCAGTGGTCGAAGCTGTAAGTTTTGTACTGTAACACTAAGAGCATTGCAATTCAAAATGCCGTTCATTATCCCAAATGTATTATCAAAGCCCCTTATTACTTCAACTTCAATTGGTATCTTTAAATGAGGGGGTGAAAAAAAAGCTCACCGCTGTATCCAACAGATACCTTAAGGACATGCTCTGAAACAACTAGTCAGTTCTGAAAAGTGGAGCCTTTAGCTCTTTTATAGCTATTTTCCTAGGACCTTTCTTACTGTAAAATAGCTTTAAAGTTGTGGTTCGTAAGAAATGACTAAATGATGTAAACATCCTTAAAGTTTGACTTAAGGAAACTGCTTCTTGCATTCTGTACTTTCACTCTAAACTGTCATTGAACATAAACTTCTGTGTCAAATAGATTATTATATTTCTCTACTTCTTGTGAATTAAAGCAACAAACTTAAAGACATGCCATATAAAATCTTTCAAATTTACAAATGCCTCTTTTGTTGTTGTTGTGTTATGTAAATTAATCATTTAACATTCTTTCAGACTGGACTTCTAGACTAGTCATTTCTAACTACACTTGTCTTTCTTGGTCACATTTTTTTCAACTTCTTTTCTGCTTTTGATAATCCATTCTGTTTTTTGTTTTTTTTAAAAAAAGTTTATTATGTTTCCTCAATTCTTTTTTTTTTTTGTCTTTGGCTTTATTCTTCAGACAGGCCAAATAGCCTCCTCCTTGTTTTTTTCTGAATAATCTCATTCAGTCATGTTCATTCATTACTGTGTTAACAACTCTTCAGCCTTACCTTCATTTTGACAAAATGGAGTTTCTCTGCCTCTGTTCCTTTGTAACTCAAACATCGTGCAAATACTCCTGTTTCAAACAGCACTTCGAACATTTTTTCATTACTCCCCATTTTAAAAACTCTGTAAGTTCATTTGATTTATTTATCAACACTTACCTCACTTTCCAAAGCAGGTTCTAGTTCTTCCAGTAACAGCTAAGAACTTTATTGCTGCCTGTGGTTCCTTATTACTCATTCTGTATCACCATCTCCCTGCCCCTTCAGGATTTCTGTGCTGCAGCATTTCTTTTTCCTGCCAAAGATCCTTCACAATGTTGTCACTGTGTAATTGATCAAATTCACCGATTGGCAGCATTTCAAATATTAATCTGAACACATTGTTTCTTTCATACATTCACGTTTTTCTGACTGTTTACATGAATTCATGGAGAAACATTTTTCCTTCAGTTCCTCAATATCTGCGCTTGTAGTTTTATCTGTAAAGAAATTCATGAAACTTAATATTTTTATTGTGTTTTTGTGCTTTTTTATTCAAGGTATAGTCTTTGTTTTCTGTAATATTCAACTATTTAAATCTTGTTGTCTTCTGCCTTTTGTTTATGCAGATGCTCTTTTTCAGTTATTTTGAGTTTTATACAAAGAATATTGCTGAGGAAATCTGGAACAAGAAAAATTGTTGGCAGTTCTTATCTGCTTTTCTCTGATCTCTGCTAATTTTTTTTTTGCTTTTAAAAATAAAAAAAATCACTGTTTCAGCAGTGGGAAAGATTTACTGAGACTGTTGGTTGTCTTCATACTGAGCCATCTGAACTCTGTATAATTGTAGAGTACTGTACATTTTGTGAATGTTGTGTGAAAATTGCTTATGGGAGATCACAGATACCAAAGTAATTGAAAGTTTCCAATTTTTATACCCTTAAATACATGGGTTTTTGGACTTTTGGGGGATGCATAACAGGTTGTAGGTAGCTACTGTTTTTCCACATCATTATGATAACAAAACATAGATTTGTATTAACTTCATAGATATTAAATCAACATCTTGAACTTGCAGGCGCAATTTGAGTTAAGCTTCTAATACGTAGTGACAAGAAACAAGGTTTTAGAGGAAGTGATGTTAATTGCTTTTACGGCATCTTCTCATATTTAAAACCTCCCTGTGTTTTTTGTGCGGTTTGTGTTTTTCAGACTGAATCTGGCTATGGATCAGAATCAAGTTTACGCCGCCATGGCTCCATGGTGTCTCTTGTTTCTGGAGCAAGTGGATATTCTGCAACATCCACCTCTTCGTTCAAGGTTAGTGAATAATGTTCTCTTAATATGGATGCGTAAAAAAGATGCTTAAGCAAATGAGAAAAGGATATATTATGTGAAGGTTCACTCACACAGCAAGAGGAAAGAGTACCAACTTTTTGGTTTACTATGTAATTCTGCATATAATAAAGAATATATTGTACAGGAAGCTTTAACATGCCTTTAAGCAGTTGTCCATTTTAAATTACAGTATCTTCTGATGGCAAGAGAAATCAAACCTGTTAGGAGAATTTAGCCTTTCCCAGTGTATTCCTGAGCATACAAGGGCTTCTAATTAAAGGATATGCTGGTTCTGTGATTTAACAGGTTTGATTATTAATACCAGATGACAAATGACTTTTCTCATTTCTAGAGTCTAAAATGTTTAACATTTCTATTCGAATAAGCGTTGCTTCGTGTAGGAGCAGAAGAGGAGCAACACTAGAAAGGTGTGTCTAGATCGGTTCGAAAACTAGAGCTGACTGTTTTCAGGCAAATAGCTGCAAACCTGGGATTAAGCAAAGCTTTTGTTAGTAAGCTTTTTTGAATGCTCTGATGTAGCAAGTGCAACAGAGAGGAAAAGTTGAGGCCAGCGAAAAAAATGAGAAAGGAACACTTGTGTATAGATTCTTATAATCATGTTCTTTGAACATTAACAGTGTTTTTTAGCAATTGATACCTGAAAGATCATCAGTGTACCTTTGTTGTGGCTGCAGAAATTCTTTTTTTCATTGAACTACTGTAGAATATTTAGAAGCATTAGAAATGTTTTTCTCTTGTATTTTCAGAAGGGCCATAGCTTACGTGAGAAGCTTGCAGAAATGGAAACCTTTAGAGACATCTTGTGTAGACAAGTTGATACTTTACAGAAATATTTTGATGCTTGTGCAGATGCAGTTTCCAAAGATGAACTCCAGAGGGATAAAGGTAAAATTGTTATTGGAAACACTGACCTCCTTAAAATCTAAATTTCTATACTGTAGGGAATGTTTCTGTGTAAATAATTTCAAGTATTTGCACTGCAGTAGTTGGATTCCTTTTAAAAACTGCTTAACTTTGCTCTTAACCTGTAGCTAACAACCTCATTGGAAAAAAAAAAAAAGATCTTTTTAGCACTTGATGTAATCAAGTTAATTTACAACTGCATTTCTTACCATTACTTTGGAAAAAACATTTGAGTTTTAGTTTGATAGGAACAGTATGTTCTTACATAAAAGCAAAGCTGTTGCCATATTGTATTCTTCAGAGGTGTATTGGCTGAGGGTAGAATACTGTTCAACTTGAGTGTGCACTTGCAATAATAGACCCAGATGAGGATATCTGTGTATCTGAATAGTTTTTCTCAGAGTGCAGCTTGTTTTCATATTCATACATGTTTCTTGGGGCGTTTATATTTATTTTTGGGTTATCTCTCACTATAAAAAGTCCTGAAACTTTTTTTAGTGAGCAAATGATAGATACAGACAATCCAACTTTTTTGCTAGCATAGAAGAGCTGAATTGTGGTTCTTTCGTGTAATCAGTTATACAAGAACCTTCATTTGGACACTGACCAAAAATATCATAATTATTTCTTACAGTTACGTTGTGGTTCTGATGGGGATTAAAAAAAAAAAGACAGGAGGATCATGACTTTCTGTTTTTATTATAGAAAAAATATCTTGCGCTGCTTAGCTGTGAAAATGCTCCTAGTTTCTTCTTATGCACCCTAAGAATTAGAACAGCTTTCTTCCTTCCCTGACATACTACCTTTCTCTTCCTAATTCAGTGGTAGAAGATGATGAAGATGATTTCCCTACAGTGCGTCCTGATGGGGACTTTTTACATAACAGTAACAGCAGTAGGGAAAAATGTAAGTATGTCTAAACTTCACTGGAAATTGAACTTGAATAGTATGATAAGCCTTATATGACTGATATTTATGCTTTTGTCTGAGAGGAAAGCTATAGGAATGGCATTTCAAATTTGTTACAGGAAATTCTTGTTCATTTTAAAATTATCATTTGTTAGATTTTTTTTATGATTGTCATGAGTTAAGTTTAATTTAATTCACACAGGTATTAATGGAAGGTTGTCAAGCTGATAGTTGCTGTTGTGTTCGAAGTCATTTCCACAAAATTCTGCTGGAACAGCTGTGTCGTTAAAATATTGGGAACTGAGAGTTGTAATAGATAATCATTCTTTGTCCTTGCTACTGTTGTCAACTTGTATATTTTTTACAACTACTGTGGCTGCATTATGACTAAGTCAGTGTTGTTACTCCTCATAATTTCACCACTTTTTAACTGTATTTTTCAATAATAGGATGAACAAAATCTTGATTTTTTTTTTTTTTTTTTTTTAATTCTTAGCTTAAATGATCTAATTATAGTCATCTTTCCCTGTCCATGCAGTGAATGGACTCACCAACTCAAAGCAGGTCCTCCTTTTTGAAAAATCTTCATACAGCTGGCCTGCCAGAAGTTGTATATGTGTTCAAAAACTTTTTGCTTTCTTTCTATACTTTCTCAACTTTTTTTTCACTAGATGCTGATGGTTTAGGTATTTACTAGATCTTGGTTCACAGAGTTTTTAAATTATGCTAGCTCTCTTTCAAAACAGGTGGAATCTTTTAAAAGAAAGTACTTAAGTGTTGTTTTTTTTTTAAACACGTTTATAAAGGAATTGAAAATATGTGGGCAAAATAAGCCTTTTTTGTGTCTACTGTTTTCTTTATAATTAGCTGTCCTTCCTATGTCTTGCAGCTTTCTTTGTATTTGAGTATTTGTGATGTTTTCACACTAGTAAACTCCAGTAGCTCCGTCACACTGCTCTTTCACTCCTTCTCAAAAGAACAGGAACTAAATGTAGTGAATGCAAGCTCATGGGTTGAGTTAAGGAGCAGTTTAATGAAAGGAAAAATAAAACAAGCAAAAGCCTTGCAGAAGCAAAAGGAGGAATCGCTTATTTCCTATAAGCATGGAAGCTTATAGCCAGCCATGCCTTAGGAAGCAAGGACTTGATACACGTAGCAGTTACATGGGAAGACAGATGCTTTCATACTGATAGCCTCCCCTGGTCCTTCCCCTTTCCCAGCTTTATTTCTGATTTTGATACCAAAGGGGATATTCTATACCATCAGTTTGGACCATCTGCCCCAGTTCTGTCCCAGCCTACTGACATTGAGGGGCTGGAAAAGCAGCCTGCATACTGCTCAGTCATAGTCAGTGCATTCTAGCTACAGGCAGAGAGCACACTATTGTATGGGCTGCTGTGGGGAAAGTTAACTCCATCCAAGTCAGACACTGTGCAGTTCCTCTTTCCAGAATATCACCAACATGTAATGTAATAAGGGATGAGAAAGAGAGGTAATGAGGAATGAGAAACAGAGAAAATGGAATGCACTTTAAACATACTTCCAGAATTAATAATATGAACAGATTTTTCAGTGATATGAAGTGCTTCCATGCTAAGGATTAATTAATTATATGCTGGCATCAGAGGTTAAGTAGAGCGTAACTTTGAAATTCTTGAATAAATCTTTTGTGCTTCGTGTCAGTAAATATAAGCAATATTGACCTGTAAGCAAGTCTAGCAGTTTCACCAACTCTATTTAAAGAGTCCACATTTTTGAGTACATCTAAATCATTAGAACAAATTCCAGAAAAAATGAGAAGGTTTTTTTAAACATTAGTGAGTACTTAATTACATGGCGTGATTCATTTTGGAAGAGGTATCTGTCAAACTTTTTGTAGGATGGTGTAGGAGTTTCAGCTTAATTTACCTTTAGAACATTTTTTCATATCTGTATTACTCTGATATGTATCCCATGTATGCACACCTAATATGTAAAATTTCATTTGGAAAGTATCTATATTTGGTACATCAGATCACGTTTCAAGTTTTAAAAGGAAAGTGATGTCCTTTTTTTTATCATTGTTTAAGAGGAATTTGAAGTAATGTACTTATATTCACCTTGGAAAAAAAAAGTCTTTATCAAGTATTCAGGAATTTTGTCTGCTAAGAAATTGTTGGGTATCCTGGCCGGATACCTTTATATATAAACTCATTTACTGTAGGTCACTATTTCTGCAACCGTTTGCTTTTTGCAGAACTTCTAATTACATGTTTTATGATTCCTGTTTCTGTTACATTTACTTTCCATCAATTCTGTTAACAACTGATTTTCATTCTATTTTTTTCAATACCTGTTTGATTTATAAGGAGTAAATGCATTAAAAATTTCAAGCCGTCTTTTGAATATCCTGGGTTGAAAGGGACCCTCAGGGATCAAGTCCAACTTCTGTCTTCACACAGGTTTCTAGTATTTTGTGCTCAAACCATTAGATTTATAATTTGTTTAAGGAACCGCGTTCTCATTGTCTTTTGAAATTTCCATTCTGCACCTTTCCTGAGAAGGGAGGAGAAAGCATGACTGTAGAGATTCGTATCCTGCTACTGAAGATACCATGTTTGGATAGGGAAGTTTTTTTTTCGTTGTTTCTTTGCGATGAAGGTGTTCAAATCTATTGTTCGCTTCCCAGTTGGAAAATCTGGTAACTGAAACAGTGGTTGTTTGTATCGAGGCATTGAGGGAGTGCCTGACTGCTGCGTTTACCAGTTGGAATCTTGCAGTCTAGGAATGTGAGAGTCTTGATTGAGAAGTGTTCCCATCTATCTGCTTGGGAAAATGGGTGGATTTGGGCTTAATTTAAATGAGAGTGGGTGAAACCTATTGTGGGAACATCTTTAGAGACAGAAGTTAGAACTTCATAGATAAAGGAAATAATCTGGATAAAATACAGTGGGATTTGTGGTGAATTTTTGTTCTGAAATAGTGAGCTGAAATAGTGAGGTTATTCTTAGAGGAAAACTAATCCTATTAATCCTTCTGCCAGCCACAGAAGATCAACAATAGGTATCACTTAATAAGTGGGTAATACTCCCACCCATTTCTTTTTTATGTAGAATTAGTGTAGTGGTATAAGTTGCAGAAGTGGCATAAAATGGAAGAGAAAAAGTAACTTTATTTTTGTACTTACTGTCATCTAAAAATAATCTTCCATTTCACTGGAAAATGGATTTTACCAAACAGGTTATGTTTTAGACTTCTGGGGAAGGGTTGAAAACCATATCTTAGGAACAAGATGTAAAAACTGATTAATCTTAAAAGTGTAGAGGTGCAGAACAGCTAAAGAGCACGGTATTAAAAAAAAAAAAAAATCATTATCATGAAAGCAAGGAGAAAATGATTCAGAAGTAAAGCAAAATGCTTAAGAGACAGGATAATTAAAAAGAAATCACTTGACTCAAGATGTTGAAATTGAATTTAAAGTAGGCAAAAAATCATTGCAGAGCTTTTTTCAGTTGACTACAGCTTGATTAGAAAGCTAGAAGAGCAGCTCCAACAAGAAAACTTTTACTATTATCCTTGAACTTGAACCTGTAGATGTCCTGATGGAAGAATTCAGCTTGAAACACTAGATCCTGTAGTTTATGTAGAAAAGAAGTGTAGAGAAGAAATCAGAAGGATGTTCGGCTTCTCCCGATAGAAAATCTGACAAATATTGTTAATATTCTGAAGATTGACTGTTTCTGAGCTGGGGCTTGTGGTCATCTTCAGACATGCTTTGGGAAGAAAAAAGTCTCCTGAGGAGTACCTCTGTACACAGTAAAGAACCTCTTGAGTGATTCCTTCCTCAAAGAAATAAAGCTTTGCAGCATTCTTTGCAGATCCTCGCCTCAAAGAAATAAGCATTGGCAGGTTCGTTTTTGTCCAGTGTTTTGTATAGTGGTACATATCACTCCTGCTTTGAGACTAGTCACTGAATAAGGACTTAAAATACGTGGTATTCAAAACCATATCAAAGTATTAATGAGTTGTAGCTCAGACTCAATGAACGTTGACTTTTTTCAAGAATGAGTCTTTGTTGCTGCATTACCCTAACAAACTGCAGCAGAGATTTGTGAAATGAATTTTCTACATTGCAGCTGATGGATGTTTCTTCAGCAGTATTATGTCTAGCAGTATTATGTACTGAAGAAAAAAACATGTCTATAAAGCAGCACAGCTCTGCTGGTAAGCCTGCAGGTGAACGTGCTGTACACCAACAGGACAAGTTAGTGGTATTACAGTTCTCAAAGAAAAATGCAGTTTTTATGTGAAGCTGTTGTTTAGTTTTCATTATTCACAGTGAATCCACTGCATTGCCTCTTTGCCAGCTTATACCACTTTCAATCTCAGCCTCCTCCGTGTTCCCTCTGCAGCTGTTAGGGGGAGGGAGATCTCGTTTGCTCATTATTATTTCTGAAACATAATTTTTTTTTTTTTTTTTTTTTTCCAGCCCCCTATCATCTTCATCTGTTAGGGAATATTCTTCGTTAATATGGAATAAAAAAAAATCTGTGTTTTACCATACCATGTATGCTTACTGGGGAATTTGAAGAACTGTATGGTCTGTAATCATGTATTTGAAATAAAAATAGTTTGATTGCTTGTGAAAGAAGAGCGTATAAAGCCTCTGGAGGCTTACACCACTGCTTAAGACCATGTTATGTTTGCTCTGTGTTCTACCATCAGAGGACAGCAATTACATTTCTCTTCCCTGTAAAAACAGAGCTTCTTGAAAGTTTTTCTTTGCCCATGCAGGCAGTTATTGGATAAACTTAAAGTAAATATTTATTTCAGCCTTTTAAACCATAACAGTGGCACGCTGACAAACCAAAGAAAAATTAAATAAAAATGCATTATCCAGCTGGGTGACAAGTCACTAGCTTTAACCATGGCATAGCAGG
Source organism: Lagopus leucura (assembly GCF_019238085.1). NCBI lineage: Eukaryota > Metazoa > Chordata > Aves > Galliformes > Phasianidae > Lagopus > Lagopus leucura. The sequence goes on along the minus strand of NW_024962268.1, from coordinate 3,076,257 downwards.
AGGTACATGAGCTTGCTGAGCTCAATCTTCAACAGGGTTTTACTTCTGCTTGCTAATACTTTATGGCACTAATGTGTGGTGTTTGATTTGTTATTCTGTCAACCTATATGTAAGTTTGACATATAATAGGTATTTTTTTGTCACATATTTTAAGTGATTTAAATAGCCTTAGCAACAGATGGCTTGGTTGACAGCATGAAGTAGTTGTTGGAATTGCAAAACCCACAATACTTGGATAATTCCACACATTTCATACTTTTATATATATCATATATTTTTACTTTGTAGATTTAAAATCTGTAATCGCCAGCTTAGAGCAACATTGCGTATGACATTTTGGCTTTGATTGCATTTTTTAATTTTTCCTTTCTCAGTACTGAATTAGGTATGTTGAGGTTTCTCTGTCTTAGGCCTCACTTCATGCTCTCAAAATGCTATTGTTACGAAGTATTACCACTCCCTCCACCTACATGATTTGCAGAGCACAGAGTAATACAGCATTACAAGCTGACTGGAAATAGAGTATAGCAAGATGAAGCTGAAGGGATGCATTCTTCCTTTTGAATCTCTTTTCTTGTCCTGTGGATAGCTGCAAATGATTAGCACATTTTGATTTGTGTTTCGAAATCAACTTTCCAGGCAGTATATTCAAACAATTGTATTATAAACCATGCTATTAAGATGCTCACTTGAATTAAAGGCAGCTGTCAGTGAATGGTTTATGTTTGTTTTCAGTATTTCCACATGTGACACCCAAGGGAATTAATGGCATAGACTTTAAAGGAGAAGCTATAACATTCAAGGCAACTACTGCTGGAATCCTTGCTACGCTATCTCACTGTATTGAACTAATGGTAAAACGTGAAGAAAGCTGGCAAAAAAGGCTAGATAAGGTAAGGTTGTTTTCCTTTCACTTTGGTTTACAAAAAAAAAAGTAGTTTATTCAGCTTGAAATTTCAACAACTGTTTTTAACCTTCTTAGTCCAGGCATTATTTGTAATTTTATGTACAGCACTTAGTAATGTTAGGTGTTTTCATTATTTATTAGTCCTACAAAATGTTAAAGCCTCATCTTGACTGTTGCTGATATAGTAGCATTCATCATAGACTTCCTTTTTGCAGCCCTTGTTAACTAGGATTCCTACATTTTTTAAAATCCGAAGAGAACCTGACAGCATTAATATAATACATTATTACTTGCAGTCTTCTAAAGGAGACCTGAATATCCACGCACTATCCAGAACGATATGCAAATCCAAAATGCTTAATTGTGAAATGGTAACAGTGCTGAGAACAACCTATTCTTTAAAGGTTTAACTGTAAAGGTCTCTTTAAAGGGATCATCATTTATTTCACTTCTAAGAGATGAGTGGAAAACATGACTTAAAGTAGTTGATTAATTTTTTTAGTTAGTGGTGTTACCTGTTTTTCTCATGACAATAATAGTTCGCAGTAATCCTGTGCCACCGTTATAGCAACTCAAAATGCACAATCTCTTCTTCAGATGAGATGTGTTGGAAGCGTGTCTGGGATGTATTTCAGGCTTTGTCTTCTACAATCTTGTCAGCCTGCCATTACTGCCTAATGTTCTATACCATTGTTGTTTCTTGTTTTTTAATTTAGCATGTTTACACATGGCATATATAACATCAAATCTTACTATATATATTTTAGCTGTACATGATTCAAATAATAAAGGCATTCAGATAAAATATATCCACATTTTAGTCCTTGCACTTGTCTTTAGCTGTTCTTTGTCTTTATGTCAAAGCTCAGGGCTTATCTAGCTGTTTTGATACTTCAGACAATGCTTAATTTGGTTCTGATTCCTCTAAGTAGTTGGTGGAATTGTAGCACATCCAATACTTGAAATTCATTAATAGAATCACAGAATAACTCAGATTGGAAGAGACCTTGGTAGATCTCTAGTCCAACCTCCTGCCCAAAGCAAGGGGAGTTTGAAATTAGAGTGGAGTGTTCAGGGCTTTATTACATCCGGTTTCAAGTCTTCAAAGATGGAGACTGCAAAACTTTCTGTTCTGTACACCTGTCATTACAGGGAAATTTAATATGCTATAGTGAAAGTCCTTGTCTATATCCAATCAGAAATATTTTAGTATCTGTTCTTTTTTTCATCCTTGTACAAAAGCCTGGATCTGTTTTCTTGATGTTTCCTTGGTGGTCCCCTGACAACAACTTTTTTCTCTTGACTGAGAAGACAGACTTAATCAGAATTTTCTCAGAGCGTGGATGAAATGAATTTCTCTTGTCCAAAGTTTTGTGTATTTTAATATGGAATAATATGTTAATATAGAAGACAGTTTAGATCAGTTATTAGTCACTAGACTAATTTTAAAGTACTTTTTTAGCTGCAAATAGTTAAGAAAACCGAATTTCCCTTCAGTTCTCATGTTACTGGTATGCCATATGCAGATTAGCTCACATACCATGAGTAAATACATTTGAAAGGGGATCATGATCTTGTCTGAACTTGGTTTTCCGGAAATTAAATAGGAAAGACTTCTCAAAAACTTGGAGATTTTAAGGTTCTTTGCTTTAGTAAGCTTGTTGGTCCTGAGTAATGTGGAAATACTGGGAAATATGGTCTGGAATAGAGTCATTCATGGGCCACTGTTCCTGTCAGGAATGATCTGCACCAGCGTGGGCTTTCCGTAGGCCACGGTTTCTTAACATCTATCAGCTCCAGTGTGTGGGGGTCCTCTATGAGCTGCAGTATGGATATGTGGTCTGCCATCAATCACCACCTCCTCCCCTGGCCTTGACATTCCCTCTGCTGTTTCTTTCTTTTTGTTCCCTCCTTCTCTCTCCCAGTGTAGGTATTTTTTGTTTGTTTGTTGTTTTGTTTTGTGGGTTTTTTGTGTTCGTTTTTTGTTTTTTTTGTGGTCTTTTTGTTTGTTTTTTGTTGTGTTTTTTTTTGTTTTTTTTTTTTTTCCCCAGAAGTGTCACTTATATGGCTGGTAGGCTTAACCACGTCCTGCAGTGAGTCTGTTTTGGAGCTGTCTGGACCTGGCAGTGCCTGACATGAGCCCTGACTTCGTCCCATAGAGGGCCCCCTGCATCCTCTCTGATGGAAATGTCTTTATATCTACACAAGAATTGTCTTTTTACTACACTGCTTTAGTGGCTCAACATAGATTGTAGAAATGTCTTCTACAGCTATGGATCTGATTTAAAAGCATTGCATTATCATCAGATGAATGTCTTCTCAGACGGAAGTAAATATTGTGAGATAATGAAGTTCAGCCTACTTTCTCATATATTTTAAAGGATAAAATTTGCAGAGGAAATGCTAGGCTTAATCTGATTCCAGCATCACTGCATCTTTATTCAAAATATGTAATGTAGATATAATTAGTGGCTTTAATACAGTCATACACCTATTATGAGAGAATGATGTTGAGTTGTTAGTCTGCGTGGAATTCATGAAATGACTCACTTGGATCCTGTGCCAACTAACTACAGATAGAAACTTACATGCAGTGACTCATTAGTGTATCACTATATTCAGTTAGCATTTTAACAGTTTTACCCTTCATCCTTTGTCATCACTGCCTGAGCAAGGTGTTGAGCAGTTCAAACAGTCACTTAGCAGGTCTGACCTCAATGAACCATTTATAGTTATATTTAATTTTTGGTTGCTGATCTAGTAGTTTCTTGCACATGACTTATTAAAAAAAAAAAAAAAAAAAAAAAGAGAAATGCATCAGTCTTGTTTGTGTCCCTAGTCTCTAAATCACCCTTCCTATTCAGCTTTACTTGCTCACACTTTCTTTGCTGAACACATTCTTTTGCTCGCACTCTTCTTTGTTGTGGTTGGACTCAATGATCTTCAAGGTCTTTTCCAACCTGAGCAATTCTTTGATTCTAAGATTCTGTGGGAAGGGATTCCTCAAGGTATTTAACTTCCCAAGTTTTGTTAGAGTATATATGAATGCACACTGTGTGCATGCAAACAAAATGAGAAAATGGATGGCTCTGGAAATCTTGTTTTTAAAAAAAAAAAAAAAAGCTAAGCTATACTGATCATTCTATTTATTGGCATATGTATTGTTATCAGCCATTTCATTCCTTCAGCATCAAAAGATCATGTCATTTTGCAGGAAACAGAAAAAAGGAGAAGAACAGAAGAAGCATATAAAAATGCTGTAACAGAACTGAAGAAAAAGTCCCACTTTGGAGGGCCAGACTATGAGGTACATTTCTGCTTTACATTTTTTTTTAAAGCCAGGAGTTTGAAAGCTTATTATTAAATGATTGTATGTGTAAATCAAGGTGATCAGCTTCTGCGAGAGTATTCATGCCACCTCAGTTTTTCCAACTTGAAAGCTGGATGGCAAATTTCTATCCTCAATTTTTTTTAATGAAAATCAATCTTCATCTTGTCCTTCTTGTGTCTAGATAATTCATTTACTGGTATTTCTGGTGAATTTTGATTTTTTTTTAAATACATTCGATACTGCTTATATGGAGTAGTTACACTTTTACTTTCTAATGGGTCAACTGTATAAGTATGTAATACAAATATGGAAATTCTAAAGGCAGAGGCAGTCCTAGATCTGAAGTTCAACTAAAATAAATTTTTAACTTGTCTCTGTTACTTCAAATGTGATCATAAATGCAGTGAATTTAGGATTCTGCTTCAGCTGTTAAATTGTGTATTTCAGAAGCTTCCTCTTCAGGTAGTTACTCAAATTCTACAGTGTCCAAACCACCTTCTGAAAAATAATACAAGCCAATGAACCTGTAGTGCAGTTTATATGATCTTTTTTTTTTTGAGAACTTGACTTCTTCACAAGCATTAATCAAATGCTTGTTTCTGCTTAAAAATCAGAACTTGAGAAATAGTAACGATATGGGATACTTAATAGACATTTGAGCACTGCTGCTTCTCTCATATCCATTTTAGTTTTTGAGATTTGGTAGATTTGTTTATTTTACAGTACAATAACAACAGTAAGCCTAGTTTTATTAAATTACCATTTTAAGTCTTAAACTTGAGTTTTCAGTACTCAGTTCTACCTGCTTCTTTTTGTTAAGTTATTCTTTCAGGAATTCTCAAGTAAACGATCCCCAGTATTTTTTGTCTTGTATTTTTATCTGAAGCACTGGAATACTCAGAAGTAGTCTAATTGTGCAATTATGTTAATATGCTTGCTTTTCTGACATTTTGTAAGCATTTTTAAAGAGGAAATGTATGTTAATTAAAGCTTAAATTTGATGTCAAAGTATGTTGATGGTTCCTCAGTTTCCTGTTTTTTTTTACCTTGTTTAACTACCTCCTATGTTACAGTTAGAGGGAGTAACTTTCTTTAACAAGCAGTGTTTTCAGATGATGTTGGTAAAAATACGGAATATTTTATGGATATGGAAGAATTTCATTCTGTCAGTTACATACATAATACATACATACTCCTAAAATTAAATTTAAATGGAGCTTTCATGTCTCCAAAGTTTTAAACTAGTTCTTGTTTCTTATACTCTAGGAGGGCCCTAATAGTCTGATTAATGAAGAAGAATTCTTTGATGCTGTTGAAGCTGCTCTTGATAGACAGGATAAAATGGAAGAACAGGTACTGATGCTTGAAAAATGTGTTAATGATGGGCGCTTCATGGGAAGCTTCAGTGACCTATGCTCATTCCTTGGGTGCATCTCCTGACAATTCAAAGTAGAATTCAGTTCTTGGTATTTGTAAAGTTAAGTACTGATGTTGTTTAACACTAATTTTGAGAAGCTGATTTCACAGCTTATGTGGATTACAGTGCAAATGTTAACCTAATTGAATTTCTCATTTCTGATTCTTACGTATCTTAGAATTCTGTATAAAAGTTAGTTGTAACAGGTACATGTGCAAATAGGAATACCAAACACTGCAGGTATTTGTCAAAACGTCATTACTGCCCTGAAGTCTATTTTGCTAATAACAGCAGCAAGGATCAAATAGGGATAACATGCATTAAGTATAAGGGTTGCTTTGAGAGTAATGCCTCCTATTTATTTCCATGGAAACTATAACAAATGCAAAGAGCACAGTAACGCTATTTGGTAGAGCAAATTCTCAGCTACAAAACATTATTTTTCAGCATGGTCACCACCATTAGCATGTGTTTTTGCCAGTGATGAACAACAGCCTGCATGCTGGTCTTGTAATAAATAAATAAATAAATAAAAATTATTATTGATTGATCAGTGGTTATTACTATTATTATATATTGATGCAGTAGCCTTAGTGGTACCAATTAATTTTCCTTAATCTATAAACACACCTGGAAGTATAGATGAAGTTAATGAATATTTCATTCACTTAAAAGATCATCAGGATGCCAACTTAAAGCCTGCCAGGGATGGCATTAGTTCTTGTTTTAATGCAGTAGCCATTACATAGACTGAGGATGACTCACTCTCTTTAATAGTACACTTAGTAGCAACTAACTACCAATAATTAAGCCTATTTTGTTGCAGTCTCAAAGTGAAAAGGTCAGATTGCACTGGCCAACGTCCCTACCTTCTGGAGATGCATATTCTGCTGTGGGGAGTCATCGATTTGTCCAAAAGGTAAAATACTTCCCACAATTTCCAGAGAATATTGGCTGATACATGATGTTTCTATACAATTTGTATGGGTAGGCAAGATTGATTTTCTTTTGTAAGTGTTTCTAGTAACTTTTCATGGTTTATTCATATTCAGTTAAAGCAACTGGAACTGGAGGAAGACTGTTTTCTCTTGGCTCAAAAAACACTGTTCTGAGTGTTCATTTAGAATACTCTTGACTTCTTTCAAGATTATCAGTGATAGTAAAGGAGACAGACGAACTATCAACCTGAGTTTCTAAGATTTCTTCACCAGAATTGATTGAATTAGTTAAACATTTTTAAAAGTCACTTGGATCAGGATCAGTGGACTTTCATTTTAATGTTACTGGAAACACTGTGCTCCTCTCATGGCTACACTGGGAGCATAATACATAATAGGTGCATGAAATCAGCATTTGCTGCTGTGCTTGCTGCTTATGGTGCTTTTGTTTTCCTTTTCTTCATTATCTTGTGCTTGCAAGTTGGTACTGAATGCTCTGTTGTGCCTTTGTTCTGATTACTTGGTTTTTTCTTTGTCTGTCTCTGGTAGCCCTATAGTCGCTCTTCCTCCATGTCTTCCATTGATCTAGTCAGTGCCTCTGATGATGTTCACAGATTCAGCGCCCAGGTACCGTATTTATGTGTAGAGTGGGGGTTACATATCTTTGCTATATTTCATCTTCTCTAGAACCTGCATTTTTGTTACATGAATCACTGCTTGCTTTAAACTAGTACATTGAGACAAACAAAGGAGTTCTCTATTAGTAGACTAAATGGTTGTCTTTTTACATTCTGCTTGCATGCATATCACTCCTGCAGAGGCCCAACCCTTGTGAAACTGTTGGATTGATTTCGATAGCTTTAATAAAAATGCATACAACTTGAACTTTCTGCATTTCTGATTTTTGTGACATTAGAATAACACCTGTTTTGTGTGGGATGGAGATGGTCTTTGCTTCAAATTTTCTTCTTTTTAAAATAAAGATGTAATTTTTTTTAACACTTGTCACTTATAGTGACGTTAAGATGATAATACTGATCTTTAATATTCACTGTTTTTGAGCTCTACAACTAGATTTATTACTGAAATGTTATAAAATATGTTGCTAGTAAGGTTGTGGGTATGAATGGTTTTGTAATGAAAGCTTTAAATATATTCATTGATTCTTCAGAAAGTAACTGAGTTCCTGAATATGTAAATGTAAAGTGATATATACACCAGTAATGTACAAAATTACTTCAGGTGCTTGGTCTGAAGGGGACGTAGTTTAAAGTTGGGTTAACTAAGTGACATCATGTTTTGGTCTCTAGTCTCAAAAAAATGATGTTCAAACATGAGATTCATGCTGCTAGTTTTCTTCTACTGCGAGCCTTTATCTTACTGTGAACCAGAGCAGAAATTCCTTCTAGAATATGTTACTTCATCTTTTTTTAATCACTGTTTAATATTGCAAAGAAGCTGGGTTTTTTTAACAGAAGGAATGGATTTTCTTTTGTTTAACAAGGCCCAGAATCATGCCACCTGCAGAAAGTACTGCAAGCTTTCCAAGCACTAAGTTTATTATGCCATAAGCCAGTGTGACACAGTATTGCAAAATAATATTGATAACATTAACCCAGACCCAAGCGTGATCAATGGCAAAAGAGGGAGCGTAGACAGCAAGTAAGGCTCTACACAACAGAACTCAGAGAACATGCACAGCAATGCTTATAATAAATTTGTTTTGAGATACTCTGGTCAGATCTGTTATTTCAACCTTCAGGCCATTGCTGTTGGGTGCCAAAAATAATGGTGGTTGTTGTTTAACCCGTCAGGCAGTTCAGTGCCACACAGCTATTCATTCACTCCCCACAGGTGGGTTGGAAGAGAGACTTGGAAAAGTAAAACTTTTCAGTTGAAATAGACAGTTTAATGGGACATTTTTGTTTTTTATACCAGCAATAACAGCTGTGCATCCATATGGTAAACTTCTGTAGCAGAGATCTAATATGGTGGAAAAATAAATCATTTAAAAACAAATCTGAAATTGACAAGGTCTGTATCAAAATAACACAAATTAAAAATGATAGCCAGATGGATTTGCATTTGTGGCTGCTGCATGGATTTTACTAAGCAGAAGTTATCACCTAGTATTTTAGGATGTGACATTAAGTTAACTAGCTCACTGCTGAAAGGATGGTCTTGCTAGTTTACAAAAATCTTCCCCACCATTAATTACCTCAGTATTTTTTCCTTGGAACAAAGTTCTACCAGACTAACAAATAAGTTCATCTTCTCTGGAATTTCACTGCTAGTGAGCAAACAGGTGAAAGACAATGAAGAGAAGAGCTGCATGCCATCTTCTCTTGACAACCTGCCCTTGGCTTTATTGACATAAAATTGGTCTCCATTCCCTCTCTGGAGACTTGATTTTTGGAAAGACCCGTTTCTCTGATCTTATGCAGATTTTCCAAAAAGTGCACCGTACAAATAAAATTACTGCTTTAAATTAAAAATAAATATAGTATTTCTGTTCCAGAGCACATAAGGAAAAGATGAAGTATTCTTTCATTTTGCTTTTCTACTTTTTCATTGATTACTGTATTTGTTTCATGTGTTATGAAGCCTGGTGCGTTTATAAAATAGTCTTGTAAGCAGTGCAAAAACTACTGCTGATGCTTCAGTTTTATTCTTAAACTACTCTGTTGATCAGTTAAGTAATGGTTAGGTGTAGTGCTTTTCTGTTTAAAAAATACAAAAACAAAAACAAAAAAAACATAGTAATTCACGTTAACAGTGTCAGTCAGGTCATTGCTTGCTGTGACAGATTTTAGTGGTCACCCCCTGTTTAGGTGAAGCTTAGTAGATTGTTAACAATATTTGTAAATGTACTCAGCAGTGTATACTGTATTTTTGCTTCTATTGTTATTTGGAAGGGTAGTATTTTCTCATAGGACAGGGAAAGAAAAAGCATTGTAGAATGAAACTGCAAACTGAAAATAATAAAGCAAATAAAAAGGCATTTCCTGTTCTGTCACCCACTGCCATATGCATTAAGCAGAATTTTTAACAAATGAGGTGTTCCCACAGCTGGATTAAAATATATCAAATATCTGAACTTTCAGGAAAGCACACAACTGTCTAGTTTTAAATGAATGTTTTTTACATGAGTCTCTGCATCATCTAATTTTTTTTAATGTAAGCAGTTCTGTCTTTTTCCTAATTTGTAATTGTGCAAAGGTTCTGGTGGAGCAGAGCAGGCATGTTTTGCTGGTAACTGAGAATCACAGCAGATCTGTGTTCCTTTGTTGGGTTTGCTGGTGTCAAACCACAACACTTCCATCCTGCTCTCATCATCCCCACCCCTACACCTTTGTTCAGCTTTTTAAGCTTTTTAAGCGTTCTTTATTAGCTGCTGTCCTACAAGAGTCACTAGGCGCTGTAATTCTGCTTAGAGATACCTGAAATAATTTTGCTGAACTGAAACAGTTTTCAGGTAGAAGTAGGGAGTTTTGACATTTCAGGCATGCAATGGAAGAATGGGAAGTACTCACAAAGAATTAAGTTATACTTTGAGTCATTGTTTTGGCTTTTATTTTTGAAGCCCGGAAGTATCTGTATCTTAAATACAGTATCTTAGGCTTGGATGGAGAACTCTGTTGTCCCAGTTCAGCACTGCACAGGATTGATGTATTGACATGTGGCTTCCAGTAGCGTACAACTGCCTGTCCAAGAGGACGAAAAAATTTTAAAATATGTATATTTTTCTGCTTTAAAGGTGGAAGAGATGGTACAAAACCATATGACTTATTCCTTACAAGATGTAGGAGGAGATGCCAATTGGCAGCTAGTGGTTGAAGAAGGAGAAATGAAGGTAAACATCTGGTTTATGCTTAACTGCTGTCAGACAGATATCCTTGTTCTCTTTGAGTACTATCACTCAGTAAGTTATGCCATTACAACTTCTGACAGTAGTATTGTTCGAGCTAGAACTAGAGTTTGTTAGGGCTGCAACATCCTGTGTAACACCTGGAATAACTTTATGGATTGCTTCCTTCTCTCCTGCTAAAAACTTGGTATTAAAATGGCATAGATTCAAAATATGAGGATGTTATATGGTAGCAAGCTGCTGTCAGCTATTTTACTGTGCTTGTGTGGATCCTTATACATAGTGATAATGTAGCTTTGTTCTTTTTATGGTAGAGATTCTCAAAATAATGTTACCATAATGTGAAATGTCATTTAAAAATATCTGCATTAGAAGTGACCGGAGAAAACTGTCTTGGCAAATTATTCATGCATTAGTATTGCAGCTTTTTAAAAGCTGATGCTCATGTGTAAATTGTTTCATATTTCAATTTTGACAATTTCTGTCCTACATCTCATTCTCTGTATTTGATCATAGGTGTACAGAAGAGAGGTGGAAGAAAATGGAATAGTTTTGGATCCTTTGAAGGCAACACATGCTGTTAAAGGGGTAACAGGACATGAAGTTTGCCACTACTTCTGGAACGTGGACGTTCGTAATGACTGGGAAAGTAAGGAATCTGTTCTTGTATCTTACTTGGTTATTAGTGATCATAGAATTTCCCAGTTTGGAAGGAACCCACAGGGATCATTGAGTCTAGCTCCTTGCTCCATGCAGGGGCACTCAAAATTCAACCCTATGTCTGCAAGTATTGTCCTTGAGCTCTGGCTGGCTTGGTGTTGTGACCAGTGCCTTGTGGAGCCTTGTTCCAGAGCTCCATCCTCCTGCCTCTTGTCCCCCAGTCTGTATGTATATCCAAGGTTGCCCCATTCCAAATGCAGAATCTGGTACTTGTTAAACTTGTTAAACTTTATAAAGGGTGATTGCCCAGCCCTTCAATTTGTTGATGTTTTTTTGCCTTTCTGTGCTCAAGGAAGATGACAGCTCCTCCTATTTTATTATCATGTGCAAGCTTACTTAATATGCATTTAAGTCCTGCGTTCAGCTTTTTATTAAAGAAAACTGGCCCGAAAGTGCCTCCCTGAAGAACCCACTCGTGATTGACCACCAGCCTGATGTAAATTATTTACTTGACCCATCAGCCAGTTGCTCACCCAGTGTTTTTATGTACTTGTCTAGCCATATGCTGGACAGTTATCCAGAAGAATCCTGTGAGAAACAGTACCAAAAGCTTTTGCTGAAATCCAAAAGATTTGGAAGATTTTGGCTTCTGTTTGTCAGCTAGATAGGTGACCTCATCATAAAAGGAGATGAATTTTATTTAAAAGGATTTTCCCCTTGTGAATCCTTGTTGGGTACCACTCGTAACTGTAATCTTTCAAGCATTTTCAAGTCGTTTTTCAGCAACTCCCAGAGTAATCTTTTCAGTGATTTTACCAGGCACTGAAGTGGGACTCACAGGCCTCTAAAATTACCACAGTCTTCCTTACTATCTTTTTTTTAAAATCGGCACAACTGTTGCCAGTTTCCAGTCAGTTTGTACCTCTTCAGATTCCTAAGTCCACTGAAAAACATTTGAGAGAAGTCTCACGGTGATACCAGCCAGCTCTTTCAGTACCATGGAATTAATCCCATCAGACCCTATGGACTCAAATGCAAGTCTGAATCAGTGTATCAGCAAGCATATTGTTCATAACATTGACCACTATAGTATCTGTGCTATTTTACTGATTTTTTTTCTTCTCTTTTTGTAGCAACCATTGAAAATTTCCACGTTGTGGAAAATTTAGCTGATAACGCAATCATCATTTACCAGACACACAAGGTAAGAATTACACTTCACCTGTATACTCACACTACGAAAACAATACTCCAGCTTGTTTTGAAATACTTCAGTGGCTCAACAAACAAAAATTTTGCTCAAAAACAAACTAGCTGAGATCAAGCTCTCTATGAAACTGCAACTTCATCAACTTTTTGAGCTTGGCTAGATGACATTATTGGCTGTGAATGTGTCTGCTGCAGTATGTAATAAGAAATGAGAGCTGTTTAATATTATCTGTAATATCACTTCCAACAAGGCAGTGGTTATCTAAAGCAAACTGAAGCAGTAAGTCAACACTGACTACAAGCAAGAAACTCAAACCACTTCAACATTTGTCTGTTTGCAGTAATGCAAGCTGTTGTTAACTATGAATATTTCACATAAGCATTTGCAGTAAGACATGGTGCAGTTGCTGGTGTAATATGTGGTTCTGTGACTTGGCTATGCTTCTTTTTCTCCCCCAAACAGTTTTGGTGCAACTTCACTAAGTGTTTCATTTGAATTGTTATTAAATAATTGTAAATTAAAAGGTTCAAAAAGAAAATTTATAACTAGTAGTACATATTAATCATAGAATCATATCATAGAATGGCCTGGTTTGAAAAGGACCACAGTGATCATCTGGTTTCAACCCCCCTGCTGTGTGCAGGGTCGCCAACCACCAGACCAGGCTGCCCAGAGCCACATCCAGCCTAGCCTTGAATGCCTCCAGGGATGGGGCATCCACAACCTCCGTGGGCAACCTGTTCCAGTGCACCACCACCCTCTGTGTGAAAAACTTCCTCCTAATATCTAACCTAAACCTCCCCTGTCTTGGTTTAAAACTGCTCCCTCTTGTCCTGTCACTGTCCACCCACGTAAACTTAAATCTTGCATGATGACAAGTACTGGTACGCTGGGTCACTTGAACAATTAGACAATTACTTAGATAATTTTATTAGTGATGGTATTATGTTCAAAATGCCATCACAAGAAGTCTTCAATTTTCTGTTGTGTAAACTATAGTGTTACAGTAAAAACAACATTTTTGCTTCTATTGAATGTCAGGAAGAATAGCTTCTGCATTGTTTCTTCCTTTGTATTTTTACTGGGTGCTTGTGGAATTCTCTGTTGGAAACTGTTCGTTTACCACATCTGTCTTGCTGAAGTAGCAGCTCTTAAAAATGCTAGATACAATGTTTGCTTCTTTTTCTCTAGCTCTTCATGTTTATGGAGGCCTAGATGCATCTGCAGACTTCAGTTGCATGTAGTTATACTTAGCCACTAGCTCTGCTTGTAGCTTACAAGCAAATCATGGCAGATTGTTCTCCTACCTTTCAAGGGCCTTAAACTGTTGCCTTAATGCTTTTTTAATGAAGTGCACCTGATACGCATCTGTACAATAGCTATATTTTCTGTTTCAGTTTTGAAAACAGCATGAAATTACTAAAATAGAAGCATAGAATCATTTGTGTTTGAAAGGACTTTAAAGACAATCTAGTTCCACAACCCCTGCCATGAGCAGGGATACACCTTTCTTGTGCTGAGAGCCCCAGAGCTGAATGTAGTACTACAGGTGGGGCTTCACAAGGGCAGAGCACAGAGGACAACCACCTCCCTTGCCATGCTGGCCATCCCTCTTTTGATGTAGCCCAGGGTATATCTGGCTTTCTATACTGCAGGTGCATGTTGCCAGCTTATTTTGAGCTTTTCATCCACCATCACTTCCAAGCCCTCCTCCTCAGGGCTGCTCTCTACCCACATCACCCAGACTGTATCCGTGTTTGGGATTGCCCTGATTCAAGTGCAGCGCCTTACACATGATCTTGTTGAATCCTAGGAGGTTCGTATGGGCCATTTCTCAAGCTTGGGCCAGATCCCTTTGGATGGCATCCTTTCCTTCTGTCTGCACCACCCAGCTTAGTATCATCTTTGAACTTGCTGAGAGTGCAGTTGATCCCACTGCCTGTGTCATCAATAAAGATATTAAAGAGTACTGGACTAAACTTTTTTTTACTTAGATAACATGTCTGACTTTGTTAGCCTTAATTGTTTTGACCTATTAAGTATAAAAAGTATTTAATTTGTAACGTTTTGAAAAGCATATGATTTTTTTCTCTGCAGAGAGTGTGGCCAGCTTCTCAAAGAGATGTGCTGTATCTGTCTGCCATCAGAAAGATACCAGCATTCAGTGAAAATGATCCTGAAACATGGATTGTGTGCAATTTTTCTGTGGAACATGACAGCGCTCCTGTAAGTTTTGCTTTTGCTCTATCTAGTACTGCTTTAAGAATTTTTCTATTCCATTTTTGGACACAATTGTTCTGTTATGTGGTGATGCTAGTGCAGTACAAGTGTAAACTAGGCTGAGAGTTGAGGTAGGTCTGCAAAATGCATTGTTTTTTTTTTAATTAGGTGATACATTGACCTGTGTGTTCGAAGACAAAAGCTTTTTTTGCCTTATCTCAACAAAGCGTTGCAGAAAAATGAAAATAAAATATGTATGTGAAAACATTTTAAAGAGTGGCAATGTGGATATGAGCTTGTGTAGTTTAGATATGGAATCTATTAAATTTGCAGTGTGCATCGTTCTGCAGATACTAGCACTAATTGTTGTCTTTGGAATCTTTCTCTGCTTGTGTCTATGCCACTGCCTGCTTAAAAGGGAAAAGTTGCTGATGTCTGTAGAGGTGTCATCCGTTTAATACTTTCTTAGTAATTTGTTAAAATCATTGAAATACCTTATGTCTAGTATCCATTAAGAAAACCAATGTGAGATTTAGGCATTTCAGTTCAAATACTTTCCTTATTCCATACGTACCTTTTGTTTGCGTTCATGGTACATCACTGTAGTGCTAGAATGCACATTCCTCAAAAAACAGGCTTTGTCTTAAGCTTTACAGTAAAAGAAAATGTTAGCAATCAAATAGGAAGAAATAAGGCAACTTGGAGGCTTACAAATGTTTCTTCATTTTTCTCTGGCAGCTGAACAATCGCTGTGTCCGTGCCAAAATAAATATTGCTATGATATGTCAGACATTAGTAAGCCCACCAGAGGGGAACAAAGAAATAAGCAGAGATAATATTCTATGCAAGATTACTTATGTAGCTAATGGTAAGTCTTTATCTTTTCTATGTATTTTTTTTGTGTGACATTTGAGGTGTATGCTAATTCTGGTGAACTGAGTGCTAGCAAGAAAAAAGTCAATGCAGATTTCTGTTAAACACAGGACAATGTTTGTGATCTTTGTGTTCAAAAAGATGTAGCAGTCATGGAAGGGGAGGTCATCTGCAGGACAATATCTGTAACTCGGATGGTTTGGCTTTTAGTTTCAATATTTTTTTTTTAATTTGTGTTTTGCTGTCTTTTTTTTTCCCCTGATTCATCTTGTCAGGCTAAAAATCTTGGTATTTATGAAGATACAAGTACATTTTTAATGAGGATGTTTGCAAGATGTATAATTGAGTTACATTTTTTTGTTGTTTTTTAACAGATGAAGTCCCTTGTGTAGATTGTAAATTTATGAAAGCCAAACTGTATTGTTACTGTACCCAGTATTGAGCAGTGTTTTACAGTACTGGACCCACATACCTAGTACATCATCTCCTGCAGCTACAAAGCACTTCAGGAGCAGCTCACCTGCTCATTATTCTTAACCATCTATTATACGACTTACTAAAAAAGTCTGCAAAATGAGTTCAGTAAATATTTGCAATGTAGGACTGATACGGCTTGTAGTAAATCCTGTACAAATCATGTGATATAATACTAACCTCTGGGGGAAGGTGTTTTTTTTCCTATTCAGAAGTTTCCTAATTACTTGTAAATACTTCCATGACAAATGCTGAACTCTCATTGTGTGGTAAGTGCCAACTTGTGCAGCAAAATTGAAGCACATTTTAAAGTCCTTCAAAAATCATTTCTAAGACATTGATCATCTAGCAATTCTACAGACAAATTCAGCAGTAACTGGAAAGACTGATTCCTGTTTTCTTTGAAATAAGAATTTGATTCTTCCCTTTTTTTTTTAATTTTTTTTTTTAATTTTTTTTTTTTTTTTTGAAGAATATTACCTTCCATTTAGGCAGTACTTAAAGATTCACACCTTATTTTATTATTTTCTAAATAATGGCATCATAGACATGAACAGAGAACATGAATGTTAAGAGCTGGAAACACTACAGCACATGCTGGCCTAAAAAAAGTTCTGATTATTCATTGTTGTTTCTTTGGAAAAAGTTGCAGGAATACAAACTTACATTCTTACATGCAGCTTTTAGAGGATTTTGTGTATTTCAGTGTCTTTCTTCCTGTCTTCTCCTAGTCAACCCAGGAGGGTGGGCACCAGCATCCGTGTTACGGGCAGTGGCAAAACGGGAATATCCCAAATTCCTGAAGCGTTTTACATCATATGTGCAAGAGAAAACAGCTGGAAAATCTATTTTATTCTAGTATTAGCAGGTACAGACTCATTTTTAATTTCTTAATTCATTGTTGTAAATGTTTAAGGCCAAACTGAAGTATGCAATCTAGAAATGTTTCATCATAGTTAGCACGAATACAACATTTAGTGTTAATATGTCCACAATATTTGCCAATCACATAATCTGTCATAAGCCTTTGTACAAAGTAAGGCTTTGCTTAATTTTCCTTTGTGTGCAGACTGTAAGCCATCGAATTCCAACAACACAGCACTATTTGAGAGCTCTAGTTTAGAGCAAGATCTGAAAGTGAGTTCTGTGCACAACACAGGCCTCATCTACTGTTAAATTCTATTTGTTATGTCAGACTTCAAGTCATCTGATCCTTCTGTTGAAAGGCAGTCCTGTAAAATCTGATTCACATATTTAATTGTGCGTTGTTAGAGTGGTAGTGTAGGTGAACCTGATGTGTCAAAAACATGTCATGAACCAATGAACCAATAGTTCCAATGTGAGCATAGCAATAATGTAGTTTGTGGAGTTTAACAATTTCTGGTTTTCTCATTAGTGTTTATACATTGGTGTATTTTGTCTTTGCTTGTCTCCAGTGATCAGAACAAGACTGGGTGAGCATTCCACGTTGGAGAAGTGACCATACATAGAGCACTCCATGCTGGAACGAAGGATCTACAGTCTTCTTACAGCCCAAATTCTAGGCTTTGTATACTGAAGTGAAGAAGTGTTGCAACACCGTGAGGTTGAATATTTAACACTAGCTCTCTCTTCTGCTAACTTCTCTTGCTGAATCAGTGTGTCATTATAAATACATGTATTGATAACATGTATATGGCTCTATTTTTATTTGCTTACTTTAGAAGAGGAAGAACGTACAACTTTGAATCACCAACGTGGGTTGCTGCTGTAATTTTAAGCAACTTGCAGAATTTCAGTGTCAGCCTTCCTCAGATAACTGCATAGTTTTTGTGCATGTCTAAAAAGCACAAAAGACAAATGCACATATAGCATACTGTATGTGCTTTATATGCACAAAAATCGGTGGTGTTTTGAGGAAGGATGAAGGGAGGAGTTCAGTAAAGCCTAGTGACTTACTGGCAGGTCTTGTTTTGCTTTGTATAATCATAGTTCATTGCTGCTGGTTTCTATAATGAATCATCTTGTTACATAAAATGTCAGTTAATAACTGAGGGCTGTCAATATCCTTATGACTTTGCCTTTTCTATTGTCTTACTCTTATGAAGATCTTTATTTCTGAAGGAGTAAGAGTGTGAAAAGCTTTATTTTTTTCCAGATATCTTTATATTTCTATTGTATTTTTTAGTTATGTAATGTGCTACAGAATTTTTGTTATTAAACATGACCCAGAAATTTCTGGAAAGAGTCTATATGGAAGGGCAAGAGACTGTCTGAAAGCTAAAAGTCATCTGTCCGTGCTAGATGTGGTCTGCTTTCCTGTGTGATCTCTAGAGGGCTTTTCTGAGGCTTTGAGAAGGTACACTATAATATTTATTGAAGTAATTTGGGCTACATAGGACAACATTCCTGATCTAGAATGAGGATGAGTACATTACTTTCAAATCCTGCATGTGTTTTCCTCATCTTAATAAAGCCATGCTATGAGGTTCATGTAGAAAACTAGTTGCATTGATACCTGCCACTTGATCAAAAACCTGTCAGAACTATGACAATGCATTGATCTTCTTGGAAAGTTCCCTTTAGTTGCTGTGAAAATTTAAATGTCAGATACTTGCCTGCCTTAGATTCTGGGGATGCTCATTGGGAGACAACTCTCACAGACTGGTACTCACTTTGAGTTATTTAATCCACGTCCTGTAGCTGGAAAATATGCAGAGGCTCTGCTGGGTGTTTCACTGACCTGTATATCTCAAGAAAAAAGAGTTTCAGATATCTATTTTTCTCAAAAGAAAGGAGAAAGTTGTATTTGATAGAGTATAGTAGGTGCCTGAAAATAACTATATAAGAGAGTAACTTAATAAAGATCTGGTGAATGATAAAGGGGATATTCACAGTGTTAGAAAAAAAACATGTTCTTTTACCTGTTCATTTTCTCTGTTGAGATAAAACCACACATAGCACGTGATTACACATGCACGCGGATTTCATGCTCCATAACTGTACCTTTTTTATTTGCCTTTCTCTGAAAGTGTGCATGGAATATGCCTTATTACAGAACTATTCTGTTAATTTGAATACGTAGAAAAGTGCCTATATGGTAATGCTAGTAAGGCAAACGAGACAAAAATTTATACATGTTTACTATATCACCAGTGAGCATTTTATATAGTAATGTTGAAAAATAATTCTTATACCTCAACTGTACTTCATCTTTTTACAATCAACAAACAACGATTCATTCACCATAGCTGCTGATGGGAACTTCAAAAGAGAAAAAAAAAATGTCCAAAAGAGTGTGATTCCTTATTTGCCATTTCTGATAGCAGTTGTTAAACACAGGTGAGTAACTGTTTATTAATTTAATTGGATAGCTTTATTTTACAAAGGAATGGAAAGTTCACAAAGCAGTATATAAATCTTTTATCATTAGTTGCATTTGCACTAAATGTGATGTACTTTTGTGATCTATTCTGTAAATAAAATCACACTACAGATACTCTTTGTAAAGAATACACTTTACTTTTAGATAAAGGCACTGGTACTTCACTGCAGTTAGCCCTGCCCAATCAGTGTTGAAAGAGGCTTCCTAAAATTGTGGGAGGAGTTGCAAGATTGAGGCATAGGATTAAAAGACCTAAAAAAAAAAAAAGAAAGCAGCTTTCTTTAGGCCTGTTGGACTGCCTGTGTGCAAGTGGCCATCAGAGCCTTTCTTCCAGAAGGGATCTTCCTGTTATGGTTTTATAAAATTTCTCCAGAGCTGAACCCCTTGTCCAGACACTGCCACAATTAGGAGCACTCTGTTCTTTTCATCCTCTTAATGGATCTGTAGAATACTGCTATGATTTTCTTAGCAGAATCGCAGAAGCCCTTTGCTCTAGGATAGCTGTCTCTGTAAATTGAGCCCACGTGAAGGGCTGGGGATATGGCAGTCTAAGGAAATAGCCTGACAGAACTCCTCATGGGAGCGAGGATGAGCAATAGTCATTGCCAGCCTGTCTGGGAAACTGAACAACTTACTGTGAGCAACTTAGGTGTGAGAAGTACGGTGCATTTTAGGGGCTGAGGGGAAATTACCTTTATTTAGTTGGGCTGAGCTGGCTTATCTGAAGTTGTGAGATTCTCTTTAAACTAATCAGATTGTCCACCTGTATTTTTGTCACGTTGTACAGATAACGCTGTATTTGAATTGCCACTGTTCATCTACAGACTCAGAACATGAATCATATTTTTGAGTACCTTGAGTGTGTAGAGTGTAACTGTTATATAATAGCTTTATGATCCTAATGATAAGTTTTAAAAATTAAAAGTTGGCTCTTCTATGTTACAATCACAAATTTAAAACCAGTATTTAAAGTGAAAAGTATTAAAAATTATGAAGAAAACCCCTGGTTTGTAGTTATTTCTAACTTTCAGTGCTTTAAAGGAAACTTACTTCAATATTTTACGCTGTAACCAACCTTTGGATTTTATATGAAGTTGTATGCCGTACTGCAGTGTAGTAATGTAAAACATTTAACAGAAAGCAGCTTGCTTGTGTTACTGAGGTTGCTGAAGTGAAAACTGGAATGCCACATGAGCTGTTGATGTGTGAAAAATCTCATTCTGTACTAGCATATCAGAAGCATGTTAGACGATACTCCTGTACAGTATAGTTTTAATATAGAGGACTTCCAAAGTTGTATTTAAGCTTCTGTGTTCATTTGTACAGAAATAACATCAGGAAAGCGTGTGTGGGGAGAATGGAGATCCAGGGCTGAGAAATGCCAGAAATACAATCAATTTGTACTTCTTCTAAAATACAAAGAATTGCTGAGAACTGAGAAGAGGTGGTGCAGAGCAGGCTTTCTTAATAGCAGGAATAACTGCTTCCTAGTGGATCAGTAACAGGCCCTCCTTTGTTGGTTATGTGGGGATTTCTGCTTCTTATGCAGAAATCATTTAAGTTGTGGGAACCTTACAGGCAAGCAAGATGAGAGGAAGAGCGTGAGGTAATAGAATGGCATCATTTGCACAAAAAAAGAAAACTTACCTTAAGCTGAGTTGCATCAGGCCCTGGGTAATATAATGCAACAAATGCAGCGAGTCCTGCTGCAAGCCCTGCCTTCAAGTGCAGCTATTTCATCTGGCTAAAAAGAAATCGCTCCCTGTGCCACCCTGCTCTTCCCTTCTAGAAAAAAAAGAACAGAAAAAAAAAGCCTTCTTGATTTGTAATTAAAAAACGCACGCTTTCTAGTAAGGGGAGGCTGAGCTCTTTTTGTAGCCATCTGAACAGCTACAATATAATTTGGCCCTGGGTGTTAATAATTACTTATGCCACACAATTTACCCATATGTGTGACTCATGGCATTGCTGTTGCCTTTACTCTTCAGCAGTAAAAAGCTTCATACAAGGAGAAAACTATGTTTCAGTAGATAAACAGGAAGGGATGCACTTCAGACCATTATGTGCCTGATGGTGTACATTTTTCTTAAGCTGTAACCACTAATGCAGCAAGGTTATTTTTCTGCACACCTGCCTCTGATGTGTTAGAATAAGGAAGCCTAGATGAATTGCTGCAATTTTAAGTTTAAACTAATTCTCTTAAAATGAACTTTTGAGGAGGACAAGAAATAGGTCCAACTATTGCACGGTCCAACTATGTTGTCTAAAACATAAGAACTTCTCTTTAATTTGGACCTTTTGATTCTACTTTTGTTTGAGGTGCTTTGCCTGAATTTCCATGTGAGATTTTCCTATCACCATAACATTAACAACTCCTTTCCCACTTAAAAAAAAAAAAAAAAAGAAAGAAATTATAATGTGGTGGTTTATAAAGGTTGTTTTGAGTCCCTTATTTTCAGAGATGAGAAGTAAAGGAGCTGAGAAGACTTGGAAATGCTTGGAAGCAACTGCATGCTGGAGTCTGAAGTAGATCCTCCTGCCATACTCCTTGTTTTTAAAGCTTTATTTGAGCCTTGACTCCCTGATTCTGTTGCTGTTCTGAGCCAATAAAAGCATTGCAACACAGCAAGTCTTCATATTTGATTTGTCCCTCCACTTGCTGATTCACCTTCCAAATTTTGTCTGAGTTCCTTTCAGGTGCAATGGGAAGTGGCTACACACCGGTTGCTTACTTACACATCTTCATGTTTACTTACAAATAAGTTTATCTTCTGAAAAGCATGTAAAGCTCAAGACTTGTTATCTACTTGCTTTCTTTCTAAATTTCTGTGCGATGGGACAGACGCTCCCATGATGGTTCCATCCCAACATGGTTCTTGGCAAGCGATTCCTAATTAGACTAATAGGGCATAATGACAGTTCTGAAGAATTTCACCATGAGGGATGGGATTGTAACTGAGTCATAAAGCAACCCAGCAAGTTCAGCTTCCTGGCATGGGCAGAGCCCTGGAATTACTCCTCTGCAGCTGGAAAGTTGTGCTGGGTGACAACAAGGAACTCAAAACCCCAGGTTTGTGTGCTGACCGATGAGCACCAGTCATGTGAGAGTTTGAGCAGATGAACTGTAGGTATGGCTGTATGCTCCACAAAGTACTTTGAGTCCAATTATTTAGTGAAGTCACACAGGTCATCTTATTGTTCGCATCCTGTTTGAAAATCTCTGGCAGATCAGCATAATGGTGTTCTTTATCAGTGTTAAAATACTGTTTTGCCCATGCTGCTTTTATGGTAGAGTGTGCACTCGAGCACTAATCCAGTTGCGTTTTATCTTGACCAAGTTCCAGTGTTGAAAACTTAATTTGTTAACCTGAATAGTTTCTCCCTGAAGCGTTTTATGGGTGTGGTATCTGAAACCTTACAGCAACTGGATGCAGTGCTGCAGATGGGGCTCACAGGAGCCGAGCAGAGGGGACAACCACCTCCCTCTGTCTGCTGGCCACCCCTTTTTTAATGCAGCTCAGAACACAGTTGGCCTTCCGGGATGCCAGTGCACACTTAACTTGAAGTATTAGAAGAAAAAGGTAGCGCACAGGAAAGCTTTAACACAAAACACCGTAAAGGTGTGGGTACAGATGAGGATGAACGTGAGTAACATTTGATGGACTGTTGGGCACTATGCTTTCCATGGAATATTTCTCCCATGAGGTGGTGAAAAACACCAATGCCTTTTTTTAAGTGAGATTCTGGATGGGATTACTTTCAAAGAAGAGTCTACTTTCACTCACACACACAAATTAATGAGGAAAAAAATACTCAGGAACTGCAAGTAGCAAAACACCAGTATGTTGTCCTTTATTCCCCTCCCCCATGTTTTGATTTGCCTTCAAAAGGCATTTTAGAACAACAACCTCCTCAAGAATCCTGACAAGACTGTCGTCTGAAAGGCATATTTGTCACCCAGTGTTATTTAGGCCAACCTCACATGCAGAGACGAGATACTGATTTACTGCAAAGCTGTGCAAGTTTGGGTGCTAGGGAGTCTCCTACAAAGCTGCACTTTTTATACATATTTTTATGTATATAAATACATTCTGTGATAAAAGATACACATCCAAAAACTTGTATAAAGGTTACTTCATGTTTGTCCAAAATTTTGGGTTGTACTGAGTGAAAAAGAATTGCAAAGAAAATACATAATTAATGTATATAACTAACAAATATTTTTAAATATACAATTTTTAATAAAACATTAAAAAAAGAGAGCAACAAAAACACATAAATAGTGGGATATTTGACCTTGCTTTTGTGAAACTAATGCATCAGGCTGGGTTGATGGAAGTGCCATTCCATCGACTGCCATTGGATTGTTTCTCCAAAAAAGTACTGCCTTTCTGAACCTCATGCCATATTTTTGTCTGCTTCTGAAATTCCTTCCAAATCTGCAGAAATTTTACCACTTTGGTTGACATACAAGCAACAGTTAGCGTTAAGCACTGTAAAAATCCCTCCTTTTGATGCAAACATCTTTAAGGCCACTCTATTTTAAAGGGCCATCATTCCTGCCTCAGACTCTTTTTGTAATGGATGTATTTTCTTTATTAACTGTAAAAAAACTCCCAATTGGTAAGTATCTCCAAGATACATTAGGTGGGATGGGTACCACAACTAATGAAGCTGCCTGCTCAGTGCGATCTGGAAGATGAGCACAAACCCAGCAATCAGAACTGTGTTTCGGATTATTTTATGAAACACATCCCAATTCCATTTGTTTCCTGGTTCTGATACACTTGCCTCAGTTTTCTTCACCATCCAAAGGCAAATGAGGAGCATCACTCCCACCTAGTTCCCTTGATATCTGTAGAGTGACACAGATAAGCAAAAGATTACAGAACAAGTGAAATCAGATGTGAAATCAGCAAGAGTAATATTCTCTGAGAAAATTCCAATCCTAAGTGGGTAGGTCCATGAACTGCACTTACACCTGAGTATTCTGTTTCATTTTCAGCTTCAATCAACTTCAGCTCTTCACTCCTCCTGCTGGATCTGCCTTTGTCCTGGTGTAATGAATCCAAGAGTTAATCCCTGTTACTGCAATATTTGTCCTTTCCACGTCTCAAACATTTTTTCCTGCCAAGTTTGAAAATACACTTGGTCTCCTGGTTTAAAGAAATGAGAGTATCACAGAACTGCAGTGTTTGTAAAGGACCTCTGGAGATCATCCCCCTGCTAAAGCAGGCTCCCTACAGCACATCACACAGGAAAGAGTCCCGGTGGGTTCTGAGTATCTCCAGAGAAGAAGATTCCACAGCCTCTCTGGGCAGCCCGTTCCAGTCACCCCCAAAGTGAAGTCCCTTTTCATTTTCAGGAACCTAGATATTCCTTGAGATATTTTTGCTCTACAATTAGGTACTCTATCTGACAAGAGTTCTCTTGGAAATCCAGATCTTGGAATTATTTCCTTTACTAAAATGCTAACTACTTCTCTTGCTTTCTTGGTTCAGCTCAGGCATGCCTCATGCCATGAAAAGGTGTCAACCAATAGCAATAATTATTTATATCCATTACACTCAGATCATTCAGGAAAAAATATTCCAATTTCAGTTTCATTGCCAATATTGTCCAAGTAGCCAAGTACCTCTCCTCGGTCTCTGAATTTTAGCATTATTTTTAAGACAAGTCCTGCACATCTGGAGCATACTTTTAGCAATCAATAACTGTATAGCTTCTTAACTACAGCTTCCACCCACATAGTACTCCTACGTGTTCCTTAACTGCTTAATTCCAGGAGCTAACTTACCCTGCTTTTCATACGAATAGGAGTCCTAGTATTCAAGAACTTCTCAGCAAGCATGGTTCCTACACTTACTCACAACTATTTTCTTGACGGCTTCACCTACTCTCTGTCCCCTTCGATAACATCAGTCTGTTCAGTCTGGCATGCCTTGCAATTACTGCTGCTTCTCTTAGATTTCTAACTAGCTGTGTCAAGCAATCTCATAATTTCTGTGCTATATTTGATAGGATTTCCTTGAGATCATAGTAATTCTCTTTATTTCCAAACCACTACACAGTATGTATTACTCCAGAGACATATTTCAGGACAAATGTTAACTCACTTTGCATTTGACAGTTTTAATGTCCGAGTCAGAGTGATTAGCTCAACTTTCTGAGCCTGCATACTGGCTGGCAACGGTCTTAATTCTGTTTCTTACCAGGTTATAATTGCATACCAGAGCTTTTCATTCTCAGCCAACTACAGAGCTGCTTCCATTCATGAACAGCTTCCAGTCTGGATTTTCTAGGAGAGTATCTTTCAGGTCTTTAAAACTGCCAACATTAGAATCAGCTGTATGGGTCAGCAAAGTGTAGTGGTTAGATACTCCGGGATGCATATTGGTAAGTATTTGACTGACAGCTCTCAAATCTAGAACTAATCGATAAACTTAAGATCTTGGTCTTTAACAGGCAGAATGGGATTGTTACATTCAGACTGGCATTCCTGGAATAGCCCATACATGTTGTAGCCCAATATGGGCCTCCAGTTTCATAGGATATTTTTTCCATCTTACTTTTTAGCTTATGTTTTAGCTCCTGACTTCAATTCTGCTTTTACCAGCTTGTCAGACGTGGCTCTCCCATGCTTTTCTCACCAAAGAAACAGGAGGAATTACAGCAACCATGATTTTAGATGGAATTTCAGCCACCTGTTTTTTCTTGCTTTCTTCTCTCAGGGATTTCTGTAACTGACAGACTTCTGATTTATCACACTGGAGGCAGACAAGGGAACGTGCACTCAGGCAATTCTTCAGGCCCCCTGTTTGTCTCACAGGATCCTCAGTGGCTGCTGGCTATTGTAGCAGCCCTGACATAGAAAAGACCACAAGTCTTTCTGACCTCACGGCTTAACTTTCCCTTAGCTCCTTCCCACCAACCAGCACCATCATCATTTATCTCCTCTGTGGAACCAGCCATTAGCAACTGCATTTCTTCTTATTTGTGTCGCTTAATACATTCTTTTTTCCAATATCACAAGCAGAGCAACATTTTTTTTATTTTTGCTCTTCCCACATTCAGATAATATCACTAAAGCCCTCAAATTAATTTCCACCAACTTATATTTCTGTCTAGTATAATAATCATTTTATAACAAATGCATCCTGGCATATACAAAAATTCATGAGTTAAAATCTTTCCAAGCTCACATTTAAATAGTCCAGAAAGGATTTTATCTTTCCCTTTCAAGGCCCCCATTTCTGGCCACTCTTCCCTGTACAATTTATACACTGGCCACCATTGCATACCACAACATTTCATTTTCTTCCCCTTAGTCGGGGTGAATCTCAGACAAGGGAGTGGTCCTCACATTTCCAACAAAAGCTTTTATCAAAAATTACACACACTCTGCTCTTAAGCGTGCATCTACGTGCATAACCACATACTACATGCTGGCAAATTACCAAACAAAACAAAACCAATAAATCAAAGCCTCTAGCCCCTCCCAGCCCAACACCATAAGGTCAGTATTTTTAAGTGTTGCACCTTGCTATCACTTACTGCTCCAGCAGGGGAGGGGACACAGTGGAGTCCATGAACAAAAGTTCTGCGTGCACTGGAGTCCAATCACTCATCTGGCTACAGCAAGGCTATGCTAGTCAAGCCAGTTAACTGCACGTGTTTTTCAAGGCACTCCATCTTCAAAGACTCCATAATTCTATGATTCTACTTAATCATGCCAGTGCTTTCAAACACGGACATCCTGACTGCACACCCTTACTACATCTAAAGATACATAGGGTGATTTGAACAAAGGTTAGTTCCTACTGGACTATCGGCAACAGCACTGCTCAAGCTGCCCAGCTTTTCATCACATTAACCTTTTAGGGTCAATTTTTTCCAGATGCACTAAGGGCTTCAGCTGCTCCGCAAAGTTCCTCATATCATCAGAAACCACGTCCTGTCCCGCCGGAGCGACAACGTTAAGCTCGACAAGGTAGGACAGGGAGAGAGGCTCGATGCTATCCGTGTTGCCGGGCATCAAGATGCGGAAGATCTTGTACACCACGATCTTCATGATGCCCTTGCGGAACACGTGCCCCTTGGCCACGAACTCGTGATCCATGCGGAAGCCCATCTCCACCAGGAAGTCCGTCAGATTATCCGAAGTCGCGATGTCCACGCAGTTGCGCACGAGCGCGTGCCGGTTTTTGTCTCCGATTTCCGGCTGCCCCAGGTATCGCAGGTGCCAGGGCATGCCGCTCTTGTCCATGGAGCGCCGCGCCCGCAGCACGAAGGGGCTGGCCTGCTGCCCCTTCAGCAGGAACACCATCTCGTGGTCCAGGAAGGTCTCCGGCTCCATGTTGTCGCACAGCCCGCGCAGGCGGTGCAGCAGGCTCTCTAGGCTCTGATCCAAAACGCTTCCTGTGGCGGACGGACACGGCTCAGCCGCTGCTCCCTTCGCCCCCTCCCCGCGGAGGCCCCTCCGCCGCCCGCGCCCGCACCCGCGCCGCGCCGGCCGTGCGCCCGCCTCGACCCCGCGCTGCGGCCGAGCCCCGCGTACGGCCCCGGTGCCCGTCGGGAGCATCGCGGGGACGGCGGTGGGCCGCTCGGTGCCGGCGTCGCGCCATACCTTGCAGCAGGTACTCCATCATGTTGATGGTGCCGCCCGTAACGGGCATCATGGTAACGGGAGGCGCCTCCATCTTGGCGGCGGCGGCGGCAAAAAATGGCGGCGGATAGAGCGGCGCGGCCCGGAGGAGGCAGCGGGCGCCACCCTGCGGCCCGGCGGCGCGGCGCGGCCCCTAAATGCCGAGCCGCCGAGCGGGGGGGCTGGGCTGCTACCGCGGAAGCGAGCCCCTGCCTCCCCGCCTGCCTGCGCAGGAGCTGTCGCCAGGCCGCTCTGCGCTGTGGGAAAGCGGAGGCAGGTTATAAACTGAGTGTGAATGTTTGTTCTTCCTTGTTACTGAAACGTGCATTTTCTCCCGTGCATCTCAATCAGGCTCTGGTCTGAATGCCCGCTTCGTCACCTTCATCCTTTACAGCTGCTGTCAGACCGAGCGTGCGCTGCTGTCCGCTGCTGGCAGTGAGTTTATATTGCAAAAGGCCTCCGACTCCACGAATTGGAGTGCAGCTGTTAAAATTCAGTTGTATAACAGATAATTTACAAAATGCTTTGAATGCGCAATTTGGATGTTAGAAGTCGCTGACAGAATCTCAACACTAGGGTTGCTCGTTATGTGATTTTGCATCAGGGATGTTGTGGTGTTGTTTTGCAGACAAGTGACTGTTCCCCATGGATTTTAGAGCACCATTTTAGGGTGCTTTATCAAATATCAAAGAAGTTGCTGTCAGAACACTTCTTCAGTGAGAGTCAAGCTCTTTAGACTAGAAACTGGACTAGACTAGAAACCATTTCACCTGGGAGCCCTGAGATAGCTCCTGAAAAAGTGCAGTTCTGCTTAGTCAGAAACTCTCTTAGCAGCAATGTTGCCACGTGGCTCGTAGGCCTGCCTGCTAATGACAAATCCTCTTAGAACCTGTAGCCATGAAAGTTGAACTGAATTTAGCCCTTTCAGTATCCCTGAACTTGGCCAGCTCACGGCAAGCAAGGTAGAGCTCTGCCACCTCTCATGTCTGAAAGAAAGGAAATAAGCTGGACTGCTATATTTTTACACTAGCTCTCGGCTTATTCTCAATACCATTTTTTTTAAAGGTTCTTCTTCCTTGGTAATATACCAGTGCAGTGTATAGAAGGCAGGCTTGATTAGCTATGAGGTATGAGCTAAGACTGGCTGAGAAACCAGAGCTGGGGAAAGAAGGGTAGAAGTAGACATTCCCCACTCTTTTTAAGCTTAAAGTATGGTTGTCAGTGCTGTTTTAAACAGCTCTCTGTCAGCAGGAGGACTGCCTCTCAGTGTGCCTGATGACCTCTTTTCTGAGGATGTGGAACGACAGCTGTGTAGTCTGCAACATACATTTTGCTAATGGACTGGCTTCTATTTGCTCTTGCAGACTGGCATTTTGTTACAGTGAAAGTGGGAAGCAACTTTTCTCCCCTTTGCACTTCCAGTTCTCTCAGTCCTGCAGGGTAAGGTGTGCAAGCAGCTGGGCAAGGAGCTTAGCTGCCAGCGTAAGCCAACCCAGCACATTTTTCCAGATAGCCAAAGTAGGAACCCAGAGCTAAAGCCCTCGGTGTCTCCCTGGGTAGATTATGAAGCTGGATGAATGTAAAGCAGTGGGGAAAGTGGGACACTAGGACATTTTATGTTGTATAGTATACTGCAGAGTCCCTAGAGCACTGTAGAGGTACAGCTTCAGAGGCAGACCTCTTCCTAGAGGATGGTATAAGGCAATGCAAGCAGCAGCAATCTCTAGGCGGGAGGACAAGATCCAGATCTGTCAGCACTAGGAACATCACTGGATGGATGTAATTGCAGTACAAGCAAGATGGGTCTGCATGAAATAGAATCGTCATCTGCAGGCCAGAACATCTGTGAAGCCAAGAAGCTTTTGCAGTAATGAGGGCACCACACAAAGTCCAGATCTTATCAGCAGGTATCTTTATGAAGTGCAGTCTGCCATAAGCAAAATGAGGCAGAAAAAAGAGATCTTTAAAGTAGGAAGCTATGTCCCAGAACAGGCAGACAAGAATGATACAATTAGTTAAGAGTTCTCATTCCACCTTGAGCCATCTGCCACAGCTGTTCTCGGATGTATTTGCATTAGAGCAGGGTTCACGCCTGAAACTGGATAGTGAAAACTATCCAAACTGCTGGATCTGCTTGAGCTCTTCTATGAGAAGCAAGCTGGTACATGGCCTTGTTCACTCTTGTAAGCTGGTGTGTCTGCTGAGCATCTCTCATGCTGAGGTTCTTGCTGACACATGTGCATTCAGTAACCAGGGAAATATCTGCTACAGGTTTTTGGTAGCTGTGTTAGGTGTGCATATGGTCTGTGCCCCTTCATCGCATGAGCAGAAGTTGCTTGTCCTGTCAGTAAGAATAGGCAAAGGACTCTTCACTGCTAACTTCTTCAGCTGGCTGAAGATAAATCAAAGTGGACAACTCTGAAGCTTCCATGTCAAACAGCAGGGACAGGACTGGGGCGTAGCAGGAGCAAAAGAGTCAGGCCGCAGAAGAAGATAAACCAAAGCAAAAGGGTAAAGTAAGCTAGGGGGCAGTGCCAGAGCTTTTACAATTTTTCTTTGCTAAGGTCTTAAAAAATTTCATAAAGCATAGTAATAATATAGCATTTAGTTTGCTGCAGTTCTGAGAACTTGATTCCAGGGCAGATGGATTCGTTTCACCAAAGACTCAAAAGAAGCAGGACTCCCTGTACTGAAACAGTGGGGCTACACCAATTTTGCGGTAGTGTTGAAATACGCTACTGCACGCAGTGAAATACTGCACTTCCTGTACTTCCCTTAACTTTCTACCAACTATGAAATAATAATCTCTGATTCTGGCATGAAAACTGTAGCACTGAAGAGACTGAAAAAGCATCCAGAGGAAAAGTAGAAATATATATAAATAAATCATATCTGGCCTTTTAATCTTTTCAAGGAAATGCACAGTAATAGATAGTGATCTCCCTTCCTCAGGGACAGCGCAGCTGTATAGCCTGATATTTAAGACACACATCTGATTGCAGCTCCAAATTATTGTTTCCAGGATGTCTATTGGGATATTGACTAAAAGCTAACACGTGAATGAACACAAGAATTTCTTTGTAGAGCTTCTATTATTCAACAGTTATTGATGTGGTATTCAAATGTTTTTTTCACTCTTCACAGAATCACAGAATCACCGAGGTTGGAGAAGACCTACAACACCCAGTCTAACCATCCACCAATCACCAGTATTTCTCACTAAACCATATCCCCCAGCATAGTATCTAAACATTCCTTGAACATCTCCGGGGTCAGTGACTCCACCATCTCCCTGGGCAGCCCTGACCACTCTTTAAGAGAAGTAGTATTTCCTAACGTCCAACCTGAATCTCCCCTGGCACAATTTGAGGCCCTTCCCTCTAGTCCTATCACCAGTTACACAGGCGAAGAGGCCGACCTGGGGTTGTTGTGGCCCAAGTGCAGGACCCGGTCTTTGGCCTTGTTGAACCTCATCCCATTGGCTTCAGCCCAGCGATCCAGCCTGTCCAGATCCCTCTGTAGGGCCTCGCTACCCCCAGGCAGATCCACACTTCCTGCCCAACTTGGTGTCATCTGCAAACTTACTGAGAGTGCAATGCCCTCATCCAGGTCATCAATAAAGATACTGGAGAGCACAGACCCCAGCACTGGCCCCTGGGGAACACCACGCATGACCAGTTACCAGCTGGATTGAACTCCATGCTCTGGGATTTAACCACCACCCTCTGGGCCTGGCCTTCCAGCCAGTTCCTTACCCAGCCAAGAATGTACCTGTCCAAGCCACAGGCTGCCAGCTTCTTCACAGTACAGTGGGAGACAGTGTCAAAGGCTCTGCTGAAGTCTGGGTACACATCTGCTCCATAACCTTCCCTGGCACTGAGGGCAGGAGGACAGCCTATGGTTCTCCAGTTCCTCTTTATGACCTTCCAGTCCTCTGAAACCTCTCCAGTTGACAGGAACGCTGACAGGTGATGGAAAGTGTCTTGGCTATTGCCTTTGCCAGTTCCCTCAGCACTCTTGGATGAATCTCATCTGGCCCCACGGACATGTGGTAGTCCAGATGGAGAAGTAGCTCTCTGACTGTTTCCTCTGGAATCACGGGTGGGTTTATTCTGCTTCCCATCCGAGACTTCCAAGTCAGAGAGTAGACTGCTCTGAGGATAGCTGGCCTGACTGTTAAAGCCAGACTACATTAACTTGCCTTTCAAGAACATACAGTATGACCCATTTTGATAAAATTGTTTTCTTAGTGAAAGCAGTTTTCAAAATTCATGTTGCAAGTTACAAAGTTTAAAAATCTTTAAAGGTTTCATTGTGGTGGACGTGCAAGGAACTACCCAGAGTAGAATTCAGTAATTTTCTGGTAGACAGGAGAAACACCCAGATAGGCCTCAATGGAAAGAACCGATAATGTCAAAGTGAGAGCCCCCCTTTTGGGCAAAATGCATAATTCAGCTTTAAAGAGAATATATGTGTAACGGCTTCTGCAATACAAGGTGAGAAGTTCTGGTATCATATACCCATTGTCTTTAGTACTGTATGCTACAACAAAGTTTTCCCAACCTTTTAGGTTGCTTGCTAAGTTATTTCACTACATCATGAGGTAATCTTAAAGTATCACAATTAAGCCAGTAAGTTTGAGATTGTTTTACTGAAACTGAAAAAGTAGTTCTGTACCAAAACGTACACAATTTAGTAATAATACAAAATGTTAATTCTGCAAGACAGAATGTCAGTTAAATCCACCAAAATGAACACTGAACCACCATTTATTGTCAGTACAGTGTTAAATAAGCTCACCGAATGAACACAGAAATAAAGTAGTTCTTCCTTAAATAAAATGGCAGTTATTAACAACAGTACTGCAGGAAGATACACATTCATGGTATTTACATGCTGTCACAGCGTATCTAGCATGTAGCATGTCTTCATGCTTGCACAGGAGCTTTATGAGCTCGTTACAATAATATTGATTTGGTGATGTACTACAAAACAACCCATATGACTTACACTGAAGTTGCACTTTAAAGAGCACCTCTGCTAGCCACCCTTTTAGAAGTGCCACCACATACCTGTAATAAACCCCTCTAGGCAATCCACTGACCTGCCACCCATGTGCCCCTCTTCCCTCCCCCCAAAAAAAGTCATCAAGCATATGAACAATTTTCCTCCCATGATCAGCTAGACAGGGTGATATTGACAGCAATCTTCCAGAATGCACCTGTGTTTTCTGTATTACATTAAGAACACCTGAGACTGCTTCACTGGTCCAAGTACAGAGTTTTAATACAAAATCTGTGGAATTAACATGCCATTTCACTGAATTCCCTTAATTAGTACTTTCCATTAAAAAAAAAAAAATCTTAAAATAAATATTCCCCCTCAAAAAATTTAAAAGGAATTAAAACATAAAAAACCCCAACCCTGTAGTATTAAAGAACAGTGTGATTTTCTGACTTCATTTACCTCTGTGTTAGCAGTGGATACACAGCTCTTCCTGGAGAATAAGAGTCAAACACAAAGAACAACAACAACAAAAAAATTAGTAATATGCAAGCACACTGAACTTTGAGAGACTTCTTTTAAAAGAAATGTAAACATCTGTTACTGATTCTTGTTTGAATGCAGCATTCCTATCCAAAAAGGACAGGAAAACGCATTTCTTTAAATTAACAAGCTCTCTGACAAGAAATCAGTATTAAAATCTTTTTTTTTTTTTGTACCTGAACTAAATGACAGAACAGTTAAGACAGTTTTTTTTTCCTACTTCAATACACACTATAATTTAACAGTTCAGCACTTTGTAGGTCACAAGTTCTTAAAGTAATAATCTAAATTGTGAAGATAAACATTGAATGTTACTTAGCTGCAGAAAATTAAGTACTATAAGTAGACAGAGGTTTCTGTAGGGCTAATGTGATTAGATAAAAATTGTCTCAGAGCATAAGACCTAACTTTAACATTTTAGCAAAATTAAAACTGGGAATTCATGGAAAACAATTAGGTTTGCCATCACTATAGAAGGACCAATGCATTAAAGCCAAGGTTAGACAAACAGAAACAATCAAGACTTGCCCCCTCCCCCTCAAAAACAACAACAACAAAAAACAACTGCACAAAGTACATTTCATATTTCACCTTCGTAATTACCAGTTTACATGTCAAAATAATCTCAACCTGTAAAAACATGTGACTGACCCTTCAGAAAATGATGCATAAGAGTAAGAATTCTAAAACTATATTTAAGACAGCTGACAACACTTCTTTCATGAAGTCATCTCTAATCATTGAAGAACATAAAAGGCATAAGTAGTCTCACACAAGTCCATTATCTCTGAAATTACTGTCCATAGAAATCAGTGACTTGAAGGTGATTTTCATTCTAAGCTTCACAGATTATATTATTTTTCCCCTTTACTCCTAAGTCAGTTGCTTCATTTCAAAGCTGCAGTATTCAAGCTGCCTTCTTAGTACAGGTTCCTTGAAGATCTTGTAGATTTATTTTTGACCTGATAAAAACATGAAAACAATCAGATCAGGTAGGTTAAAACAACACACCGCTGTTCTATATTACAAATACTAATGTAACTGTTACTGAATTTTGTATACTTGGAAAACGGGCAAAACAGCACAGAAAGATAGGCAGTTCTGCACTTCTTACCTGTTGTGGATCATGTGGCTTTTGACCAGATGCCCAGCTGCAAGAGCTGCCATTAGCGATAACTCCCCAGCCATCACTGTAGCACACACGATCTTAGCAAGCTGGCGGGCATTTTCACCAGGGTTGTCTTGGCTCGCACCTTGAACCCCTAACATCTAGAGGGCAAAAT
Source organism: Lagopus leucura (assembly GCF_019238085.1). Classification (NCBI taxonomy): domain Eukaryota; kingdom Metazoa; phylum Chordata; class Aves; order Galliformes; family Phasianidae; genus Lagopus; species Lagopus leucura. Next base: position 3,041,521 of record NW_024962268.1, on the reverse strand, counting down.
ACACAACGTTATACTATACAAACTAAATTTATAGTCGATTTTAATTTTAATTTTATGTTTAATTTTAATATTGAAGTATTTCCAAATTGTATCCAACCACGTAGCCTTAAATCTCTTTAGTATTAATTTTAAGCTTTAAAAGCTACGAACATGAAAATAATTAATCAAATCTAATATTTTCATGTCAAATCCGCCAGCCTTCAAGAGGACCATTCCTATAACAACACACTACAAAAGCAGGCTTTTCTCTAAGAAGATGACTTGCTGTAAACTTTCTGCTTTGTACCTGCAAACAGGCCTGTTGCGGTAGCAGGTTGGTGCCTCCTCCAACAGTCCCTATCTCTATAGAGGGCATCGTGCAGCTGATGTACAGGTCTTCATTGGTGGAACCAGTACGCTCCATCAGAGTGATGCAGTTAGAGCTGCCCACATTCTGCGCAGCATCCTTCGGGTCAAGAAGGAGGAAAAAAAAAAAAGAAAAGACTCAAAAAAGTGTTCAGCTAAGGATTACAATCTAAAGAAAAGCTGATTTGGTGTAAAACAAGCTTACCTGACCACAGGCAATGTAGATAGCTGTAACAATGTTTGCAGCATGCGCATTGTAGCCACCTATGCTACCAGCCATAGCAGAACCCACCAGATTTTTGTTTATATTCACTTCAACGATATCTTCCGTAGTTGTCTTCAGTACCTAGAGGAAGTGATACACCACTCCTTCAGCTCGAGTAGAAATACCCTGTTTCATGTTAATGAAAGAAGTTTCCTCCCCTAACCCCCTGTTTGCTCCCAAATAGAATTTGACTCTACCGTAGATACCTGCTTTGTTCAAAACAAGCCCTTCCAAACTTGGAGCATATTATTCAATTAATAATGCAGAAGTCAGTTTGGACTTGCATACTTCTCTAAGAAAAGTTCATCAGCCACCTTCTCTGTTCTCAGTTCTCGTTGGAACAAGCCAATTTTGGAGCATTATCCCATTAATTTACCCTAACATTATAGCAACTTTTCTTCCAAGTTGTTCCAGTTAGTAAACCCACTCCATGTTTGCTCTGCATAAGAATATAGAACTCAACTGAAGAGTTTAAACAAAAAAATACTGATACACTGGAAAATAAACAATGTACGCAGTCATAATGGACCTGTATACCACATTAGTTTGAAAGATTCAGATAAAACATTTGCAACAGTTCCATATTGAAGTGATCAAAGAAGGCAAACGAAATTATACTGTGAACAAATTTAGAGTATACCCAGCATAAAAGGAATAGCAACTGATGACAAATATGCAAAAAGTGTATAATATTGATGAAAATACAAAGCAAAATGAAAAGATAAAAGTAGACAACACACATTTGAATACTTTGTCCAACTCTGTTCCCATCATAAAATTAAATCATCAAAAAAAGGAGGCAGTTTTTCACGGGAAGTGTAGCTGCAGTGGGGAGTTCCACTGGTGTATCTGTGCTAGAAGTTTTATGTAAATTCACAAGAGGGACTGAACAACTTACTGAGCAAAATCAAAATGGAAAACAAAACAAAAATGCCCCACACCATACATAATTCAAATCCTTAACAAGTTGGCAAAAAGACTATTCTGAGTAAGGCATAATAAGCTGCTCCCTGGATACTGACATCAGCCCGTGCTGGAAACAGGGTAACAGGCAATGGATTTGGTTTCACACAGCGTCCATTGGCCTTCTTGGCCACCTGGGCACACTGCTAGCTGATATGCAGCTAATTGTCCATCAGTACACCAAGGTCCCCTTCCATCAGGCAGCTTTCCAGTCACTTCTCCCCACGGCTGGGGTTGTTGTGACCAAAATGCAGGACCTGACACTTGGTCCTACTGAATCTCATACAGTTAACCTGGCCCATTGATGCAGTCTATCCAGGTCCCTCTGTATTGCCCTTCTCCCCTCAGGTGGATCAACACTCCCTCCCAGCTTGGTGTCATCTGCAAACTTACTGAGGGTGCACTCAATCCCTTTACCGAGATCATTAATAAAGGTTTCAAATAGAAGCAGCCCCAGTATTGAGCCCTGGGGGACAACGCTTGTGACTGGCCACCAACTGGATTTAACTCCACTGACCACAACTCTTTGGGCGCAGCCACCCAGCCAGTGTTTCACCCCGTGGGGTGTACGCCCATACAAGCCACGGGCAGCCAGCTTCTCCATGAGGATGTAGAACAGAAGGTGATCTTAAGACAGATCTCATGATTTAGTTTATGTTTGCCAGCTAGGACTGGCACTATTTATAAAGGTTACACTTCATCAGCTAGGCAAATTCCAAAGCTAAGGCAGCTTTGGAATTAAGTGAAACCTCCTAATTATCAGTTTTCCCTGTAGCAAGGGGCATCTAGACTTTGAAGAGAAAGCCAGATTTGTGCAAGAGACAATAAATAAATGAAAATGATAAAAATTACTGATTTCACTCTGAAAGCTATCAAGTTTTGGCATAATCTTTCAAAGGAAAAAAGTAAAAAAAGTAAAAATGTCTTCAAGTAAACATTCCTCATTAAATATATAGCATATTATCTTAGAAAAGAATAATATATATACTGGAAAAGTGATAAATGGTACAGCAGTAGCATGAAAATATTTGTAGGAATCATTACTACCTGGAGCAAAGCTAACAGTATTTATGATTTAACTATGTAAAACACATACATTTTTATGAACAAATTACAATAATTTGTATACAATAATAAAGCAGACACTTACTTCTTTAACAACCTTGGCTGGAATGACTGCTTCACAGACAACAGACTTCCCTCTTCCCTCTATCCAATTTATAGCAGCAGGCTTTTTGTCTGTACAGTAGTTACCACTGATAGCTATAACCTGGAGATCAGGAAACTCCTCATTCAACCTTGCCAGTGCTTTTTCAGTACCCTGTTAAAACAAAAGCAGATACAATTAATGGCTGATGTATTAGTTATGGTTGCCAAACAAGCTAATTAAGGACAGCACAACAGTAAGATTGGATTAAGCCTCATCAGGTCACTAATTACAGCTGAAGAAACAAAATTCCCAGGAAGAATCTTACGCAGGCACAAATGATAGCATGATCACTATCCGTTCTGCAGCATACTAGGAATTATATGGAAATACTTAATAAACAGCACTGAGTCCTGTCAGTGCATACGAATTCTCTGGATACATTCCAGAGAACATTTACTATACTAAAGATTCAACATAAACTAAATCATATAATCAAATGAAGTGACAGATGTGCAGGCAATTCATTTTGGATGCAGGAAGAAAGTGTTTCTCTACATTAGGAAATCAGAGTTAACGTCTGCTACACTTAGTACTAAGTCTGGAAAGAGCACTTCATACAGCAACAGCCGTCAATATTGAAACCTATCTAAAAGAACACAAGACATCTTATGTGTAATGTCCTTGTTTCAGGTGGACAGAGTTGATTTTCTTCACAGTGTCTGATATGACACTTTGTTTTGGCTTTAGGGAAAAAAAACGTTGATAACACACTGATTTTTTTGTTATTGCTGAGCAGTGCTGCACAGAGCTAAGGTTGTTTCAGTTTTACAGCTTCTTGCACTGTCCTGCCAGTGACAAGCTTGGGAGCACAGGAGCTCATTGGGGACAGAATCAGGACAGCTGACATACATTGGCCAAAAGGATATTCCATAACATATGATGTCATGTGAAAAAACTACAAAACAGAAGGGAGTGGGACAGAGGGGTGGGAAGACAGTTTTGCTACTCAGGGCCTGGCATAAATCAGCTGTTATGGTGAGCCACTGTGCTGTACATCACTTGTTTTGCAAATATGCATACATTTTCATAATCACTATTATTTCTCCCTTTTCTGTCTTAGTAAATTAGTTTCTGTCTCTATCTGTGAGTTCTTTTTACTCCCAATTCTCTCCTCCTTCCACGGGAAGGAGGGGAGTGAGCAAATGGCTGTGTGGTGTTTATCTGCCTGCTGAATAAACCACAAAGCATGTCCACAGATCTCCTACACTCACATGTGAAAAACAGCAAAATTAAAAAATTATGCTGCCCTTCTGCTACACACCAGATTCATCATCCTTTATTTACAAATACGATAAACATAGTAACAGATCATTACTGGATGAAATCTTTGGCCCAACACAACAGAGAAAGCAGCTTAAATTCTGTATTATCTAGAATACCTTACTAAAAGAGAAAATAAAAACTGAAGTTACTCTAATTTTTTTTCTTTCATCGTTCTCACTCTCTTCTTGCTCAGGTTCACTGAGTTCAATCAGTGCTCTTATTTTGTAGCACTGCCAACAGCGCAGCATCTTGTCTTTCTCTGTTTCCACATGTCAGCTAGTTACATATTAGTAAAATACAATTTTTGTTATTATTTTTTAAAAGAAATACATATTCACTAAGAAGATTTATAGGGACTGAGCCTTACTTTTGAAATCATATTCATTCCCATTGCATCCCCTGTTTTGGACTGAAAACGAATGTAAAGGTTCCGACCAGCCAAGCTGATGAGAAGTTTTTGTAGGCGGGCAAATCTGCAAAATAATATAATGACCACTTAAAAACAGTTTAATCCTTGAGGATTTTAAGCAGCAAAATGATAGTAAATCATAGCACAGTGCAGTTAACAGCACTATCTGCAATCTGTACTCCTACTCCACTGGTGCAGGAAAGTGCCTTCTGCTACCATGCATACAGTTCTCTCAAATACTTTGAAGTGTTCTGCTCCTGAAGTGTTTACTGTCTTTTTATGTTATTTACTCCTCAACTTAACGAAGTAAAATTAGAGAGTACAAACATCTGACTATCAAGTACAAACTGACAGCACAGCCTCTGGAAACATTTAAGACAGTTTTTACAGGAAGACAAAACATCTTCCTTTCCGACAGTGATGCAAGATTCACAAATCAGAATTCTATTCACACAGCGTAAGGACCAGAAAAACTGGGAAACATGGCACTTAAAGAGCAGCACGAGCTGATTCTCACCAATATAAGCATATCCTTGTGGACAACTGTAAGATCAGTAAAAAACAAAATCTAAATCCTCCTAAAATAAGCAAGTAATCATTAGTCTTTGAAGAAACTCTTGGGCTTGAAATAAACTTAATATAGTTTCATATTTTTAAACACTTGTTTTCCAGCTTTAGTTTATGCTGTATTCTCTGGAATCTGTATATTAACAAGAGTCCCAAATGGGCCAGATTCCAAATTTGAAACTACTTATAGTACAGTGCTGCTAAGAATACAAGTGAGCTTTAATGTTTACTTTAAAATGCTTAAACAAGAATAACTAATGCATTAAGTAACAGGTTATGATGCATAGATACTTGCTGCTATTATTCAATTGTTTACTGCTTATCACTGTAAAATGTGTGTCACTAGCCTTGCCTTATAGCCACTTATTTTCTTTTCTTACATTCATTCATGGGACAGCCAAAATGAAAATGCAATTTCTTGCACTGCAGCATGCAGATATTAGGAGCTGTCCACTGAAGTCTTATATTAGGAAACAAGGCCACAAACCCGTTGTACTAACCTACTTGTGCTGTCAAAAGCTTCTTTCACTATTTTAAAGCCTTCAGGGCTTTCAAGCCAAGCTTTCACTTCTGCAGCCCGACAAGCAGAGGGCAGCCTTACAACAGGTCCTCGAGTCATCCCATCTGCCAGAATGCGGCTCCTTGCACCTCCACCAAGCTAAAAATGAAAGCAGAAAGGAAACAAAGTAAGATTGCTGAAAATGAATTTTAATTTTTAGCAAGTCAAAAATATGCCTTATATCGTCCCCCAACACAGTTTATGTTATAGTAAGTCTTCAAGCTTGTCATGCAGTACTTACACATATTGCTCTACATCCTCTATTTGTGCTTGCCACAAGACATCCTTCCGTTGTTGCCATTGGAACCTGAAACTCTTTGTTATCCAGATATAGTGGTCCTGCTACGCCTACAGGAATAGGCATATATCCAATCACATTTTCACAGCAAGCTCCTAAAACCTTGCAAAAATAATACACAGGGATGTAAATAATTTTCCATGTAGAGTGGCATGGCAGCATTGTGTGTGATTACAACACGGTATCTTAGCTAACAAGCTACAACCCTACCAATAAAGTAAATAATCCACAACACAGATAGCTATAGCTACAGATATCAGTGGCTGAATCAAGTATTTCAAAGATCTATCTTACCAGGACTTAAACGCTGCTACAATTTTAAATGCTGTTAAATTAGTTTAAAATAAACTTCCACTGTAGCTTAAGTTCCAGGTAGTATTTTACTCAGCTATTTACATGCTCAGTGTTGCTATAGTTATGCATTTTTGAAATAAAGCAACTGCATTTCTTGGAAATATTTTTAGGGTAAGCTACAAAACTAACATACCTCTCTGGACTGAAAAACCAAGGAAAAACCAAGGAAACGTTTGCACATATATGTATTTTTAAAACATTTGTTTTGACCGAGCTCACTGTTGGCTCACATACATCACTTCGAGCATATGTTTCATAGATTTTGAAAATGGTTTTACAGCAAGTTTTTATTTCTCTGCCTTTTACTCACCAAAGAATAATTATAATTCCTGTAAGGAAGATATTGCAAAGATGAGGGTTCAGGGAGTTTCTGAGATAACATTTGTCTGCGAATGGACACTCCTCGCTCCTGAGTTTCCATCAGGGTTTCCAGTTTGTATGCAGGAATGTGCTTTGCATTAACTAAGCTGATCACTTCAGCATCTGTAAGGAATTTTGCTCCCTTCTGTGAATACAGAAAGATAGGAAAATATAGTTTCTGCTAGCGAAAGTACTTTTAAATGCCTCCGAATGAAAGAGGGTAACTTCACTTTGACAACATCATATCCCATCTAAAGGAACAAACTGTATATCCTAGCCTAATGCAAAGGTTTTTACTGAGGCAACAAGGCACCAAGTTAAGCAAAGAAAGAAGCTTAAAGCACTCAATATATCATGAATAACAAAGCTGCCTCTTCCCTCCTAGTTCCATCTTAGGGATAGAGAGAATCATAATAGAAAACTTTTTGTTTACAGCTTCAAAACATGTACACGAATCTGGTTTTCTCATCTCCAGTAAGGAAAAAAAAAAAAAAAGGAATGGAAATTGCAGCAAAAGTGACTTCTGAAAGGGTTTTGGTTTTTTCCTTCCCCCTGCTAGTTATTAACGCCACAGAATTAGTTGACATTATAATAATCATTAGGATTATTTAAAAGCTAGAAAATAATCTTAAATCAGATTATGTCACAAATGCTAAAAAACAACAACAACAACAAACAGAAAAGATAGGAAAACTAACTTATCTTTCCATACCTCCGTACTCCCAAGTATCTGAACACATTCCTCAATAGAACGTGGCTCTTTAGGTAACTCAATTTCCTCCTCTTTTTTACTAAGAACTGATGTAGTTTCTGCAGGGTTACAGCTGCCAACTACAAATGTAGCTTTGGCTGAGGACTCTGCTAACACAGGCTTTATGACTTCAGCTGCATAAAGACAAGTGAAATGAACTCTGGTTTACAAAAATCTTAAGATTAATTTCCTAATACAGATTTCACTATTTGTTGCAAACGTTCAGCAACAGATTTGAGACTAAGATGCTAAAATTTACCATTTCCATCTTTAGCAACAAAAGCTTCTTCTACTGTATTAGTCTTCTGACTGTTTTTCAAAAGTCCAGACTGTTTCCTGCAGCAATTCTCAGAGACCTTTTTCTGAACCATCACAGGAGATGTTATGGGATTCTTCAATGAAAGTGTCGATTCGGTCTCTGCTTGTTCAAAGAAAATATATTTCACAGCAAGCAGAAGGGCTAAGCCAAGAGTGATTACTTGTTCAATATCCATACTGGCCATTCTAAAAAAGATAGAAATCAAGAAGTAAATGTAAAGACATGATATATGTAATTTGTGTGTTAATAACTTCTGATATCCGTTTCCTTAAGAAAGTGTAGTAGTATAATCACCATTTGTATACTTCATCAAACACCAGTCAAAACACATTTTCTAACAAGGTACAAGTATGCTAGTTTAGAGTAGAGATTACTCATTAATTCTTTGTATTACTCATACTGTAAGCACTTCCAGATTTCATTTGCTGTTTACTATCTTAAATAGTTAAAAATATGTTAAATGCCTGTAAAGTTAGTCACTATTCAACTGCTACTTCAAATTCATTTAACACCTACCTCCTTACGGTAAGGTAGGAAGAGTCAAACAATTATCATCCTTTGTAAACAATAAAAACTATGATGGAAGTCTGGGAGGCAAAAATCTCTTGTATGATACAGTTCTAAGCTCTCACAATACAGAACCACAGCTGCTCAGTCTTCAGATGAACTGAAGAAAAAGTAATAGCAATTTGGATCTCTATTTGCACTTGGGTGTGAATAGTCAGAAGCTCTGCCTAAATATAATTATTCCAGTGCAGTCAGAAAACACACTTCCCAGAGTTCTCTGAAAAGTTAGTGGAAAGAAATGGTGTTAGGATGCATCCAGTACAGCTGGAATGAGATTGGAGGAATAGTGTAATATTAAAGTATTTCTTGAAGTGTCATCTCCAGTTCCATGAAATTCTTCTATGGATTGCACTCTAAGAACCAACACCTTGACAGCACTGGTGAATACAACCTATTCAACGAAATACACATCTTTTCTGTGAAGTGACCTACCGAGAAAGGTAGAACTGCCACAGTGAAACATTAGGTTCAATTCTCTTCGGTGCATTCTCATCCAATCCCACTGCATTTTCTACTGTACCATTTTGAGAAGCTGGTTCCGCTATCCAGCGACTGTGTGCATGAACAAGAACCAAGCCCAGTGACTGCATTAAAAACACACAGCAAAAAAAAAATATTATTTCTTTCAAATGTAATTTGTCATCTAATCTGCTAAGATTAAGCATTTTGTTTTCTCAACAGTCTAAAGGCAAAGGAGTTTCCCGATCCCTCATCTGTATCATTTACTGGCCTACCATTATATTCAGAGTTTTGAGCCTGCCCCTGCACATCCTTCTTCTTGCTCAAGTAATAAGAAGAAAGCTGAACAAACGTACACATGAAAAAGCCGTTTTATACAGAAATGGCACATGCAGAGACAGGGTAAACAAGGGATGCTATTAAAAATGACCAAAGTAAGATAGAGTAATGCCAATACAACACAAAAGTTTCATTCATTCAACAAGGATATCTTACTGATTGCATAATGACAGATTAAAAAAAAAAAAAAAAAAGCTACAAACCATAATCATTTTCACCCTCTGTGTTACAGGGTTTGGCTTATTTTCTTCTTCTTCCAGAACACGAGCAAAATGACTCAGCTGCCATATAGGACGTCCTTCACGACTCTCTCGAGAAAGCTGCAGAAATTAATTTTAAATAAATAAGTAAGCAAGGTCCCAATTAGCAAACACTTGAAAAATCAAGTATTCATGCTGTATTTTCATTTGATTGTTTAAAAAAAAAAAATAAAATAAAGGAAAGTAATTAATACAGGAAAGTCTAAGCAGTTGACCAAAAGTAAAGTGCACAGTGGGGAGAAACCCCAGACATACATTAATTTAAACAACTTTCTTTTGTTTTGCAGTGCTTTAGAACTCAAACTGTTGAGCTCGATTCATTTACAGTGGCAATAACAAGATACTGTCCGTCAACTGAGCTACAGCAACTTTTTCTATTCCCTTTTATTCACTTCAAAAGGAAGACAAACATGCTGGCATATACCTGAGTGAAGAAACAGCCTACAAGAAGTGCAAGGTCTGAACACCTAGTTTGATGTTGTCTTTAAGTGGGTCTTACCTCTAATACCAAGGACACACAAGCTGGAAAGAAGGTCATAAAGACAAAGTAGTTGGCAAGAACAGACATGCAACCAAAGCAGCACATAATTTCAAGTTGTCGCACTCCTACATTAAAAAAAAAAAAAAAAAAATTAACATTTGAATATGCAGTAGGCTTTAACACTTGAAGAAGTGTTGCAGAAGTATGAAAGAAATATTTACCATAGATTACAGAAATAGATGAATGAAAAAAAAGCCCCATCATTTTGTACCAGCTTATTCTAAGCACACTATGTAGTTACGGTATTTATACAAAATTTTTTAAGTGTAAACCTAAGTAAATACAGTTTACTAAGCTTTCGAAACTATACAACAAAAGTTTGAAACTCCTCCCTTTATCTTAGCAAAGCTACTATTATGTATTGAAATCCCTTGTAAAAGGTGACCAATTAAGGGTTCAGGAAATACATGCCCCACCTGCACTTTCACAGCCATGCTATGCAGAAAAAGCCAATTATGTTACGTCACAAATGCATTACAGAACTCCCTTAGTAAAGATAAATAAGCTAGCAGTATAAATCATTCAAAAGTGGGAAAAAAAAAGAAAAAAAAAGCAGAACCACACTACAACTACTACAACTACTATTACAACTACAACAAAATGAGGTTTTTTCCCCTCTATGTAAACAGAAAAATAGTTTATTAACACACTTCTCTCTCCTCCCCCAAAATGTCCAAATAAATGGATGAAGTTATTCCACTTCCAACACCAATTATTTGAAACACTTAATATCTCATCAGCTTTCAATTTTTTTTTTTTAACTGCTAAGGTTTAGATTGTTAGATTTCACTGCTCACCTGACATAGTACCAACACCAATCACAAGACATTCCACAAGTGCATCTAGGGTAAATGTGGGACCTAAAATAGCCATTCCACGTGAAATATTTTCTCTCACTTCATCCTAAAAGGAAAAAGATTCTGAATGTTACAACAAAGACAAAAACTGACGAAGGGGAATATACATAATATGATTAGTAAATCAAGTATTATAGTGATAAGGCTTTATAAAGCAGGCATTAAGCAATTCAAGAATGTGTTCAAATATATTTTTCTTCATCTCACATATACTGTTATGCTTTGACAGTCTTCACACAGCAGAAATACTTTATTTCTAAATACTCCGTACGTGGTTTATTGCTGTTCCTACAACTCTGGTGGGCAGTCTTTAAGAAGCTGTGCTAAAAACATTTTTATGAAGAACTTTCTTGAAAATTAATGAAGATTATACTTGCAATTACATAATAATCTGCAAACACTATAATATTGCATATATATGATGTAAAACATATTATATTATTATACTATATTACTTAATATACTACATTGCATAATATGGTATATTACCTATATTTTGTATGTGCATATATAAAGCATAGTGATGCAGTTTATTATACTATATTGCATAATACATACATTATATATGTAACACATATGTATTATGCAACATTGTATAATAAACTGCATCACCGTGCTTTATACCCACACACAAAATATGCCATAATTATTACATTCAATTACTATGCACAGTATTTTGTTCACTTAAAATAGCTTTTGGTGAAATTTATTTGTTTTACAACAATAAGAAGTAGCCATTCCAATACACACTGGGCAAAACACTCTGTTAATTCTCCGTGGTGTGAATAGCAGATGTTGCATGGGGCATCTTGAGGTCATCTGGTCCAACTCCCCTGGCTCAAGACACTTGGTACAGGTCACCCAGAACCATGTCTGGGCAGCTTTTGAGAATCTCCCTGGAGATATTTAAAGCTATACCAAAAACATACCCATGCCACGTTTGCTCTGATAAGATTTTGCTTTTTTCTGCATTAGCATTTTAACCTTAGGCATCTGTTTATACGCGATCCCCGAGCCATACAAACTACTTTTCTTTTTTTTTTAAATCAATAATTGTTCTGTGGAAGACATTGGTCCAGGACCTCTAGCCTCAAATTTAAGTAATGCTGTTAAAGTTCTGGTCCCATATTCAAGCATAAAATTAACTTAGCTCAAATGATTATCACACATTAATTGTACAGCATTATTATTCACTTGTAATACCACAGGATATAGAATCTGGACTGCATCTGATCCTTTTTCCGTATCACTAATATTACATTCACCTGTATGTCTCTCCATGAGGACTGTTCATCTATGAACATTAAATTCAAAAGCTTAATTGCAATAATAACAATACTGACCTGTGAATTGGAACTCAGCGCAAATTTGGCTAGCGCACTTGCTCTTGAAAGATCAATCAGAAGGAGAAAGAATGGCAAAGCTTCACTGGGGAAAAAACAAACAAATGGAAACACATTGAAGATAAAGTGCAAGATTTGTTGTATATGAAAAAAATAAAAATGAAAAAAAATATCAAGCAACAAATCGTATTTGCTACTTACTTTAAACCTGTCAGTTCTTTATCCAAGAAGTGAATCACGACTGTACTAAAAACAAAACTTGAGAAGATTGTGAAGAGACCAGCAATACCTTTAAAAAGAAAAAAAAAAAGGGATATATATATTTTATATATACGTTGAGAGTGATGAGAACAAAACCAAAATGAACAAAAAAAGCCCTATACCTCGAGATTAATCTTCATGCAAATAATGGACTGCATTAATAGCAGCTGAGGTACAGACTGATGTGGATGCTGTTTCTATAAAAATAGTGAAATCTAAAATTTCTACAGTGCTCAAAGCAAGGCTTTAAGAAATAAGTGATAAACCTTCTCTTTTATTATCTTAAAAAAAAAAAAAAACCCACGCCACTAAAACCAGCACTAACTTTCAGTTTCACATAAATAATTTATTTCAAGAACTACAATCCCAATATTTATATAATCCGACACAAACCTTCCTAAAAATTACACTAGTAGACAGCAGAATAAATATTCTGCTGATCCAAGTGACCCTATTCTGTACGTAAATGCATTCTTACAGACTTAGTATGTAAATGCTAACATTCTAACATCAATTACCAATTTATAGGAACAACAATAACAACACACTAAAATGCATACATAACAAGCAAAACCAGATACAGTACCTAAAATGTATTTTGACCCGAGTTGCCTTAGGTTCTGAAACTGGAAATATATATAAAGGATTGCTATGCAGCGTGTGATTGTCAGGATTATGATGTCGCTGCTCAGAACATCCTGTATGGAACACAAAGGGGTTTATTTAGATTTTACACATGGAGACTTGACATTAAGTTTTAATAACGAGGACAAAAAACAAAAAGTCTATTTTGAATCTCCAAGGAGACCCCACAGCCTCTGGGCAGCCAGTGCCGGTGCTCTATCATCCACACAGCATAGAAGTACTGTCTGGGGTTCAGAGGGAACCTCCTGTGTTTCAGTTTGTGACCAGTTTGGCACTGGGCACCACTGAGCAGAGCCTTGGCTTCATCCTCTCTTCACCCTCCGCTCAGATATTTATACACACTGATGAGATCCCCCAGTGCCTTCTTTTCTCCAGGCTGAACAGACCCAGCTTCCTCAACCTTGCTAGGAAAAGTGGTCAAGATTTAATGAAAACATTTGGTAGCACACCACTGCATACACTTGCTTACAGCTTCCCTATAGAGCATGGGAAAGAAGGCAATAAAGAAGTTTCTGCATATTTATTTTCCCTCTAACATTATAACCTGATCTTATTCTACTGATTACTCCCAATTTACTGATTAACAATAAATACTAGCATGAATTTAAATCCTTACTTCTTCAAGTTTTGGGCACTCATAATTCCAGCCACAGATCTTATCATTCCCAGTGAACATCTTCATTGACATCATACAGATGGTAAGGGTCACTGTTCCCACAATGACTTCCCATGGATGAGAAGCCACAAAGAGGCCATGCATTCGAAAGAGCCTGGACAACATGTTCAGGACTGTTTTTCTACAGTTAGCAAATCTGCAACAAAAGAATATTTCACATGAGCAGGTTAGAAGTTCAGGAAAAAAGCATAAAGCTATACAAATTCCACAAAACAAAGTCCATTCTGTTTCAAGCAAAAAAAGCAAAGTAACAGATGAATACAGAAACTCATCTTCACCCTCCAATTTTCCATTTAAAGACATTTATTTCTAGTTTTCTGAAAATTCATACGATCTGCTCCTGCCTTGTCAATCTGCTTTGTTTTTTCCCCCTTTAATAAAACACACATCTCACTTCTCTCCTCCAACCATCTTACTACAACCCTCCCAAACTCTAAGTTAACGATGACATCTCAGAATCTTCTGCTGTTGTGCAATTTTGACACTGCTCTGTCTCCAGCTTCCTCCCTTCATCATCACATGTAAGCACTCAGTAAATCCTGTTACTTCTTTCTATTAATTGTTCCTACAAAAACATTGATTTTAACTGCATAAATCAGCAGCAAACCATTGCTGGTAATTCTCAATCTCAAGAGCAGATATTTCAACATTATCTCCCTCTGATTTTATGTTCTCCACTTTCTTCAGTGATTTAAGTTAATTCCATTTGAAACAGTTCTTTCTTCACCTCAAACACACAAATCCTTTTTGATTACAGTACTCTGCAGCAGTTCTCTGTACCCATGAGCAATTCCCAGGTTGAATTGAAACATTTCATCATCCCCTTTGCTTTGAATGAATAACAAACATTGCTCACAGCTCCCCTTCACATAATGAGAACACGGATGCTCCATCAGTTAGAAAATCTGCATATTTGTTTGCTCTGCGCTGTTCCTTTAGACCCTGAATCCATCAGGGATGTTTACTCATGTTTTATAGCACAGAAACAAAATGCCACAAAATCGTCTCTTAAATACATTAATATGTCGCTTTTTTCCTTGCATAAAATCAATGGCTTCTAAAACCTTATGAAGAATGTTAACTATGTAACTATATCCAAAGTCCCAAAGATACTTAAATGGTAGTTTGACTTGTGTTTCAAAATACTGATCTATGGAAAGTCTGTACAAACCTAGAACAGTGGATATTTCCATAGAAGATTGAGAGCTCTACACATTATCACACTGAAATGGATAAAAATCCCTTTATGTTGCCTCAAAAATGACAATTTATGCAGCAGACTTCCAGCAAGGCAGTATTTCTCCCCACTGCTTCATTTGAATGGACGCCATAAACATAGCTGCCATTCAAGACAGAAAATAAAAAAAATGGACAAATCTATCTGCTCAGTGCTCCTGAAGATGCCAGAATCATCCCGCCTGTCAGACTGCTTTCCTGCCCGCACAGTCATGTAAGCATCAACGGCACTACTGTTGATTTTCTTCACCCTTCCATGCCAAAGGTGTGGCAGGATTTTTCTGACCGATGGAGCCAACTGGGGAATTTCATTAAGAGGACTGATTTTCTTACAAACAAATTATTTCATTTCCTTTGAAAGGAAGGAGAAAAGGTGAAGACGAACCCTGAAATAAAGAAAGGTTAATTTTTTTGTAATTCAGTCAACGTCATCCATTTTTGTTCCTTGTCAAATATCATCTACATCATTTTATAAATTTATGTTCTTGCAAAACCATTCTATGATTTCTCAGCAGCAGGACGGAAAGCATCTTTTAGTTGGAAAAAAATGGAATAAGACAGTCATAGCAATATCTTACTTCCAAAGACTGGAACAAAACCAAAACCAGAAGAGCCTCAGCAATATCCTACTGAAATACTAGTCTGTTTGAATTCCACAGGAAAATAAAAGATATTACTTATCACACAACTACAGAGTACTTCAAACCTTAAAATAATAAATGCAACTCCTAATGATTTCAATATCAGAATTTACAAAAACAAGTAGCAAATTGTTAACAGGTCTAGGAAAACCCCAAAGAAAAACAAATATGTATGTATTTCTTCAAATATTATTTATCATTCTTGTAAGCAGAAGTAGTAGGACTCCTGCCCCAGTAAACACAAAATGGCCTCATAAAAATCAAGCGGGGGAAGACATATTTATAATTAGCCAGAACATTTTTTTTAATCAGCTAATGTTTCACAACTAATGAATTACTGCTGAGAAATACAGGATGCCACCCTGCTGGTCCTGGGCTTTATTGAGTGGCAGCAGCTCCTCACCTGAAGGCTCCTTACAGCCTGCATGAACACTTTACCAATGCCAATTACTTTTTCTTTTTTTTTTTTTTTTTCCCTTTTGCTGACATTTCTACACTGATTCTGCATTTCTGACTGCTGTAAAAAATCGTCAGCGCATACGGTCAGATTGTGTTCTTCAGCCTGGGCTGAAACATTTTTATTCTCACGCTTTCAGCTTGAAATGAGAAAGACATAAATCTGCATTCAAAGCTGAAGTTTGTCGTTACTGTTATTTTGTCAGATTTCGAATGGATGGATTTCGAAGGGACATCATGTAAATACTATCTATGCCTTCTGTTGTCCAATCAGAGGATGCAGAGAGACCATTCCGGAAATCGAAACGAAACGTAGGGGGAAAAAAAAAGAAAGAAAAGAAGAAAGAAAAGAAGAAAGAAAAGAAGAAAGAAAAGAAGAAAGAAAAGAAGAAAGAAAAGAAAGAAAGAAAAGAAAGAAAGAAAAGAAAGAAAGAAAAGAAAGAAAGAAAAGAAAGAAAGAAAAGAAAGAAAGAAAAGAAAGAAAAGAAAAGAAAGAAAAGAAAGAAAGAAAAGAAAGAAAGAAAAGAAAGAAAAGAAAGAAAGAAAAGAAAGAAAAAAAACCCCAACCACCTCCCGAAACCGATCAGCTGCGGCCCCGTAAAGCCTCAGCCACAGCTTAACAGCATCCCGGAGCGCCGCTCCCAGCACCACCCCGCGGAAGCCGCGTGCCGGCCGAGGCCGCCGCCCGCTCCGCAGCACTCCCGCACTTCAGCGCGGCGCCGCTCCCAGCTCCAGGCTGACTCAGCACCGCTGGGCGCTACGCAGCCGCGGGCGGCCCGACTCCGGGCAGGGCCTGCTCTCCCTCCCAGGCCACGCTTCCCACGCGGGGCCCTCGGCCAGGCTGTCAGCGGCCGCCGCCCGCCGGTCAGCTCGCGCCTCCCGGCCGCTACGGGCCCTTCGCCATCCGAACGTCGGGCTGCCCGCACCGCACCGCACCGTGCCGCACCGCACTCCGCGGCCCGCCCGCCCTGCCCCGCTCACCGCCCGGCCGCGAGCGAGCTCCTTCCTGCTTCCCTCCCGCCGCGCTGCGAACTGAAGCGGCCGCTCCTCCCCGGGCAAGGACACCCGGGGCACGACGCGCCGGCCACCGCCATCGCCCGATCGCGCAGCCAATGACGGCGCGCCGGCACGCCCGGCCCGCGGCGCGTCACCCTCTGCGTCGCCAGGGCAACCGCCCTGCGAACGCCGTACAGCGCGGAGCTCGATCAGGAGCGGGGAACACGCCATCTCGCCATGGGCCGCCCGCCAATAGGACAGCGTGCTGTCCTCTTCGCGTCCTCTGATTGGACAGCGGGATGAGACCTATTTACATACGCCGATCGAGCGAGTGGTCCGCCCCGCCCCCCGCGGGGCCCTGAGGCCGGAACCGGGCGCCGCTTCGTCGTTCTTACGGCGGGCACGGCGGCCGCGGGCCCTCGGGTCTGCAGCGCTCGCCGCTTACCGGTCCCGCGCAGCTGCGGCCCAGCCCCTGGGACCAGCGCGTTAGAAACAGCGCGGTGATCCGCTGCGCTCCCGTCTGTGGAGAACGGCAATGCCCCTCAGTGTTCGGAACGCGGGGCGCGCGTTTGTGCCTGCCCCTGCTCCCATTAGCTATGGGTGCTCAGTTTGTCAGACCTATGGGTCCCGTTTGCCACCTCGCTCCCATCGTCCTGGCTCTGCTCCCGCGTGGCCAGGCCTGAGAGATTCTAGCTCTGTGCGTAAGGCCAGGTCGTGGACTGCAAGGTTTTGCTGCAGACAAGTCTCACGCTAGATTTCCCGAAGCTTGCATGCAGCATTCTGTTTAGAAATAGCTTTGTGCGGTACTCTGCTATAAAAGCATTACTGTAATCCCGAAAAAGAATGCGCTGATGAAGGGTTGCTTGAGGACTACACCCAAAGCAGGTGTTATCAGCGAGGAAATCATTGTTGCCAGCTCAGTCCTCTACCATGTAAATACACCGTTTGTTGCCATCCTCCCTTTGATGTACGTAAATCCCGGTGACTGCTGTGTAACCGCTCCCCCGCTGGCTTTCCTCAGAACGCACGGTTTCCTCAGTATCTCACCTTTGTTACCTGGAAAGTAAAACATTGCCACTGTGCTTCCTGCAGTAATTTGGCAATGTGCACTGCAATTGCAATAATTGTGAGTGGATATGACTAAGTCAAAACAAAGCAGCAATTTGTACCTACTTCAAATAATTATATATAATTGATGCCTAATTTAAGATGACCATTAAATCTGCCTCTGTTTCCTACACTTTTTCTGGAGTAGTGCTAGTTGGTTGTTGGTTTTTCATGTGTGTCTGTTTGTTTTTACTACTCTGTGACTCTAATATATCACAACATTTCAAAATTAACCAAAATGCTAATTTTATTATCAAGCCCACTGGGAGCAGGAGTCCAGTACTCTAGTTTGGAAATCACAGTCTCTGTGCACAGGTAGCATAGGGCTTCCTGCCGTGAGCTCTCTCGGACCAGCCTCACACTGGCAGCACTATGGATCAGCCACATCCCCATTCCTGCACGGGTGGGTGTCATGCTGAATGCAGTTTGACTTTGCCTGCCTCTCACAAGGGCTTCCCCTGGATGGATTCACAAACATTTAAAAAGAATAGATGAGTTCCTGTAGTGATAGATGTAACAGGCTCCAGGCTGTCATGAATAAATTCACGAGCTGCAGTAGCGCTAATGCATGATGGTAGCTGTAGCAAGATGCAGACTAGCCTGAGCGTTCTTCACCCAGCGGGTGGCACAGTGCTTACCAAAGAGGTGTCCTTGTCTTGGTGGAGGAGGAACACAGCTTCACATCTCTTACCTTCCTGTTCTCCTTCAGGCTATTTTTCTTTCTCTTCCCCACTTCACTCCTCCACTGCCTTACACCTTAAGCCCTATGTTTTCCTCCCTGGGGTGAGGTTTAACTTCATTTGAGCGTAGAGTCAAATACTACAGTCACGTATCCTTAGCATGTTCTCCTTAGAGCTCATGAGCATATTGAAGGGTGTTAAATTTAATTTCAATTTCATGGCTAAAGAAGTAAAACGTCTCAGTCTGAGGCCTTTAAGACTCAGTTCTGACATGCTGCTTGTTCACACAACCTTTAGCCTATACACGTCCATGTGGCCCAGCCCCACCTATCCTGCAGCTGCTCCCAGTCCTTGCAGAGCCCTACACCACCATGGCAGCAGCTCTGCCCCATAAGCAGCCTGGCCTCTTAATGCTCACTCAGTGCTCACAGTGTGATCAGCACTGTCTCACTGAAATTGGGACACAGGGAGAGCTCAGTGCAGTGCTAACTCAAGTTGTGGCAAAAAAAAAATAATAAAATAAAAAAAATTGCATGCGTTGTGGTACCTTGGCTAAACACAGTCCTGCAAATAGGGAAAAATATGCAGCCATGCTTTCCATTTTGATAAAGATTTATCAATTTATGTTTACAATTCCATTTTCAGTTTATATGAATACATTACCTGAGAGTTTTCAAATGGAATGTATAGAGTTGCAGTCATATATTCAACCTCCCAAAAATTGATCACATCTCTTTACCAGCCTTTTATAAGCACTCCCTTGGCAAATTGAGAAATATTCCTTCACAATCATGTCACATTCGTGGCATTGCTTTTTTTTTTTTTTTTTTTTTTGGCAGCACTTACATTTGTGAACAACTGATTTTAAGGATGAAGCATAGGAAAAATAAAATTTCATCAGAAGTCTCTGATGAGCACCTTGAAAACTCATGGAGAACTGCAGTGACTTGCCATTAAACCAGCCTGATACATCAGTATCACAGGAACAAGGTTTAACATCCCACTAGTTCTCTGTTTTAGTTGCTCTCTCTCTCTCTCTCTCTCTCTCTTTTTTTTGTTTTGTTTTGTTTCAATAAAAGATATTAAAAATTAAAATAAGCTCTATTGCTTATAACACAATGACAACATCATATATTTCAAAATGCCTGCTTCAGAAGTAATGCCTCCTGTTTCATGATGTTGGTGGTATGGCAGCAGAGGTTGAACCTTCCTGCCAATATTCCATTACATGTTGTTGTGTGACAGCTGGCAGCAGAGGAGCAGTCTGACAAAACGATATCTGACGTGGAAGTGCGCATGAAGCAGTGGTATAGAATTGAATTCCTCCATGAAGAAAAATTGGCACCTTGTGATATTCACTAATGCTTGCTGAACCAAACAGTAGTTGTGAGCACACCGAGGCAGTGAGTGGTTGCGTTTTGGCAGTGGCAACAGCAACTTCCGCTGGTTCTGATTTTTATGAGCATGACATGCATATTCTTGTCCATTGCTGATGAACATGAATCATTAATGGTGGTGACTGTAGAAAAAGAACGTTCTGTAGTTGAGAATTTGATCTATCGAACAGTATTCTTTGTATCTATTCAAGTTTCCGTGGAAATAAATAGAAGGCATTACTTTTGGAGTGACCTACACAATTCAATTTGTATGTACTCTGTGCTACCCTGGCAAACCAAAGGGTTGGACACCCATGCCTTAGCTCAAACAGAACCATCCTGTGCCACAAGGCTTCCTTGTTCAGCTGCTTTTCATGCTGACCTCACGAGGTTTACAGAAGAAGTAACCAGGCACCAGTGTTTTTAATACCTAATATAAAAAACACACGTTGCCCAACTCATGACTACAGTCACTCAATTCAAGATCCAAGTTGTGTTTGCATGAAGTCACACATGGACCTATCTGAACAATGCCTGCTGGTAGCAGTATACCCTTGTGAACTAAATCCATGAGACAGGAAGATCCCCAAATGATCACACTCTGTCATCTCATTTTTCTACTGTTTCACTAGCTGGGACTGTTTCACTAGTAGGGACAGCAAACCATGTTCCAGATCTAAATATCTTGTTTCAGAGCCACTGAAAGATAAGGAGCCAAACTACAGCAGCCTTTTTGTTCCTCATACTCCTCTTAGCCAGACACTACATTGGGAGCCACATTTCCCTGAGATCCCAGTCTACATAAATAGGGTCAGACTGCTGTACCTGGCCTGGCTGTTGGAATGGCCTCAGTTCTGTTATTAATAATTTGTTAGCTTCAGCTGGGACAGAGTTTTTTTTTTCTCCTCAACAGCTGGTATGATACTGTGTTTTGGTTTTACAAGAAAGACAATGTGGATAAATACACCAATGTTTCTAGTTGTTGCTGAGAAGAGTTGTGAAGAGCCTGTTGCTCTGTTGCTAAGCAGAGTTGTACAAAGCCAAGGCAGTTTCAGTTTCTCAGCTCCTATCAGCAAAGGGCTGGGGGAAGAGAGGAGGGGCAAAAAGCTGGGAGGAGGCAGAATCAGGACAGCTGACTTAATCTGGCCAAAGGGATATTCCATACCATATGACAACATGTAGAAGGACTTTTGAAAGGAATTGGAATTCTTTCTCTCCCTTTTCCGCTTCTTAGGGGCTAACTGGGCATCATTCGATAGGTGGTGAGCAATTGCTTGTGCATTACTTGTTATATACATTCACACATATGTATTTGTCATAATTACTATACTTTTCCTTTTCTCTGTCTTAGTTTTATCTCAACTTATAAGTTCTACTTGGTGTACTTGGTGCCTGTTTTTTTTTTTCTACACCAGTGTGAAGGGGGAAGAGTGAGCAAACAACTACACGGTGCTTAGCCACCTGCCAGGTGAAACCACAATATAATTCTAACACATTCTCATGCTATTCATTCCATTCACACCATTTTCCTTTCTTATGTGAATTATTTAAGAGGTGAGCAGTAACAGAAAAATTAATTATGTGTGTACATCAATAACCTAGAGCTCCAAGCAGCTGTTGGAATTCATTTTTGATAGGTGGTTTCTGTGCATGTTCTGTTCCTTCTGGGGTATCTGAAGCAATTTCTAGTCTTGAGGTTATTAATTTTTCTTATACACCATCCATAATATGTTTGACTTCTGCTGAATTGTTTCCTTCTATCAGTATATCATTGATGCATGCATAGATGGTAACTTGTGGTGGCTACAGGTTTCTGCTAAAATCTTCACCAAGGCATCAGTGGGAAATGGTATAGAAATTTATATACCCCTAGGCAGCCTGTTGAAAATGTACAGTATTCCTTTCAAAGTAAAGGCAAGTTTGGCTGTGTAGTGTTCCCAAAGTGGAAACACAAAAAGCACATCCTTTTCATTAAGGGATGTCATCCATGTGTGAGATGTTTCCCAAATTTGAGTTTTTAATTCTGCAGTATTTTGCACACTTAGGGCATTAGATTGCTTATAATCAAACATAAGCCACCACCATCTGTTCAGCTTTTTCACCAGACAGGTGAGTTTTGCAGGGAAAACGAGTGATAATGTTTCCTTTTCCCAAGTCCCTGTAGATATCTGTAAACGTGGCCACTGGCAAGGGGCTCTGAATCACAACAGCAATTTTTGATGGAGCAGGGGCACAGACATATCTAACATCTATAGCATTAGGCTCATCCTCTCCCCCATTAACAGCAAAACTCCAGACTGAATCAAGAGTTTCCCCGTTCTGACACACTACAGAGCAAATCCTAAAACATTAGGTCAGTGCAATCTTCCCAGGAGCCACAGAGTGATTTTTGCTGTGAGGCATTCCTTTATGACCAGACCAATCCTTGTAAATCTGACTTTACAGAGACAAGGCCTCATGTTCAAGAAAATTTGTAAAAATTCTTCTTGGTCCTCTTGGTGTAGAAATAATAGGTTCAATTTTGATAAACAGTTATACATGTATGAGTCACGGGGTAAGATCAAAATCCAAATTTTCCACTGGTTCATGGATGTCATCACCAGATATTCCCATCGTGTATTGGAGTTGGCAGAATGTGTTAATCTGTGGAATTGTTTAGCCAAGACTGAGAATGCAGTCTGGCTTAGTAAAATATTTAATTTTTTCTTCTTTCAGCTGACACTAACAGCATTTTAAGTTCCCTAAGTTCTGTTTTTAGACTCATAGATTCATAGAATGGCTTGGGTTGCCATAAGGTTAAGGGATTAGGCCATGGACAGGGTTGTCAGCCATCAGATCAAGCTGCTGTGGGCTCCATCCAACATGGCCTTGAAAACTTCTGTGGGGGGGGACCCACAGTTTCTCTGGGCAAGCTGTTCCAGTGCCCTCTGAGAGAAAAGTTTCCTCCAAACATCTAACCTAAATCTCCCATCTTATAGTTTAAAACTGTTCCCCCATTTCCTATCACTATTAGACCATGTAAAACGTCAGTCCTCATGCTTGCAAGCTCCCTTCAATACTGGGAGGCTGCGATGTGGTCGCCAAAGAGCCTTTTCTTCTCCAAGCTAAGCAATCCCAACTCCCTCAACCTCTCTTCATTGAAGCCCTGCTCCAACAGCTTCACATCCTTCCTGTGCTGGAGGCTCAAGACTTGGAACAGTTCTCCAGGTAGAGCCTCACGAATCAGAGTAGAAGAAGACAATCACTTCCCTCTCCCTACCGGCCATCCCTCTTTTTAGGTTTTGGTTTTCAATCATGAGAGTATCTAATTGTGTCTCCAGTTTCTCTCAGTTTCCCTCTTTCAACAATTAATAGAGTGTTGTATGAAAACACCACACTGAGAGGCAATCCTGAGGCAGTGTTGAGATATTCTTCTGATGCTACTAAAGGTGGTCAGAGGGCTACGTATGAGAGTGCACCTACAAATTCTGCATAAATATATTCAACATTGAGACTGTCAGGAATTTTTTTTTCTCAAGAAGGCTCGCGCAGTTATTTT
This sequence comes from Lagopus leucura, assembly GCF_019238085.1. Taxonomy (NCBI): domain Eukaryota; kingdom Metazoa; phylum Chordata; class Aves; order Galliformes; family Phasianidae; genus Lagopus; species Lagopus leucura. The sequence goes on along the minus strand of NW_024962268.1, from coordinate 3,017,880 downwards.
TATAGCAAAAAGAGACATAGGAGGGTCTTTAGCTTTCTTTGTTCAAATAAATAATCTACTAGGGGCACTTCCCCACTGGGTCTCTCAACCTACCAGAGGTATTTCCCAGCCGTATTGTCCCTTCTCCTTTCCTCTGACTAAAGTGCCTGGAGATTACAGTCTTTCCAGTCCACCTAATACATGTTCCCCCATGTATGTAAGCTACCCTCTGTATCACACATCATATGTATAATTAGCTCTAACTGTATGCTGCCCAAGGTGGAGAACTTAATATTAATTAGCCTATTAACCCCATGCAGTAAGTCCAGAGTTCACATGCTCAAGTTGTCAGTTGACCTTTGTAAGTGAAGCCTTATTTGGTGAGTTTACAGCCATCGTACGGAGAGGAATTTGCAAGCCTCTGCTCAACTTGTCTGCGAGGACTCATTGTTTGCAAGCTTCTTCTGTCTCAAGACTGGTAATATTTTGTGTTTCAAACACACTCCTAGTCTTGACGCCATAAGCAAATCATCATGCTCAGGAAAGAAGGTTCAGATAGCTCCTTATAGGCAGCCACAGAAGCAGAGAAATGAGGGCAACGAATTTTGGGCGGACACACAGCTGAGGGCTCTAGAGAAGAGTGCATGTGGCAGAAGCCCGAGGCCCACCACCGCAGGTAGGCCAATGCTAGTCTTACTGAAAGACCATGGGGAGCAAAAGCGCTTTACGAAGGGCGAGCCGCTCCTCCTGCGCCTCTTCAACCCGACTAACGGCTTCTATCTTAACGTTCCTGCTCATTCCTCCTCCTCAGCGCACACAAAATGGCCACAGCCGCTGTAGAGGAACGGACCACGGCGGGGCTTTGGCGGGAAAGCACGGGAAAGGGAGGAGGACGCGAGCGGGAAGGAAAGAAGGGGCAGGACAAGTGAGGAGCAGGGGAGGGGCAGGACCAGTGAGGATTGAGGGGCGGGGGCAGTAGAGGAGACAAAAGGAGAGAAGGGGAAGTGGGACGGTAGCGCAATGTCGGATCGGTGTGGCTTTGTTGTCTGCGATGAGAGCGGCGCGTGGGGCTCCGCGGCGAGGAGCGATGCGGAAGAGAAGGAGCTCAGCAGCTTGAGGTGGTAACGCGCGAGCGGTGCGCTCCGTGCCGCGCTGAGGCGAGGCCGCAGGTCCGGGTCAAGGCAGCGGGCACCCGGCAGCCCAGCGCAGAAGCGGCATGACTTGAACTTTATTTGGTGGCTGTGTGGTGCCGGGGAGTTTTTCCGTCCTCTTCTGGGGCCGCTTTTTTACACTGGGACTAGGTGGTTCCTCGCCCTACAGTTGCACCCTTCGGTCTTACCTACTTAGGTAACGTGTGAGTCAGTGGAGGTATGAGAATCCTGCTCAAAAGGAAACAAACAAAAAAACCCCAGCAAATACGATCGGTGCTGTTACTTCTCTGCTGCTTTTAATGGCGTTTTCACGGTGCTTTCTTTCGTATTCTTTAAGGTATTGCAATTGGAACTGCCCTGTTCCAAATTGCTGTTCCAAACTGTTCTGTTTGCGTTTACCTTGAGTGCGGCTGTTGTCAGGTGTACTGTCAGTGCTGTGCCCCTGCGTGAGGCGTGCAGTGAGAAGGGACGGCGGGACGGACGGTCTGGGTTTCTTTGTGGGACGCTGTGCCGCTCTTTCAGGCTGGCTTTCATGCTGGCCGGAGGCTGTCGGCACCCAAACAAAGGCAGCTGACAGGATTAGCGTCCTCGAGTTTATATGAGTTATGAAAAGATGATTATGTAGTTTTTTCTCTTTTTTTTTTTTTTTTTAAGGCTATCTCTCGTTAACACCAGCATGACTTTAACCACTGAAATAGGAGGTAAGACAGATTCTTTTCTCAGTCTTTTTTCTTAGTTGTTCTTCTCAGCAAACCATTTCTGTGGATGTTGCCAGAGTTCATAACACCAACAATTAAATATTAGAATCATAGCATCATTAGGATTGGAACACCTCTAGGATCATGTACTCTAACCATTCACCTACCACTAATATTGTCTACTAAACCATGTCCCTAGGTACTGCCTCTGCTTTTTGCTTAAGCACCTCCAGGGATGGTGACTCCACTGCCTCCCTGACAGTGTGTTCCAGTACCTTACCACTCTGTCTGAGAAGAAATTCTTCCCAGTATCGAACCTGAACTTCTCCTGGCACAACTTGAGGCTTTTCGCAATTGTTCAATCACTGTTGGAAGAGTCTGCCCCCCAGTGCACCACAAACTAATTCCAGGACATTGTAGGGTGATAAGGAGCCTCCTCCAGACTGAATAATTCCGATTCCCTCAACCATTCCTTGTCGACTTGTGCTCCAGACCCTTCACAGCTTCGCTGTCCTTCTCTGGACATGCTCTAAGGCCTCAAAGTCCTTTTTGAGAGGGGTCCAAAAGTAACACGGTATTCAAAGTGTGGCCTCACCAGAGCTCAGTACTGAGGGATGATGCCCTCCCTGCTCTTGCTGGCTTCTAGGATGCCATTTGCTTTCTTGGCTGCCTGGGCACACTGCTGGCTCATGTTTGAGTATCAACCAACACCTCTATCCACTTTCATGAACTGCAAGTGCTCTCATGAAATCTGTGTTTTTAGTTAGTAGTTTAGAGGAAAAAATGGGCACATTTCCAGTGTTTTAAAAATTGTTTTGCACTTAATTTCTGTTTTTTCTAAGTGAGGATGTCTTGCTTAAGGACTATATGAAATGTTATTTTCATTCTGATACACAGTACTTGAACTGAAAGATGTAGATGAAATATACATCCGTGTAATAGACATGTAGTCATATGTAACTACAGTAGCATATATTATTATTGAATAAATCTTTAAGATTGTTAAATATATCTGTTCTCTTCAGATACTTAACTCCATTATTATTTTAAATATAAATACATGCACTCTCATTTAAAATTTTAAAATATTCCTTAATTCCCTTGAAAGAGATTGCATGAAGGAGAGGGTAGTAGTTAATAATACACAATAATTTTATTGTAACCTCCTTGGCTCCTTTGCAGACTTCATTTAATTTCCTTCTGTTTTATTCTAACAGTCTAAGAGCTCCAAGTGACACAAATTGTTCTTAGTTTTCTTTAGGTTTCTTCTTGTTTATCTTTTTGCCAATTTAAAGACCTGAATATATTCAAAAGCATCGTTTTTTAAAATCAGCTCACTCAATTAGTATACTTTTTATCTGCAATCCGTTGAAATTTGAGGAAATTTTTCCTATTGCTGTCATCTCCTGAAGCAGAACCTTTCATAGTTATGAAGAACTTGGCATCATTCGGTAAAGATCATTTAAGATGTGCTTATTTGACTCATTCTTCAGCTTGTGGGAGTGAGGATGTCTCTGTTTTGCCAACGGACTAGGTCAGCATGAAGGACACAGACACCAAGTTGAAGTATTTATCTTTACTTGCATTTAAAGCAATGAAATATTAAGTGAAATGAGGCAGAATAAAGCAAAACAAAGTAATGCACCTGATCATTACTATGGAATGTCATCTATAGTGATTAGGAAAGAGCCGCATCAATTGCCCTTAATACTTTACCATCATCCAGATGTGCAATTGCTGGGTAGCACAGGCTACACTGGAGATGTGGAGAAGCTTTCCTGGCAGCTTGGAGGTCCTATATGATGTGTCCATCCATAGGTGGTGAGGTTGCCAAAGTTACTACAAGAGGATCCAGCTTTTGTATTATTGAATTAACAAACTTACATAATGTGAAGGGTGGAAACATCTGGTTTAATTCTCTGTGGTAAAAAGATGTGATCAAGTTTGTGTTTTGATTTTGTTTTTTTTTTTTTCTGAGTTGCGTGTCTGATTGTGACTATACATTCCATTTGAAAATTCTCAGGTAATGTATATATGTTGACTGAAAATGAAGTTGCAAACATAAATTGAAAGCTGCAGGATGAGATAAACTGAGCCACATGCAGCCTGTGTGTTAGGCATGCCTGCCAAAGACATTAATTTTGAGTACTTCTCAATGTATTATAGTTTTATAGCCTAAGGTCCAAACTTGAAAGTTTCTTTTTTTTTTTTTTCCCCAAGAGTTTTCTCTCTGTTTATTTTTTTAAGAAGTACAAATAATTTTGGTCAAATTGTTTTATTTCTGATTTTTCCAGTGTTGTAGTTTCAAGACTTAGTTAGGGAGATAAACCACTTATATTTATTCAGCATCAAATAATTTGATACATGTAGAAATGTGTGGAACAATAGGACAGAAAATCACCTTTAATTATTTGCTGTACTTTTTTTTCCCTTAGGAGTTTTTCCTCCAGAAATCAACTGTATAGCTCCTAATCCTTCATATGAAAACCAGGTATATCAGTTTTCTACAGAAATTATACATTTCCTGTTGAAAATACGTAGCCATTAATTATTAATGAAATAATTGAACCTTCCATTCTTTTTTGTGGGTGTGAAAGAGCCCAGTGGCTTTCGAAAGAAGTGAATACTATGGGAAAAGAATGTTCTGTGTAGCACATTCTCTCCAGTAATGTATCAAAGTCTGGTCCCTGATATTTCATGATGATACAACCTTTCAAATTCTAGAAACAAGTGTAATGAGAAGGTGAAGATGTTGCCAAGCCCAAAGGTTTTATTACCTTCTTTTCAGGTTCTGAAATATAAAAATCTGGGTTAACCATGTTTGAATACTCATAAGATTAGCTGTGATCCAGTGTTGGGATAATCCTTTCTTTATAATGATCCAGTATTGGGATAATCCTTTCTTTATAAAGAAGGAGATAATAAACTGAAATGCATAACAATGTCTGTTTGCACAATGATGGGGTAGTCTAATCTATGTGTAATTCTGAGTTCCACGATCTGCTAATTAGCTTAGTTTTTAATAAATTTGGCATGGATGGTAGTCAGCTTATTAAATTTTGTTCTATTAAGCAATCAGTTTTTCACCTGTGTATGATATCCTTAATATAGCTTTAGGAGGATCAGCTCCATCATCTTCCCAGTCACAGATGTGAAGTTCAGCGGCCTGTAGTTTTCCAGGTCTTTCTCCATTTTTTGAAACCAATTAGCCAATGTTAATTTCAGTAAGGGATTCTTCCAAGTCTGAAAAGGACAAACTTGCTTTCCCTATCAGGAGTATCAGAAAAGCAAATAACCCCGAAGTACTCTACCAAATAGTTTTTGTAATTCTTACAAGTTTTTAATACTTCTTTTTGTGAGATGTATTTAACATTCCATTCGCAGCTTGGCTATCCACAGCATGGTATCAGTATCAAATTTAAATCTTTTCTGAGGGCTTGGAAGAATGATATTTAGCTGTCATTCCTCATCATTATTGGTACTTGCATGTGTAGAACCAGTCTTTTTGTTATGTGTCTTTTCTAATCCCAGTGCTGCTCGTATTAGAGTTTGCTGTTGACAGGTAAAAGAGAAAATGACTTTTGAGATACCTTTTCTCTGATTTGTCAGATTTTAAATGGGAATGATTCTGTTCCATGTAAGCCTATCTAATTCAGTATTCCAAGGTGCTGCATGTTTTCCATGTCATCTGTTTTTACTGCTTCCTGTTCCAGCATTAGTGCTTGTTTGACCACTGTTCTAAATAACAGTAGGAACAGTAGCTGTTAGGTGTTGTTCATCAATTTTTTTCAAGTTGGTTTAGCCAGATTATACGTTCAAAGCAGCTCCACAGAAGATATGATAGTGCCAATACAGCATGAGAAAGTGTGGAAATAATGCCTATAATCTCAGCCTTATATCTGCTGGAAGCGATGTAAGACTAATTTAGATAAACTGAATACAACCTGAATGTTATGAATGTAACTCAAAAGTAATACTAATTATTTTAGTCATTACCTTTTGGCAAACAGGTTTTTTTTGTTCCTTAAAATAAAGTAAACTTTGGAGGGAAGGAGGAGTTATCCCCACCCCCACATCTTTTGGAACCTGTAGCCAAAATTTCAATAATGTATTATGTGAAACATGGGAGTATTCTGAGCACGGGTTCTTTGTAACCACTTATATCAACATGCAGTGGTCAAACATTCCCTCCATTCCTCCTTTATCCTTTTTTCTTCCAGCACATTCCTGTCATGGCTTTTGTGGTCACAGAGGTTTGAGCAGTCGTGTTCCTGAGCTTATTTATCTCTGTCTGACAGAGGGAGAGCAAGCATGAAGAGGTTCTTAGAGCATTTTCCACTGTATCATGTCTTTATGCTCTGTCTGCAGCCTCTCCATGGTTGTCTCCTACTATTGGCCTTTTGAGGCAGAAGGCTATCTTTGTGCTTTTCGATTTTGTTTCAGATCATCCCTGAGCAGGTCATTGCTTTCAGGTCCATAGATACTTGACAAGGAGACTCCAATTGAAATCAAATGTATTGCTGTGTCTGTAGTAAAAAAAAAAAAAAAAAAAAAAAAAAAAGCTGGTGTCAGCAGTTCTTGTTACTATGTCATGGGCCATTATAAGAATGTCTGCAGGTCTGAAGACGTTATCTGGAAGATCTCAGAGAAATTAAGATCTTAGTGGTGAATGGAATCCTTGCTGTCATCTGCAGGTTCTTTAGAAAATGTCTGTTAACTTGCAATAAAATCCCAGTTTCAGTATTTCTTTCTGGAACCTATACAACTAACCAATATTCAACTACAGTAGTGGGGGGTAGCAAATGAAACACTCCCATTTTGCAGGGCTGAACAAAAAATGCCTGTGCCTCTGGAGAATAGCCAGGTGAAGTACACTGAGAAGATTTCCAGAGGCTATTTTGGTAGCCTGTAGTAGGAAGACCAGAATTGGTTACTATGAACTGTACTTTTTCCTTACTGACTGATGTTGGCACTGTCGAGGTACAGAAAGAAAAGATCTTGTGATGAAACTTATGACCACCACAAGCTTCTATTTTTTTGAAAAAAGGCTGGGATAGGTACCTTGGCAACCAGCAGTGACTGGGAACACTAATTTTTGTTTATCTGCTTCTGAAAATACACGAGAAGCTCATTAATTAACGCAATCTCAACCATTCTGTGATTCTCTTTTTGCATCTCTTACGTCCCACTATACTGCAATAACTTTCAGCTCAGCATTCTCCCAGAAGCCAGGAGTGTTGATACTTCCGAAGCCTTAACTCTTTTGTGCTGATTCTCTGGTGTGTACTGAAAGACTGAACTTTGCAGGAGAACTTATTTCCAAAACATTCATTGATTGCTCTTCAGTATTATTCAGTCCACTTCCATTCTTTGCAACATTTGAAAGATACAATATCAATAACTTTTTAATTGTTTTCAAACATGTTTAAAAAAAAAAAAAGTCCTTACATTAAAATTCACGGAGATATGAATGTACTGCCATCTGCTGGAAGTGATGTGCCTCTTTCCAGCTTACACAGTGGGTAGGGAGAGTTAAACTGTTAAAGCTTGGCTAAGCCTTATTTTGAGGCTTAGCTATTTGGTGCAGTGAGTTTATTAACCCACAGTTTCTATATCCATGGTCAAATAAGGTTCTTAGATGAGACCTCTACTTGACTTCAGTTTCCTGTTTCTTTCTGTGTGAGTTTCTGATTTGGCTTACTGGGGTGCATTAAAAAGAGCGTGGCCAGCAGGTCAAAGGAGGTGATCCTCCCCCTCTACTCTGCCCTGGTAAGACCTCATCTGGAGTACTGTGTCCAGTTCTGGGCTCCCCAGTACAAAAAAGACAGGGATCTCTTGGAAAGAGTCCAGCGGAGGGCCACGAAGATGGTGAAGGGCCTGGAGCATCTCTCCTATGAGGAAAGGCTGAGTGAACTGGGTCTGTTCAGCCTTGAGAAAAGGAGACTGAGAGGGGACCTGATCCAGGTCTATAAATATCTAAGGTGTGGGGGGCAGAATGGCAAGGCCGGACTCTTTTCAGTGGTGAGTGGAGACAGGACAAGGGGAAATGGCCAGAAACTGGAGCACAGGAAGTTCCGCACAAACATGCGCAAGAACTTCTTTACAGTGAGGTGACGGAGCACTGGAACAGGCTGCCCAGGGAGGTGGTGGAGTCTCCTTCTCTGGAGATGTTCAAGACCTGCCTGGATGCCTACCTGTGCAACCTACAGTAGGGAACCTGCTTTGGCAGGGGGGTTGGACTCGATGATCTCAGGAGGTCCCTTCCAACCCCTACAATTCTGTGATTCTGTGATTCTGTATGTTTCCTGGGTGAGACTGGGGCAATGAGGTTCTGATTTGTTGCTAGAAGGTAAGCAGTTTTTGAGTCTAGATTAAGGAGCACCTTGATTTGGAATGGTATCAGATATAATGGAGAATGTGAAGGCCCCAAGGTAATGGGATTTGAACCAAGGCTTTCTTTTTTTTTTTTTTTTAACCATGCTTCTGCTTAGTGGAAGAGATTTGCAGATACCATGATGGAAGGTATTCAAACTTTATTAAAAAAGTAATAAACTAATGCCAATGAGATACTTTTTCTCATTGTTATTTTTATGTAGTATTTCTTTGTGAAATGAATTGCATGAAGCATAGCTCTTCTGGAAGAGGAAGAGCTGAAACTGCGTCAACCATAATGGTGTTATTTTACTGTTGATCTACTGACAGAGGAGGAATCCTGCTCTTCCCTTGGTTGAAAATACTGTCACTTTAGACTGTGTTCACCAGACTGGGTGCACAAAAAAGAATGCTCTTATGTAAGAATCCTGCCAGTGCTTCAGTCCATTGCCAGCTCTCTCAGCCCTATTCATTCACCATCTTTTCTGTCTATTTCAACAGACAGTTGTAGACATAGGAACTGTAGGCATTGGGCTTTGAGACAAGTGACAGGAGAGGGAAGATGCTAAAGTTATGTTTGGCAGATTTAAATTGTTTGTAGTCCTACAGGATTTTGCTAGCAGGTAGGTACTTGTGTTTAGAATGGAGGGAGGTGTAGAACACTAGTCATATATAAGTAATGGATTTCAGTTGGTGTTTGAGTGTTCAGGATCTTAACATATTAGATGCTTGTGCCTGACTGATCTTTCTCCAATAATATAGATGTCACTTATACCTACCTTTCAGCTGGTGCATCAAACCTTATTTGTAGAAATTTACTCATGTACATACCTGCCACTGACTCTACAATTCTTCAAGCAGAGAAAGCTGTACATAAAGTGTTTCTCTTTTCCTCAATTGCTTCAAGTTTGCAAAAAAATGAGAAGTAATCTAAAACTAAATGGTTAAATAGAATGTAGTAAATACTCAAAAAGGAAAAATTACTGCATGATTACAATATAGGAAACAGCAGACTGAGGAAAAAAGCTTAAATCATCACACATCTGTAATATCTTACAAACTGAATATGAGTCAATTTTCTGCCCTTTCTATTTTATTATGTGAACATTCTCCAAATTCCATTACCAGCTATGTTAAAGCATGCTAGCAGTACACAGTATTGCCACTTGCTGGCAGCAATAGTCTAAAAATGTACTGAAATAAATTACCTTAAGCTTCAGTATTTATTAAGCAACATCACTTTTTTAGACAGGTAGAAAAGATATGTTTTAGGACTGCAGAAGCAGTTATGAATTGGGGGGGTTAGGGGGGAATACTTATGAACTGGTATAAAAATGAAAGCAACTATAAGTAGAGAATAAACAACAGTATTTATTTTCTGAAAATAGTTCTGGTTTTGTGGTTTTGTATTCAGCGTGAAGACTCAAACCTGCAGTCTCCAGTGATACTTCTAAGACTTTGACCTGATGATTGTGAAGCACAAATGCTCCGTAGTTTGGGATCCACATAAATACATAATCAAAACTTGTAGTATACAGTGTTCTAATAGGCATTTTTATATTGTATGTTTGTTTTGTTTTTTCTCTGACAAAAACTTGTAATGTCTTTCTTCTGAAGACTTCTAATACTACCAGGTTATTCACAAAAGTGTAAGATCTTTGATTTTATAACAATTTTAGTCTCCATTATTCTGGATTTTCACTGCTAAGGAAGTCAACAGGTGGTCTTTTGAAACTGAGGCTTCTATCTAAATCTAAATAAACTTTTAAGGTAGGCTTACAGGTCTTAGAATTTATGCAAAAACTGTGAACAAAACATGTATACCATTAACTTGTACAGTGGGTGTTAATTTTGTGCTTTTTAGAAAGAGTGGTTGCATTCCTTTTTGTAAACGTTTTTTTTAATGTGTACATTTTACAGAAATTAAGTTGTGAAGATCTCTCTCCAGAGGCAATCCTGTGTCCAGATACCTTTCTGGAGGAGATAGTAACACCACAAGATGTATTTCAGCATGTTTTAGAAGATTGCCTGAGGCCCACCGTGGCTGTGATTGACACAGATAACAGCACAGAGGAACAACCCTCCAACAATGATAACAGTCTTTCGTTGTCAGCATTTGGAAAGATTTTCATGGAATCATTGTCACTCACTGAACAGAGCTTAGGGACCGGTGAACTTGAAATCAGTGATTGGTTGAGAGTTCTTAGTGACTCTGGAAGCCCTACAGTGATATTAGAGTATCATCATGTCTTTTCCGGTGATGCACCAGCAGATAAGAACAGTGATGCTCTGCTAGAAAAGCTTGTGGCAGATCTGAATTCTATGTCCGGATCTGTAGTACAGCCAGACACACCTGTAGTGCCAAGCAAGAGACAGCTTAACACCAAAGACAAGCAGGCAAATTCAGAACATGATATTGCCAGGCAAGTGGGAGATGACTGTACACAGATAACAAGCGTGCTTGAGCCTCAGCTTCCTGTGATTCAGGTGGACAAATCAAAAACTTTAACAGGATTTAGCTTGCAGAGGACAACTTATGAGCAGGTACATATATAGTTTAATCAGTATTTGAAAGGTTATGCTTATCCGAAAATATTTTCTGCAATAGTCAAATTACTTGGATATAAAAATCTTAATAGAAAAAAACCTGGCATAGGTAATTTAAATGCTTAATATATCTTCAGTATTTTTGTTTTACAAGTTTAGAGGTGTTTTAATATGTTCATATTACAAAAATAGCCAACCTTGGTATGAGAAATCCTAGTGGAATTAAATCAGTGACTCATGTGGAAATCTGGAGTCAGCACAGGAGTTTCAAAAACTCTTTGTACTTTTGCATACCTTATTTGTATGGTATTGTTTACAAAGCTCTGAACCACTCTTCTGTCACTCCACTGTTCTGTTATTCCACAAAAAGCATTAAAAAAAAAAAACCAAAAAAACAATACCAATTGGATACTACACCAGCCAATTGGTATTGTTTATTCTTTTTTGTTTGTTTGTTCTCCCATATTATAGTATGCTGAGTTCTGCTTTCAGAATTCCTGCCACAATAGCAGCAAGTATTAAAAAAAGAAATTACAACTGTGTCTCTCCCAGAGACTAGTGGGACTGCTTTTGAGAATCTTTAGCAAATGTGTGAAGAATTGCATTTCTGTTGTTTATTTATGCCTCTTCAAGAATGTCTGAAAAAAAACTGAAACATAGTTTGGTGTTCATGTCCTCCTCTGAAGATGTGGATTTGCATGTGGATACAAATTTGATCTTTTTTTTTTTCCCCTCAAACCCTGTGCTTAGAGAGGGTTATAAAGGGAAAGAAACACTATTATTGCTTAATATTTAAGGGAACATAGAAGTAAACTTATGCTATGGAGTGTAGCAGCCATTCTTTGTAAATCTAAAATCAAGTTATTTGCATTGTCTTTGAATAATCTGGAACTGCAAATATAGAATCACAATACAATAACTAGGTACTTTACTTGGTTTTATAGTCTGCTTCCCTAGGATGATATGAAGCATCCAAAAGCTAACAACTGATTAGGTCTTTGTTGGTAATATTGAGTAAAACAGCATATAATCAAATGTGCTGCAAAGGTAGCTAATGTAAATGTGCTGAAGGATGTTCTCATACCAAGGTTGGCTATTTTTGTAATATGAACATATTAAAACACCTCTAAACTTGTAAAACAAAAATACTGAAGATATATTAAGCATTTAAATTACCTATGTAAGTTGTCCTAGAATAACAATTTACAAAAGCTTTCAGTTAGGATTATGAAACAGGGTTCTTTCAAGATGTAATCTATAATCTCTTGTCAATTAATAATTATTTTTAGAGTGTTTTTTTCTTGTTGTTTTCATCTGCTGTGTTTAAGGGCAGAAAGGAAGCGCAACTATTAGGAAAAATAGATACTTGTTTTAGTATATTGCCTTCTAACAGTGTATTTGTTCCCTTTTCTTCTTGTCCTTGTATTTTCAGAGGATTTTTGTTGTTCAACAAGGACTCAAAAGTGGAGAACCTGTACTGTTGTGTAGATGTAATCAAGATAGCCCATTTTTTCTCCTAGTGAAGTACTAACAAGTTCTCCCACATCACTTTGAAGGAATATACATGCGTGTGTGCTGAGGGTGTGCCCCAAGACCTTCGGTGTTAGTCAAGTGTGTAATAACCTAATGAATACCAGCTTTTAGCAACTTGACTGATACTCAGCAGCATATCACACACACTTGATAAAACAGAATAACCTCAATGAACTCAAATTTATATGATGGCATATAGCTAGGATGGGATTTGGCTCACTTGTTAGCGATACGCCTCTGCTGTAATGCAGTAATTTAGGTTCCACTTAGCACCGTTTGGAATGAAATGAATCACTCAGCAAGTATCTGGTCTTCTTCATCACTGCTAGGGGAGCCGGGATGTCTAATGCCATCTAGATACCTGGCTTTTAGAAGACTGTAGGTAAATTGATTTCCTTCTGTAGCGGCTGTAGATGAGGATTAGTATATCTTCAGGATCAACAACTCAGCTGGTAGTTACTGAACCTCAATCTGGTGAAGCATGCTTCCAGATCTTGCACACTTTTTTAGACTAGATCAAGAGTGGGATAAGATGATTTATCTTAGGATGTCATATGTATTATATTGTCTTTTCAGGACAGGAGTTTATGTTCATAGGAAACTGAAACTAATCTATTAAGTCATTTCACACATCCGGCTAAAGAACTTTTAGATAATAGCAACTTTTATTCACTGTCATCCAGGTTAGATATATTGCTTAAGTTAAGATACAAAGTATAGTATTTCGCTTGGTACAACATGATGTGGCATACTGCTTTAGGAATGCCTCTCCTATGAAAACTTCTGTCTCTGCAATCTGTAGAATTCTAGTTATTAAGTAACTTCTCTGTTATCTTTGAGCACATAAATAATTCATAGCGTGATGTTCTTTAAGTTCTTATATCTATAGTGCTTATTTTAACTGCATGCTTACCATTTACTTGTAATACTTATTTTTTGTCACAGCTTGTGAGTGATGATCAGAAAGGGAAAGAAGTAATTTCCAATTTTTGGAGTGCCACCTGTAATGAAAAACGAACTAGGCAGGGAAGTTCACGTTTAGTAGAGGCTGTTTTATGTGCAGAAACCAGCAAAACAACGTCAGGGAGAACAATGGAGCTAAGAGAGACTTCCTCAGTAAGGTACAGAGATAGGGTGTCCAGTCATGAACAGATGCCAGAAGGACTGCAAAAACTGCCTCACAATCTCTCTACAAGAAGCAAAGCTAAATATTTTAGGTATGACAAAGGCATGTGTAATATTCCTAAATTCTTATTTTTATTAATGTACAACACATACCGAGTACATATTTTTCATGTTAATGACTTCAGATGATCCAGAAGTAAGGTTTTTCCTTCTTTTTTAAAGATATAAAAGTCAGTTTCCCTCCTGATTTTTCCATTTATTCAGTACTAAGTTGGCATGTATCCTTCCACACTGTTCGAAACTTCATTTTACAGTCAAATATGTTAATCATCTTAGATCTTCTGAAAACACAGCTTCTTATAGAGAATGTTTTCATTGATTCAAACAAATCTCTTGACAGTGAAATTCAGAAATCTTCTAAAAACAAGCAAGATCCGGAAATCAACAGGTCCCAAGAAGTATCTAAAAATGAGGATAGAAAAGCTGACGAGAGAAGGAGGAGCAAAAGAATCAGAGATAAAATGAGTAAGATAGCTGTCTGATAAGTATCAGATGCTTTATCATTAAAACGTGTATACTGAAGCAAATGTAATTCAGAGTCTTTCCACTATATTGTCATGAATTTCTTTTAGAAAGATAATAGGAACATTTATTTTAATAATTAAAATCATCAGTAACTTACTTTGCTTAAGTCTGCCTATTACCATCTAGCAGTTTGTTTGTGCGCACAAACTCAGTAAGAATAATGAGAGTTTTTTCAGAATGCATTTTTTTATTATACAACAATATATGAAGCGTTTATGGTATATTCTGTGAAAGAGAAGAAAATTGCTTTCTTACAGAGTTAGAAGTAGATCCTAATTCTATAATCTAGTATTTGCTGTGCAACATCACTTTGAGAGCAGTGCAGTCCTTAAGAATTCACCTATACAAAGCATTTTATTCTATTTTAAAGGCTTTCTTTTGTTATTCTATTCAGGTGTAAAGTAAGGTTATTGACCTTCCCTCTTACTGTCACTGAGTGCCCTTTCAAGTATTCTTCCTTGCTGTAGCCTTTGTCACAGAGGAAGATTGCTGTTTTTCATAGTCTGAAGATGCAAACAAACTCTTACGACTCACAGAGTGGTAGGAGAATACAGAATTTCCCTACTTATATGCTGACTTTAGAGCTAACCTTTAAGACTGAGATCTTAAAAGTTTGTTCTTGTTAAAATCCCTTCAGTCTGAATTTATCATTCAAATAGGTTACAAAGTTTGTAAGTATTAAAACACTAAGATCTACATTGTAGATCTTAGAAAATATCGATAATTCTACTACCAATTATCAACTCTTATCACAGGGTTTTCATTATTCCCCATAGGAGTACAATTTTTGTGAGCTTCAAACTAATCTACTTGGTGACTTAGTTTCTACTTAAAGAATAAGCTGTTGTTTTTAGCATAGGTTTTGCTGAAGGAATTGCATTGCTTATAGAGGTATTTTCATGTTACTCTAATCTAACAAATGCTTCCCTTTTGCATCAGATTTACTAATCAGGACTCTGAGACATCTTAGCTTGGTAATTCACTGAAAAAAAAGCTTCACTAAAGTTATGGTTTGGATCATTAGGCATCAGTTGGTCTGACACTAGGAAGGTGGTAGGGAAGGTAGGGTAGAAGTAATAGGACTTCTTGAAGTAACAATGTCTAGTTAAATTCTGTTAAGTATAACATGAAATTGCACCTTGTTTTATGTTTGTCTGTGTAGTGTAATCCCTCTTAAATTTCTTGGCTGATTTAAATAATCTTTGAATGCTGTATTATAATGTATTGTGAATGATCGTCTTGCAAGACTGAACACATAGGATGGAAATACTGTCCTAGTATTCACCTGTCAGAAGGTGCTGGGTGAGTCCATTCCTACTGGATTCTAAAAATACATGCAGATCTGAGCACTTAAGAAGGTTGGGAACAACTGAAGTCTGAGCTCACAGTATACCACAATTCACTGAATAGTAGACGCGTTATGTATTGTGAGTTACAGCCTTTAGAGAACTACGGCTTGCTTATAATTTCTATTCCTAATGCCTTTGGCACAGTGAACAGCATCTAGTTCAGACTGTGAAGAAGAGCAGTGGAGATGTGGTCCCAAAAACCATGGGTTTTTTTCACTAGTAGATGAACTAGTGGCCCGAACCACTAGAATGTAGTTTACTGCAGCCCATCCTCCTGTGTTTTCCTTCTTTCTCTCCTCCCTCCCTGTTTTTCAGGGATGCAGCAGCCAGAATGCTCATCTCCACTGTGCGATATGTGCTGCTGGTAAAATGCCACACAGCTCATCTGTGTATTGGAAATGATTTCATCCAATCTGAAATACAGTACAGTGAAAACACAGTGGAAGACAGCATTTCTTTTGTAAAATAAGGAACTAGAAATTAATAATTGTATCTTTTAGTTTTTTACATTTACGTGTCTGACTTTCAAGCAGTGAGAATTTTTGTTGGATAGCTAATGATTTTGGTCCAACAGTTTTCTTCACTGCACTGTTGATTGAGCTGTTTGTAAAATAATTGAGAAACTTGAGGAAGCTAATTTCTTCTCTATTCTTCTGTAAATATTCCTTGATTGTGAAGTAGAAGTTTTAACATGCAAGTAGTTACGAAGAAAGTACTGATAAATTTGACTGTTAATGGATGTTACTGAGTTATTGACTAGCTTTCGAAGTCTGTTCATCTGTAATGAGTTATAAAGTAGCTTTATCAACTGTTAGGAAAGAATGCCCTTTGCAAAAATGTCATTAAAAAAACAAGAAGCCTAAACTAAACACTTTAATAAAGTCACATTCCTGCATGTTGAACTTAATTTGGAGTTTTGTTACGGTATTCGCTGTGGCATCTTTTTTGAATGGAGCTATAATTTAATCTTTTTTTTTTTTTTTTTTTAGGACAAGAATTCTATTGTAGGAGTTTAACAGATCCTCAATACCGTGCTATGCTTTCAAGAATAAATAAGAGGAATGTGTATGGTGAGACCTTACTACACAGAGCTGTTGTTGCTGAAGATCTAAACCATGTACATAACCTAATAAAAGCTGGTGCAAACATAGATGATAAGGATTATGCTGGTAAGTTGCAGCTGTATTAATGTACTATTTTCAAAATATGTATAGATGTAGTAATGGAAGTACATAATATGAGTTTGAGCAGTAAAAGACTAGATCTGTGACTGGTCAGTAGATCTTTGTGATTTTATGGTTTAGTTTGCTAATTCTTCATGAAAAGACAAATAGACCTATGTATAAAAGTGTATTAAAAAAAAAAAGGAAATTTTAAAATTTTAGTCCATTAATTACGTAATCAGTATAATGTGTTTCACAGATATTTTATTCACTCCTGGAATGTGTCCATTTTGTGTGATGGCTGAGATTTCACAGCTTTCCTGTGAGAACAAAAAATGATTGTCCTGTGGCTAAAGGTGATTATCTTTTGGATAGAAGCACAACTGCATAAAACATGATTTAGGAAAATTCCTCAAAGAGATGGGAAGCTCGCCTGGCCCAGCTGATTTATTTTGTAGCAAGGAAAACATAATGAGAAAGCACTGACAGATCCGTGACATTTTGAAAGGCTTTCATCTTACTCTCTTTGAATAATCATTGTTCTGATTATTATACTCTAGCCCTATGCCTTGTCTATTCCCTTAAAAGTATCTACCAATCGTTATCCATATGTTACCTAACCTTTTTCATTCCTCCTCCACTTCGTTACTGTGCTTCAGAGCCTTACTGAATACTTGAAGTTGATTTTCGTTTTTCCTTTTTATTTTCTGGATATTATGTGTGAAGAATATGGAGAACTATGGGGAAAATACTGTCTGTGGTCTCAGTTTGGATCATTATTTGAAGTCCTTTAAGGGAGTTACAAAGTAATTGCAGTGGCACTTTGTCGTCTTTGTGGTTTTTGGAGAATGGTGTTGCTCAGCTCTAGCACTGGAACTCATGTTCCAGGTACAATTTTTCAGGATATTATTACTATATTAAACAGTAGATACTTCTAAGGTAGGAAGAAATAGATTTTTTCACTTAAGTGAAACTTTCATCTCTTCTCCTTGAACGATTTCAAGCTTTTGCTCCAGGATATGGAGTTACTAGAATTTCTTCATTTAAGAAATGGTAATGGGAGGATGGTTGGGCTAGATGATCTTGCAGGTCATTTCCAACCTTATGATTCTATGATTAGGTGCTCTATAAAATGCAAGGGACTGGAAGATCTTTTTTTCTTTTTCTCTTAGTTTTGTCACTCTACACAAAAAAAAAAAAAAAAAAAAAAAAAAAAAAAACAAACTTTGCTGTAATGGATGTTTAAGTAACTGATTCAAGGCTATGCTAAAACCAGTTCAAAAGCTTGCTTTCTATCCTTTATTTCTCCTTAGCACCTCTTCCTGGGACGTAATTGTTCTGTGGGTCATGAAGCTGACCCATGTGAAGCTGCCATCTTGGCTTATTCCATATAGCTGAGAACAAATAATATACTGCTTTCTTTAGAAATTTGAAAAGCATTAAAATGTTTTTGGAGATGCTGCCTTATATTTTTACTTAGCAAATAGATGTTGCTAAGACATGGCTATCTTTTTTTTTTTTTTTTCTTTCTTTCTTACTTACCTTCTTTATCATGGTGATAAAGAGAAAAGATCATAATGAAAATACACCTTGTTCTTAAAATAGCATACGTGTTGCATTCAGGAAAAAATTAAGGTGTAGGAGGACTAATTTCTTTATTTTTTTTCAAAAGAAGTTTTAAAAGTGCTGTCAGTAGCAAACTAACATTACTGCATACCCTGTTTCTTCAGTGAGTGCAAATTTTGACAAAAAACTGAAAGCTCCCAGCACCTGAGATTTTTAGTAAGCATTTCTTTATACAATTCACTGTAAAACACAATCAGTTCTTACCTTTTCATTATCTCCCTCTGAAATATTTATCAAATAGAATGTCTAAAACAGATACATTTTTTATAAAATATTTCACTCAAATATGAATATTTTCAGTTTTTAAGTTTTCTTTTCTTTAGGCTGGACTGCGCTACATGAAGCAAGTTTAGAGGGCCATTACTGGATAGCAAAGGAGCTTTTGAAAGCAGGAGCTGATGTCAATGCTAGAGGAGATAAACAAATAACACCATTGCATGATGCAGTTAAAGGAGGCCATTATAAGGTATACTCCAATTTGGACATAAATTATGATTTAAGAATATAAGTTTTTTTGTTAGTCCAAAAAGTCACATAGTCTAGTTGCATGTGGGCCTGTCTTTTCAGATTATGGCTTAATTCAGGAGTAAATAACTCTTTTCTGCTTAACTCCTGTTTCAACCATTACCATGCTTTACTTTTTTTTCTTCTATTTGGGACTGTGGCCAGAGTACTGATAAACGGATCACAGAATCACAGAATTGTAGGGGTTGGAAGGGACCTCCAGAGATCATCGAGTCCAACCCCCCTGCCAAAGCAGGTTCCCTACAGCAGGTCGCACAGGTAGGCATCCAGGCAGGTCTTGAACATCTCCAGAGAAGGAGACTCCACCACCTCCCTGGGCAGCCTGTTCCAGTGCTCCGTCGCCTCACTGTAAAGAAGTTCTTGCGCATGTTTGTGCAGAACTTCCTATGCTGCAGTTTCCAGCCGTTTCCCCTTGTCCTGTCTCCACTCACCACTGAAAAGAGTCCGGCCTCGCCATTCTGCCCCCCACACCTTAGATATTTATAGACCTGGATCAGGTCCCCTCTCAGTCTTCTTTTCTCAAGGCTGAACAGACCCAGTTCACTCAGCCTTTCTTCATAGGAGAGATGCTCCAGGCCCTTCACCATCTTCGTGGCCCTCCGCTGGACTCTTTCCAAGAGATCCCTGTCTTTTTTGTACTGGGGAGCCCAGAACTGGACGCAGTACTCCAGATGAGGTCTTACCAGGGCAGAGTAGAGGGGGAGGATCACCTCCTTTGACCTGCTGGCCACGCTCTTTTTAATGCACCCCAGTAAGCCATTGGCCTTTTTGGCCACAAGGGCACACTGCTGGCTCATGGCCAAATATTATAGATTTTAGAATTTATATTATATATAATATATATATTATATATATTATTATATATATGTATTATATTATAATTATATATTATAATCTAATTTATATTATAGATTTTAGAATAGATTCCTACTATTTTTTCACATCTTTGTGTAACTTACTTTATAATCACTGCAGAAACACTTCATGACCTAAGCAGTCCACTGCAGTATTAATGATTTTTGTTTTCATGCATGTTTTTCAGTAAACGTGGTATGTGGTGTGCATCTGCAAGCACACACAGATATTTTTTATGTAAAAAATAATCTTGTGGAGAGTTATGAATATATGGTTTTGTATTTTGTTTATGTTATTATAAGCAGAAAGCCAAGTGAATAATCAGTATAAATTAACTATAACTAACACTGCCAAATGCTGTGGTTTCATAACCTGTGTCTGAATTCTGGATCCTCTTTCAGTCTGGTAGTGTTTGCCTCCAACTGCCTGTGCATGATCATAGGATGGTCCAGATTTCTGTCATAGTTCTGTGCATCACTTTCACCTGCTGACTGTTTATTTTTCTAGAAATGCACATTTGCTGCCTATATTTATTCATTTACAGTATTTTTTTTCCCCTAGGCACATCTGTGGGATGCAGTAAGTTTTGTCCATAAACATTTGTTCTCTTTCAATTTTACAACCAAGATGGTACTTAATTTGTTTACCCTTCAGTCTCCCTAGAGCAAAGAGGAAGGGTTAATGATTTCCCTGAGACTTGAAGCCCCAAGCTTTGTTTGCAGCTTGTGGATTCCTGACTCCTTGGAAGCTTATTAAGTACTTCTGAGATTTGTGAAAGTATCGAAGAAAGTATTAAAGTTCATGGTTAGACACCAAGGACTCTGCATCTCTACAAGTGATATTTTAAGAGTCAGTAACTGTTAACAGTATTGGAAAAACACTGATCTCAGCTAGGTCACTTGGAGCATATCAACACCATTCTACTTAGAGCTCTGTTAATTGTTATGTGGTCTGATACATTCATGTGAAATGGTACTTGCACACTGGGGCTCTGTTTGCTCAGGAGCTTTACATTTGTATCGCTGCAGTGACTGGCACGCTTGACTTTTGGTGTAGCTGTTTCTTTCAAAGTTACTTTCTCTAGATAGTATTGTAAATTGGAAATGTGGCTTTATCTCTTTTGCTACTTATAATACAGGAAAATTAATTTCTTGTTACACACACACACACACACACACACAAAAAAAAAAAAGCACGTGGAAAACTATGATACTTTCTTGTTAAGTGTGAGAGTATGCAAATGTGATATGCAGTTAAGGAAGAGTCCTTAATATTCCTTGCTTGAAAGACTCCATAGATTTGGGACAACTAGTGAAAATGAAGAGGGTTTTTGCAACGAACTGGGTGCTGCTTTATTTGTTGTGCTGTCAGGAGAATGTAAGAATTGAGAAAACTTTGTTAGAAATTCTGTCAGTAACAGTCTTGTTAGAAGTAATGAGGTATAGATGTAGGATAACAGATCAAAATAGATGCTGACCAGAGAAAGGCAGAGGTATAGCCATTCTAGTGTTGGAATAAGACTGCAGTCAGTGATAGAAAAGATGATCAGATTGTAAAATTTCAATGTCTTTAAAAAGTATTCTGCAAAACCAGATGGAACATTTTGCTCAAGTGCTGTTTTTTTTTTTTTTTTTTAATAACAGCAGTATGAGCTTTACAATATGTACAGAATCTGAAATATTGGTAAGACCATTTGAGTGGATTTCGTTTGACTGAATGTATGTTGTTCCTCTGAAATAGCTGACAATTTACTTTGCAGACACAGGAGTCACAATAAAGTACACACCTACCGTGAAAATTATATTCTCTTAAGCTATATAATTTAGATGAGTGAGCAGACTCATATCCTAAAATTGCTTGTTATTTTCCGATAATTATGAACTTAGGGAGTGATGAATCCTATCTTGCTTTAAGAGACCTTGGCTTAGAGGCATCTGGTGAATAACATGAAAGAACTCTTAAAAGTAAGAATAGTAAGACTTTAAGATAATGGTGTATCTATAGGAATGCTTGGGATGTGGTAACTAATATAGGAAGTACTTATTTATTGTAGACTTTTTTTTTTTTTGCTCATATTCTTAAGTAAAGGAGAAGCCTGTATAAGGAAGAACTGTGGGAAATGCTGATGGAAGAGAAACAATCTGAAAAACTTGTTTTTTTAGGTAGCAGCATTGTTACTCCATTATGGAGCTGATCCCTTATTAAAAAATGAGATGGGAAGGAGTGCGTTAGATGAAGCTTCTGACCTGTGCATGAAGAGACTGTTAAAACGCCATCTAGCAAGATATGAAAGAGATTCAGTATCAGGTAGGAGAGAATAATTATTAAATGGAGGATCTCCAAATAGCTGTTGCACACTATTTCCTTAAGTATAGCGAGTAATTCCATGGATTTTGCTGACTGATATTCTAGTGAGCACTTCTTACCCAGCACGATTGCTGTACGTTTGCAAGTATTACAAGAAATGATATTCTTCTTTTTCTTGGACTAGAGCTATTTTTATATTTGAAATAAAGATGACAACAAGAGGTGTTAATGAGTGAAACAAGAGATGAAAAGAGTGTCTTAATGTAAGAGAGTTAATTGCTTATCCTTGCTGCTCATGTTAAGGTAGAAACTAGGGTAACATTACTATTTTGGGACAGTATTGCTGTAGCTGAACTAAGGTGAAGATTGAGCCTGTGAGGTGTTGGTAGGAGAATGTTTAGATTAAGGTGAGAGTTCTTGTATGTAAGGTCTTGAGAGATCTTGTATGATCTTTGGAGTTGGGAGGAATGTTCAGACAGGGTTGTTTGGATGGGGGAGAGGTATAAGGAAGTGCCACAAGATAAGCCCTGATTATAGTTAGAATTAGGATTGCTGGACACTGATAAGTTAGTTGGGTTGTGGCATGTCTGAAGTAGTATCATAAAATGGCTTAAGTTGGAAGAGACCTTATTGATTTTCTATTTCCAACACTCTTGTCATGGGCAATGTTGTCACCCACCAGCGCAGATTGCCCAGGATTCCATCTAACCTGGCCTTAAATTCCTCCAGGAATAGGTCTACAACTTCTCTGGGGTAACCTGTTCCAGTGCCTCAGCACCCTCCTGAATAAAAAATTTATTCCAAATTTCTAACCTTAATCTCTCCTCTTTTAGCTTAAAGCCATTCCTCCCTGTCCTATCTTTATCAGATTGTGTAAAAAGTTGGTCTCCCTCCTGCTTGTAAGCTCACTTCAAATACTGGAACATTGCAATAAGGTTTTCCAGGAGCCTTCTTTTCTCCAGGCTAAACAAGCCCAGTTTCCTCAACCTTTCTTCACAGAAGAGGTGCTCCAGACCTTTGTGGCCCTCCTCTGAACCTGCTCCAATTGCTTTGCATCCTTCCTGTATGGGGAGCTCCAAGTTTGGACACAGTATACTACATGGGGCTTTACAGAGGCAAATAAGCTTATAGAATAAGCTTAGAATCAGGGTTATAAGAAGTACACAGAAGCTATTGGCTTGAAATATAAGGTAAATAAAAATTAAAGCTGCTGGCAGGAATTTCTATGCTTGGAAGGTCTATGGTTAGAGTTTCAGGCTCTAGCCATCAAAGGTCTTGTGGATATTCTGAGCCTTATTAAGATTGATGGGACTGAATTACATTTAAAATGAAGATTTGGGTTAGAACTTGTCCTCATCCGTGTTCAATAGCTGCACCATTGTGCTTGATTTGGGACCAAGACTGGAAGGGCTGGAAGTGGATCACTGAAGGTGGTGCTAAGGATTAAGGGTTGACATCTGGTAGGTGAGATTCCCAAAAGTGTTGGAGAAGGAGTTGACATGCTGTGAAATGCCTGTTTAATTTAGCTGGTTCCAGCATGGGTTGCTGGGCAAACCTTAGAGCTGGGAGTAGCATACATATTGTAGTAAAAATGGCAAAGTGCAATGAACTGGGTTCAGTGTTTTGTGACCAGCATACTTTTTAGAATGCTTTGCATGGGTATATAAAGTATATTAATACTAGGGTCAGAACTTGGTAGCTGCTGTACTACTTATATATCAATTTATCAGCACAAAAAGTAGCTGGAAAGCTAAAACATGCCATCAAAGTACTAAATTGGTACTGGGAAATATCCCTCTTTATTCTTCCACTGAAGTCTTGACTTTAGCTATTCTGTATCTTTCTCTGCCCAGGTTATACAAGGAGAGGCATAATTATTCCACTGTTACTGGCTTCAGAAGTCTCTTTGGACCAGAGAAGCCTACTATAAGTTAGGGAAATGCAGCAGCTCCTCTAATTTTCAAAAATAATTGCTCAAGTCATTAATCTTCAGAAAAATTGGAAAACGTAGTTCCATACTTTACTACACCCTCTCATGGTTTGTACGAAATCCCTTCTACAATGAAAATCAGACCCCAAAATTTTAATATATGTATATTTATATATAAATGTTTGAGATCCTTGTAGAATGCCTGTAGCTTGGTGACTTTTCTAATAGTTTATGTGTAACAGTACCCATCACATTAGGTTACAGACACAAGATGCTATGTATAGAAAGCAAAGAGTTATAGTCCCTTTTCATTAATGCTTTCCTTCTATCTTAATTTCATTTCAGGTGGAGGTGATACAGAGAATACATTAAGTACAGAGGATAGAAATCTGCACCAGGTAGATCTTTACAGTCTCCTTGTTGATTTGATGCTGAACTGTTATGGACTTCTAGCAGTCTTCAGTAAACTTCAGACAACTGCTTAAGAAATGTGTTTCAGAAGCAGCACATAATGTACTAGATGTTGTATATCCAGCAGAGGCTGAAGCAGGATGACATTCAATGGCAATTATGGCAAACAGTTTGATAAATAGTTGCTGATCCCTGATGATAACTATGGTAATCTGCAGTTTTGTGAACATGCATGACAGAGGCAGTCAGCTTTCTCTCTTGCACAGTGGTTCTTACTGAGTTTTTGCAAGTGCTACAGAGGTCGTTTACAACAAAAATGGTATGTTAGTTCCTTTCTGTACTTTCAGAAACCTGGCTAAAACAGCAAAAAGTTGCCAGTTGCACAGTACTTGTTGCCTGGCTGGTAACTCTTGGATAGCTTGCATCTGTGCAATAAGTTGTTTTTATTAGGTTCAAATAGGAAGAAGTTAGGGAACCTCTGCCTTGGACTGGATTGCAGATAGCACAGTTCAGCATTTAAAAACTAAAGCACCAAAGGAAATATTTGCTAAACATGAACAAAGCAGAAGAATGAATTTGGGGAAATGTACCAAAAGATCTCTCTGCCCAGAGAAGTTGTGGAGTCTCCTTCTTCGGAGACATCTGCCTGGATGCCTACCTGTGCAACCAGATCTAGGGAGCCCGCTGTGGCCAAGGGAGTTGGACTTGATGATCTCTAGAGGTCCTTTCCAGTCCCTACGATTCTGTTATGGTGTGATATAGTTCTTCAGGGTTTTGAGGACAGAAAACTGAACGGGGGGAAAAAAAAAAAAAAGCATTAAAAAATATATAAATACCTGTTATTGATATTGCAGAGGCTAGAGTCAAGGCTAAAACTACTCAGAAGTAATTTTAATCAGAAAGAATAAACACAACAAGTATTTATTTTATTTTTGTCCATCTGTATACCAAGGAATGAATACAGGGAAAACTTAATTCCCTGGTGTTGGTCCTAACAATGGACATCACTGTTATTGTTTCTAATTGTAATTGTTGCATTCCAGTTAAAGTTGTATGAAAACTGAGTGTACTAAATCAGGCAGAATTTCAACAGAAGAAAACTGCAGAAGGACAGAAATGACAGAAGCTTAGCAAATTCTGTTGTAACAGAGGAGATGATCACTAGTCTGTTGTTCTGCATCATTGGTTTCTGAATAAAAAATGTCTGTACAGCTTTCTGAGGCTACTGATTTAACAGAACATGATTCTCATTTAACGCTTGCTTTGACTTCCTCTCAAAAGGGTTGATCACTACGTAATGGTGGTAATGTGATAGACGGGAATCTAAATACTGATATGAGAATATCTTCAGAACAAATGATTTCTTTGCAAAACTTGCCAAATCAAGTTAAATCTACTGTTGATGGAAACAAAATTAATAGAGCAACTCTGATTTTGTATCTTTCTTTGGCTTTGTTTAAGGGTTCCTTACAAGTAAATGAGGCAGAACTAGCGTGCACAAATCTTCCTGATTCAGGCTGGGCAGACATAATGCAACAGACTATTCAAAATGAGGTGCAAAACACTTATATATTGGATGATGAAATCAGCTGCATGGAATGCACTCCTAAAGTAAATACAGAAACACTCCTAACGCGTGAGCTTTTAACAACTGCTAGTGAAGTGAGTTCTTCTGGAAGTCCTTCTAATTCTACTGATGGTGTACTGAACAACAATGAGCAAAAGGCTCTACAACCAGAAACAAGAGTGGGAATCCTGCTCAATGCAGAACAAAGCACTGGAAGATGTCACATGAAGGAAACTAAAGATGCTCATAGTTCAGAGATATTGTTCAGAGCTTTACATGAC
Source organism: Lagopus leucura (assembly GCF_019238085.1). NCBI lineage: Eukaryota > Metazoa > Chordata > Aves > Galliformes > Phasianidae > Lagopus > Lagopus leucura. The sequence goes on along the minus strand of NW_024962268.1, from coordinate 2,991,876 downwards.
AAGAAAATATGTCAAATTAAACGGAAGAGACAAGATCTTAAGGACACCAACTCAAAGTCAGGTTTGTATTTCAGTATTTATACAGAGAAGTCTCCTTATTCATTTCAAAAGGTGCAAAATACATGGAAAGAAACTACTCAGGAAAAAAGTGCTATATTTTATTTCAAAATAGTCATTTTATCAATTGTCTGTAAGCATTCTATGTACTTCATTTAAAGCGAAAAACAACACCATATCTGTGGATTTCCAGAGCATGTACCATCAATGGCAAAAACATGTAGTATGTTCTGATACAGTCCGCAATGCCATATTCATTATTTGCTCATTTTCGCTTTGTATTTTAGGAGAGCCATTTTAGATCAAAATTCCCATTGAATTTATCAAAATACGACCACTGTTTTTGTTGATTAGAATAAAATTCATAAGCACCTTAATTTTTTTTTAGCAACATAAATCCATAAAAGTCTTATTATCACAAAAGAATCTTTGAACTGTTTTGGATTTAATCTCATTATGTTAGCATACAGTGGAGAGTGGATAAAGTAATATGTTAGAGTATCTATGGATTGTTACTCAGTAAAGAGTTAAGTGATGTTAAAATCTAAATTACCACCTAGTCCAGGACAAGAGACAATACCTCTGCAGTAACACATTCAATTTTTGAAAATTCTTCAAGTTCTTTTTTTGGACTGACAAATAAAGGAAGATTTGCTGGAATGGATGGAACAGAAGGCACAGAAAATCATAAAGAAGGAAGTGAAAAGAGCAATGTGCTCTTGCAATTCTCTGAAGGAGAAGTCCAAGTGAAAAGATTAAGGTTAGACCCACAAGAGGCAAGACAAAAGACAGACTTGTGTTTTAGTGTAAGGAAAAACAAGCTTTTATCTACTCATTCAAAATTCAATCAACCATCAGCAGAGCAAACAACTAAGAAATCAGGTAAAAAGTTAATTTTTTGTAAAAACAGTGTAGTTTTTATTTCCCAGACATATGGGTAGAAAGTCTCTTGTAATACAGGAGGGAATGCATGAAAAAGTATGAATAGCATATTCAACAAATAATCTAGTGATTTCCAAATACTTGAAATATTGCCAGAACTTACTCATTTTTACAAAAAAAGGTGTTCTTGCTCTGTTTCGTCTGTTGCATTTGTCAGTCTTTTCTTTGTTGTGTTAACTGAGAGAACACAGAATCGTAAGTAAGATTTTTAAATAAGACTAAATTGATCACTAATCAACTGAGTCACTTAACTGAGAGCTGAAGATAATGCTAAGTTGGTCTTCCATGAAGTACTTTATGCATCACAGATCAAATAAAGGTTGGCTTTCTGTAAATTTGGCACACCTATATGCATTTCTACTTATTATTTCTGTTTCTGTCTTTTCTGGCAAGAGCTGCATTTTTTTTTTTATGACTTTGCTCTGGATGCTGACTACTCTTAATATGTTAAACTAAGGAATCACCACCCAATCTCTGAAATGTTTTTTTAGCATTCTTCACCTCGTGACAAAAGTTAACCAATAAACCATGCAAAGTTCTTGCTGATCTTTTCTCTTTGATACTCACAAGCTTCTTGTTTTCTTTTCTTTTGAGTTGTGCAGAATGCTGTTTCCTCTTTCTCTCTGACGGTTACTAATTTTCAATCCTTCTCAAGTTTCAGTTGTCTTGAGTTTCTGGAGCGAGGTCCTGTATTCCTTTAGAAGTGAAGGAGTAGATGAAAAGAAATAGGTGCTCCTTGCTGCTTGCTGTTCTCCAGTATTTGGTGGTGTCAGTACGTAGCTTTCCTATCTCTAGATTGCTTCCTTCTCTTACATGAATCCCTTTTTATATCATTCTTGGACATGGCACATTTGATGCATGTCACCACCTGCATTTAATTATTGCAAAAATAAATAATGAATGTGGAAATAATTCATTTCCCTATTAATGTCCTTTTCTGCATCAATTATGCTTCTGCTCAATACTTACAGTGGGGTAAATGGGATGTTATTTCCTTTACATTTCTTTACTTCCTATGCAAAGGTCTTACATTCTGATCTCCTCTGGAGCATTATTTGACAGATAACTTTCTTCCCCCAAGGGAGATTCTGCAGGCTGTATTTTTTTTCAGCTAAAATTTAATTATTTCCTTCATTGTAGAGAAGTGTTACTGTCTGAGAGATCATGGAAGAAAGTAAAGCCTTTTTTATAGCTGAAGGCAATAATAGCTTTGGAGACTGGCATTCCAGTTGCAGCAGAAAAAAAATAAAGATGGGATAATGTTTTATAGCTTGCAAAGTTTTCAGATATTTTTGCTTTTAACTGGCTTTTGTATCCTATCTGTTTGTTCAATGTCCCAGTGACTTTCCTTATATTATTCCATTTTTGAGTGAAAATCTCCTGTTCCTAGATGATCACATTCACATTGCTACATTGCTACTTCAATCTAATCAGTCACCTGTTAGGCTCTTGGCGTTCCTATTCTGCTTACAGAAAATGAGGGCACAAACAGCTTGCTTTTCTTATAGTTTGACCTGTGAAAAGAATTACTCATAGGCCAGTAGTGAAGTATTCAATTGCCTGTTTAAAGAAGTTGTTGAAATATTGCAGCCTAATCGAACCTAACTGTTGGCTACTCTAGCCTCTCTGCCTTTTCTTTGCTCATGCAATCACTGGATTACATATCTGCCAAGGTCCTAATCTTTCCTGCTTATGAGTCACCAGTCAATGTACTTAATGGGGAACTCTGATTTACATACCATTGTTTTATTATGCTATTTCAAATGCTTCCTAGCAAGCATGAAGAATAGTGTAGTGCATGGCCACTTAACTGGAAAACGTTGCACGTATTTCTGTTCATTTGCGGCCTTTATAACTAAGTGTTTTTGACTTAGTGGGCTGTTGTGCACCTTTTTTCTCTCCTATTTCTCTTAAAAGAGTCCCTAGGACTTTGAATGAGGGTCTTTGAATAATAGGTCTTTGAATAAGGGAGGGAGGGAAGCAGAAAGGAAGCAGAAAGTAAATTATTACCTTGGGAGTTCATACTCAGAAGCTTGCAGACAAAACACAATATGTTATTTTACAGAATAGGTCTCAGCCTACTGGAGAAATATTTCAATAATGTGCCCCTTCTGCATGCTCTTTAAACAAAGTTTTCACTTGCAAAAAGTTTTTAGCTCCTTTGGTTGTCCATGCAGTGTGGCCCAAGTACACCCATTGCAAAGTTGGCCCCGCAAGTGCTGTCTGACAGGTAGCCAATGTAGAACTCTGTGCTGTCATGGTCTGTCTGCAGCAGAACTTGCACAAATTTAAAGTTAGTGTGGATACATCCTCACTACATGTCTGTCTTTTATATAGTGGCAGTATGTCTTTCCTGTGCTTTCAAACACTCCTGGATGACAGGCTCAGTAGTTTACCTTAAATGAAACTTGGAAAAATAGTTTTTCTGGAAGACAGGAAGAACCTAAAGCAAGGCAGCTGTCAAATCATGGAAGGTATTTGATAGTAATGAATACTGATAGCTGAAAATATTTGAGAAGACAGCCTGTCTGATGAAAAGAGGAAACATTTGGGATGCAGGAACTAATTGTTCATATGAATAATTAAAAAAAAAAACATGGCTGAGTTGAAAAATACTTTTTATTTTCCTTTTTTTAATAAATTCCATATTTTTAAGAAATAAGGAAAAGAAATGATGATTATTATTATTTTTAAATGGCATAGTATTAAAGCATTGAGAACAAGAGAAAAAAAGGTTAAAATGCATGGTAGAGCTTTTGAAATTTGACATGCTGTGACACAGACATGCATGTCTGTTTTGTTGCAGTTTGCTGGAGGTCATCGTTACTTTATATACAGAATTTATACTTTTTAGATCTGTTCCTTTTTCTTTATATTTCTCCCAGTCCTGTGTCTGTTACTTGAAGCCTGGGAATTAGGATTATTTCATGGCCATATAACACTTCTTAAAGTAGATAATGTTTGTTTTGTGAACCAGTAAGAGAAGGATTAAACAAAATTTATTTACAATCGTCAGTCAAGTGCTTTACAAGTTGAATTAAAAGGTAGTTAAGCTGTGCTACTTGACATTAGTCAAAGATTTGTAATCAATTTACAGGACTTTGTCACAGCACAGCTGTAAAAATACCTGCCATAGAAATCTGTGTCCTCTCTGGTACAGAATCCAGAATGGAAAAGTGGTAATGGTTGTCTACACTTTTAAATGCATTCTTAAATACCCTTATCTGTGTATTTTATATATTTGGCAGGCAGGCATGGTAAATTATAAGAAATTTGTGGAGAAATTTGACATACTTCCTACCTCTGCGTAGTATAAAACTCTTCAACCTTGTTACCTTTCCTGTTCATATGTAATCATCAAATCATAGAATGGCTTGGATTGCAGGGGACTGTAAACACCATCCACTTTCCAGTCCTCTTGACATGAGCAGGGTTGCCAACCACTAGATCAGGCTGCCCAGGGGCCCATCCAGCCTGGCCTTGAACATCTCCAAGGGCAGACTGGCATCATAGCTTCTCTCAGCAACCTATTCCTGTGCCTCACTACCCTCTGAGTAAAGAATTTCTGCTTAACATTTAACTTAAGTCTCCCCTCTTTCAATTTAAAACCATTCCTCCTTGTCCTATCAATAATCCATAATATTCTTCTTAAGTCTTCTAGATCTGAACTGTAAATGTTTTGGCACTTAGTTTATCCACACCATTTTGATGTTATTTTCTAAACTTTTGATATGGTCGATATTACTGAATAATTAAGGCAATGTTACTGCACAAGTTTACAATAATTCTAATCAGTTATGAAGCTTGATTCCTTGTTTAAAAGAAAGCATTTTTTTGTTGCTAATGAGCGTTCAGTATGTGTTGTAGAATATTTCATATCTACTAGAAAGGAAGGTATAGTTTTACATGTACATAATGTAGACTAATATATGTAATGTAAAATAAAAGACTTTATGTTACTTGTATTACAACAGTTGAGACAAAGAAGAGAAAGAAGAAAAGTGCAAAAGGAGAAACTGAGCTGCATATTGCTGCTAGGAGGGGAAATTTATCTTTGGTGAAAACTCTGATATCGTCTGGAATTCCTGTAAATGAACAGGACAGTGCAGGTTTGAGGACTGCTTTCTTATGGATTTGTTTTAGATGTAATTTAACATCATTTGTCTGTATGGTCTTACATAGTTTGTGAAATTTTAATATAGTTTTGTAATCTCGATTTATTTTTGTGACTCTTGAAGCTGTTCAACCATAATGCTATAGAAAATAGCTTCTCTTTGTCATTGTTACATATTAAATAAATATAGTTGATTTGTGTTTTTAATTTTTTTCTTATATTTTGTTCAAATATTTCTATAACAATTTTAAATATCATAGGAATTATTAGAAATACACGATGTTGTTTAGTACAGCAAGAATGCTTTTTTATCTGTATATGTGCTTATAAAGGCAAACATAAGCACACATTCCTCATTTAAGCATTTATACAAAACCCTTTTAGTGATGGGGTGTATGATAAACTGTGGAACAGAGTAATACACTCTTTTGTCTTTATGGCAGCTTGAAATTTTTTTTTACCTCCTGCTGTGTGAGGCTATTGAAGGAAAAATTGTTCATGCGTGTATCAATCTAGGATTTGATTCCAAAATTCTTAGTTGGGAAAAGAGGAGGAAGTCATTTAATTAGTACAAGCAGTGTATGAACCTCTGGATTTGTGTCTCAGCGTGGAGCAATGCAACCTTTCCCTCAGCAGGGACAATAATCAAGTCATTTTCCTCTATTGATGAGTAGATCTCCAGACAGTGTATGTAAGTTGTGATGTGTGAGATCTTACAGCCATCATTAAATTTTGTTGAATGACCAGTGCTCATGAAAGATCAGGGGCAGCTGATGGATATGCACATGAATATATATCTTTGCATGAAACACAGTCACATATATCTTATTTCCTTGGGAGCAGGTCTAAAAAATCATTTGCTTAAATTCTTTCTATTCTATTTTTAATTACTTTTTTGTTTGTTTCTTGTATTATTTTTAGTAGTTTGATAAAAAAATAAAATATCTTCCTGGTTGATATTGGATATATTTTTCTCTGAAGTAAGCTGAATTCACGGGACGTGATTTACCTTAGTAATTCAAGATGATTCTGTTTAGGATTAGTCTTAAAGATAGATATCCAGTGTTTATTTTACAGAAAATTTTACACCAAAATGTGTTTGCTAATAATGGTTTTTGTGGATGTTTCGAAATCAGATGCATGCTGTACATGTCATCCTACTTTGTTTAGGTTGGACAGCTATTCATGAAGCTTCTGCTGGTGGATTTACGGAAGTGATCTCAGAATTACTGAAAGCTGGTGGTGATGTTAACAGCAGAGGTCTGGATGGTATTTTGCCAATACACAATGCTGTTTATATCAATTCTTTGGAGGTATGTTTTTCTTGTAAATTACATTACCTGAGTCTAATTTCCAGTATTGGGCCAACAAAGTTAAATAGTGGTTAAAATATGAAAAATCTAAAGTTCCCAGTACAATGTTAGTGTATACTTGAATTCAGGAAGTAAGTCAATGTTCTTTGAGTCAATGAAAATTAGAGGAATTATTTTTTCAGAAGTGACAGTTGAGACTGTACAGTTAATTGACATTTTCAGTCTGTTGTACAAATCAGAAAGGTTCAGTGGCAATCATGTTTCTCTCTCATATATTGGACTTTTTAAAAGTAATAGTGAAACACCGAGCATTCTGAATTTGCCAGTAAACCAATAAAACTGATGTTTGGTTAATATTCCTATAAAGTAAATTAAAGCAAACAAGTTTAAGACTCAAAATGATTTTTAAAAGCAAATTATTATATTTAAAGACAAAGAATTGATTTTTTTTTTTTTTCAAAATTTTCAGAATGTTTCCCTGATGTGGCAAAAAATCAGTGATTAATTCTGGTACACATGCATTCTGGGGTTTTTTTGTTTGTTTTTAATGAAGAGACTATTAATCAGAAGCTTTCATGAATGCACCTCCCATTGAAACCTATCAGAGTTAAACAGATGTATGAGAAGACAAAATACTGTCTAAGAAAACAAGTTTTATGGGTAAATAAAAGAAAAAAATTTTTTCCAGTTAATGAAAAATGTTTGATTACTGAACAATATACTTAGTTCTTTTCTCTTGTGGTGATTTTTTTCCATTTACAGTGTCTAAAATGAGTAAAAGAAGTATCAGGTTTAGCAGTTAAAAATATCTTGTCATATTTTTTCCCTTTTGTGATTTTTTTCTTACCCATTAATATTTTCTTCATTCCCATTTAAAACTATTTCCATTTACTGTTAATAAAATCCAATTTGACTTAAACTTCAAGAGTGTAGGAGAGAATGTGAGCTCTTTTCAGTTGAAAAAGGGAATGATACATCTGTAAGACTGCTTAACATTGCTTGTCTCTAACAATGGTCACCAGCTAGTCTTTAGTGTGGAGCTCTTCAGTGGTTATACGTAAAACTAGTTTAGGAAGTTGAACAAGTGAAGAAGTAGTCCTCTAAAAACAAGGCTTTCTTTAGTAGAGCCCGCTGAACCTGTTTAAGAACTGTGCCAGTATAAGGAAAGGAGTAGACCGGGGTGCTCATCAATGTACTAGAGGCTTAATGCAACTCCAGCATGGAGTGGGATAGGTAGCTGTGGAAATGGGAACATTTGGATTCCCTCACAGAGGAAAGTCCTGGGAAATACCATAGACTAGGTGTTACGTGCATGGAAGAGAAATTTAGTTGAGGAATGTGCTTTGGATCCATGCAGAATTGGTGAAATAAACACGCTCCTCAAGGAGACAGCCAAATGTCTGCCTTTTATTTGAATGAACAAATAAGTAAAATGTTTTGGCACAGTGAGTCCCAAGGAACTGAGCATAAACAGATAATGTCAGGTTGACTCTAACTTAACCCTCTATTCCTATCAAAAGAGCTGATTTTCCATCTCATTTATCTTATCTGTGAGGCATGCCATTTATCTTTTCTGTGGGGCAAGATAAAATGGAAGAGATTATTTCACTGTGTTAGTACCTTACTCTCAATAGGACTCTTGAAAACATGCAAAAAGTTGTAGGGGAATACCTAGGGATTTGTAGGGGAAACCACTAGAGAAGGTTCTGTCACTATTCTAGAAACAACAAAGCAGATTTTGAACTTCCAGTATTCAACTTCTAACTTCTAATATTCAACAATAAGAAAATTAGAAATGGTAAATATGAAAAATCATACATGTGGAAATTCTTTATCATTAAGCTCTATCTCCCTGATGCTTTCTTACGATCTGAACTTTAAAGGGTGTATAATTCCATCAATGCCACAAATCTCTTTTCCACATTTTAAAATTAAGTATACATACAAGTGATTTGGACTTTGGAAAAGAAAAAAAAAAATGTTAGTGCATATAATTGAAGAATAAAACCACTATTAAATATCCAGACGAAACAACCCATTTCTTTTCTGCACTTCATTCATAATCCACCTTTTTTTTTCCATTTAGGTCTGTGATATTTTGTAACTGTTGTCTTGCCTATGGTAGTGTTACATACAAGTTTAACAAAAAGTTGTAAATTATATGTGTATTCTAAGGAAAGATTGGAAATAGAAGAGCCAATCGCACTTACTTGTTTAATAGAGACTGCAAGTGTGACAGCTCTATTCGTACTTTTGTTATTCATGATTTATGATAAATAATATTTATATTTATAAGTTGTATTATACGTCCACATCAAGAATAACCACAGTACAAATAACATTATGTAATATGTAATAGGCAGCCAGGATTCTACTGCAGCATGGGGCAAATCCATGTGAGAGGAATGATTCTGGGAAAAGTGCTTTGGTTGAAGCTTGTGATGATGAAATGAAAGAACTGCTGATGTCTTATTGTTCTGTTGAATATGTACTTCCTGTTGAAACTAGTGACGTCACAGGTATGTTGGCTTTATAATATAAACCATAAGATTGCACTGTAATCTCAGTGCAAAACTATACATTAGAATGCAATATACAGAGCTGCACATTGCCTGGCACAGATATTTTTAAGTTTATTATCAATGGATTGTTATTTGTATGTTTTAGAAAATAGGATACATAAGGGTGTTTTTTTCCTGAAAATGTGAGGAATAACATAACATGGTGCATCTTATAATCTGTAATTGTAGCTTTAAAAAGTATTTCCTCATACTGCTTAAATTTGAGCTCATTTGCATATGCAAGATATTTTTATTGTAGTCTGGTCTACCATTTTATTTCTGTAACCTGTATTAACTTGTCTAACACACTGTGATCCTGCAATTTCACTTAAAATTATATTTATTATTTTTATTTTTCTTAGTCGCAAAGTGTGCTATAGGTCAAGAAGACAAAATGTACTACACATCAAGAAGACGAAAAACTGTTTGTTTTAAGTGTTATGAAGATGATGATACATCCTTGGAGCCACAAAGTGAGAAATACAGTGTGGTGAGTACAGATAATAGAAGAGTTCTGTTGTACTGCTTCATAGTGTGCTACTGTATAGTGTCGTTTACTGTCTGAATAGCATAGAACTATCATTAAAATAATTGACCCTCCAGAGTATACGTGAAGAACAGTATCGTGATCAGTAAACTGTGGATTACAGCATATGAAAAGATTGTGGATTATCACTTTCCTCTGTTCATGACTCCCGCGCATTTATACATCTTGTGCAAATAATAGGCAACATGTTCATATTTTTTATTGCTTATATGAATATAAAAAGGTCAGGAATCCTAGGCTTTCCATCAAGAAAGTGTGATGTTTTTTCTTCCCAATGAAGACATTCAGAAATCATTTAATCCGAGTTTAGAAGACCCACAAAGACTTTTGCATAATTTGTATGTTAGGAAAGCTCTTGCTGATACTTAGAGGTAACATTTAAGTTGTCTAGGTGTTACTGTCATGCTGAGATTCACTGTCTGATCGCTGTGGTGAGCTCGAAGGTGGACTCTATAATGGTCTAGTTTGAATGACTTAGCAAACCCAGGCTATGATATCCCTTTACAGAGCACAGCCTCCATAGTATTTATATCATATCAGTGCCCCATGGCTTGCACATAGTAGCTGCTCCCTCTATGGAATGTTTTGAGTCCAGCAATACTTATCTTGCAGACCATGCATCATGATCAGTGTGTTATGCAGTGGATTTGACTCTACTTCTTGCTATAATGTATTTGTTAATAGAATACTGTTGCTGCCTTACAAGATGTTGAAAAGAAGCAGAAAGAGCTGTTGCTACTTGAACTGAGAACTTCTGAAGATGCAGGTAGATGTAAATTCAGGTTTTTTTCAGTTATCTTTTTCTAAATATCAAATATCATCATTTTAAGAAGTATTGCAAGTAACCTGATTGGATAACTCCTCTAGAAATTACAACTTGAAAGTAAGATTTTAATTCCAGTTCCCAGCAGCTGTTCTTCCTAGAGTGCTTCTAGTTTACTTAAGAATGAAAAACTGAAAGCATGCCGCTTGGCAGCACGGAAATATTTTGTTTCAAATCAAACTAAAAGTATTAAAAAAAATCATCAAATAAAAAACACACTGTTGGCAGCATTCTTCAGTGATAAGTACATGGGATTCTTCTAGAGCCCCCCCATGAGCATGAGCACTTGTTTGTATGTAAAAGTACTGGTTATATCATTTTTGTTCTATTGCAGCTGCTTTTTCAGCAGCCTAAAATAATTAATGAAGGGGAAAAGAGAAATCTTACAGTAGGTGTTGTTGATAATGGGCAGTTTCAGAAATGCTGATGCCTGATGGTGTAATTTGACTTGGCCTACCGAATCTCAATTCAGATTAATCTCAAGAAACTACTAAGTGACACTGACTTCCTAGATTATGAGGCCATGACTGTTCAAGTGGCAGAGGTTGCTGGAAGAAGGCTTTTGATCAGTGTCTCTCTCCCAGACTGCCTCTGCAATCTAGGCAGCACTGTGTGTATTTTTGAGCAGCTCATGCCCATGAGAGTGTTTTGCTGGAGAACAGCAAGGAAAGTTATTTTTTTTCTTTTCTTTCCCTGAAAATAGCGTGAAGCTTTCAAATTATATTTAAAGTTTATCCCTTCAAAAATAAATGTGAAATAGGGAATTATACAGACTTACAGCTTCAAATTTACAAAGTTTGAACTGTTAATTAAAATTTTATTTGCTTAAAAAGTATTTGTTAAATAGACATGCTAGGCAGAATCCTCTATGCATGATAAAGCTTCATGCATAATAAGGTAAAACAGATGTACAATTTCATGAATGAGGAAAATAAGAAGTATCAGACTTCCTGTTTAGGGATACAAGTGAGATGGACATGGTGATTTGTTACCACTTCTGACTAAAGTATTAATCATCTATCTACTTGTTAAATTAAATCATAATTACTACTTGTGAAGAAGCACAAGACTGAGCAACAATATGTCAGTATTTTGACAAACTAGCAGTAGAGAATGAGATGTGTTTATACAATACAAACTACTCTAAGGTACTCTGTTAAATTACCTTAAAGCCACTCAGGGTGGTGAGGTACTGGCACAGGCAGTGCCAGAGCAAATGTGGATGTCCCATCTGTGGGGGCATTTAATGCCAGGTTGGACAGGCAGCAATCCAACAACCTCAGTGGCAACCCTGCCATGGGGGTTGGAATGAGACTGTCTTTAAAGTCTCTTCCAACAGAAACCATTTTGTGTCTCTATGATAAAACAGAGCAGTATTTTAATATCTTTCTAATTTAATAAATACTGGTAGGTACTATGAAATAGGTTATTTGAAATGTAAATACATTTTTTAGTTGTATAATTACCGATTTTCCATAATGAAATCTCATCTTTCCTGTTCTATATGCTCAGGGATTGTATGTCTCACGTATTATTCCAATTTCTCTGGGAAGTACTCTGTTTGTAAATAGCTTTTAACATGAATGGCCATGTAAAGCTGTAACAGTGTTTTTATATTTGGGCAGTGGTTTTTGCTATATTAAATATGTTATTGCTATAATTGTTTTCTACTAACCATCACCATCATCCTTCTGTTTGCATCAAAATAATGAACAGATATGTTTACCCAAGGCCTGTCTCAGATAGAAGGTACTTTGAATAAAGTGTTTGCAGAACAGAAAGCAGACAGGGCTGCCCTTGATAAAAAATACAGGTATGTAGAATACAAGGTTTGTATTTATAGGATTTTTTTAAAGCAGTACTGACAAAGGTGATTAGAAGATCAGTAACAGTGCTTTGAAAGCAGAACAAAATCTTTCAGCCTTTGCTGCAGATCCATATTATCTTCTGTTACCTCCAGTAGGAGGAGAATTACACGAATTACATGAATTACTAGAAAACAAGAAGGTTTATGACAAGAGAATTTAGGGTTCCAAACTATTATTGTTAACAAGGTATGAGTGCATTAAAAACAGAGACAAAACAATCTATATTTTCACAAACTTAATCTGCCTTCTAATATTGAGGGAAAAAAAGGTGTTCTGGAGAAAACTGATACATATTTCTGGGTATTGCAGATACTCTATGCCTAATGCATCAGCTGTCCATCAACTGTAGTGAACTAAATTCCAAATCATATTGTATTTCCTTTTAATGATTTGTATGATGTAAAGTTTGTTTTTAATAAAGTAACTTAAAATCTTCTGCCACACAAGACATGAATGTACAAAAGATAAGGAAGCATCACCATGTTTTTTTATCTTTCTGTTTCTCACTTTGTTGGCACAGGAAGATACATTACTTCTCAATTTCAGTATATTTCTTTGAAGATCTTAAAATGTTTTCTCACCTAAGAAAAATGAAGAGAAAAAAACCGTTATATTTGTACATTGCTCTGCCCTTGTCATTCCAGTCATACATTTTTGCCTCATATTTTCTCTTTAGTTTCAGCTTCTTCTGTGTTTACACAGCAATAAAGCAACAACATTTCACTAAAGAAAAATTACTGGAGTGTCACAGTATTCTCCAGCATTCTGTAGTTGTGAAGGCTCAGTAATTAGTGATTGATAATAAGCTGATTATGTTGATCATATCATGGATTTAATCATATCACAGTATTGGGCATTAATACAGTCACACTGTAACTTAGTTGTCCTTGTTCTATACCAAATAGTCTTACTGTACCTCTGTCTTGAACCCCTCTACACTCTCTCTCTTCCAAGCGTGGAGTAATGTTACTTGCATGGTATCTGTGCTATGGGTGAAGTTTAAAGCAAGTCTTGCTGCTGTTCCTTTTCTCACACCTTGTGGTGGTACTCTATCTTTCCAGTAAGATGTCAGAGCAGTGGTGCAATCAATTGCCCCATGAGGTGGGATTAGGAAATAAAGGAGTATGGGGTCATACTGGTGGTTTTCATGCCGAAGTGGTGAAAATAAAGAATTCCCATTTCAGAAGGGGATGAAGTCTCTGGAAAGAAGAGTTTGTCTCTTAAAAGGAGACAAACTCAACCAAGAAGCTGGGCCTGAAGAAAAGAAAGAGATTCCCAGGCTAGCATATAACATTCTAAACTGCTCAGTCCCTTGTCTGAATGGTTATGGTAGTATTATTACAGTTTTGATTTTCACTAAGCATTTTGTGGTGAAGGACCATAAAAAAAATGTGATAATAACTTCAAGAATTTATTCTGAGCTCACTGTAAAAAAGACTCCGAATTTGAGCAGCAGTGGCACTGAATTCAATGGACTATTGGGATTTGCAGTGATAAAAGGCTGACTAGTGATAATACAAACCCGATGAGTTAGAAGTGATATAAAGTTTTTTCTGTGTTTTTGATGGTTTGCATCTCACTTTTAGACAGGATTCTGCAGTTTCTTGTGCATAAAGCCTTGCATTTGAACAATAAATGTAATATATTACCAACTTTAGATATGATAAAAAAAAAAAAAAAAAGCTTTGTTCATATTTTAGAGGTTGATAAAATCCTTTAAAATATATCTCTGTTTTCAGTGAGTTAAGCTGTTCCTGTTTTGTGTTCACAGTAACTCCGGAGTTTTTTTTTATTACTTTTAAATTTTCTGTAGGGTTTCAGCAGAATCTTTTAAGCACAGATTGAACAAGTAGCTAACCTCTCTTCCAGGCAAAAGAATCTGTTGACTGTTGTCCAAAACCAGAAGGGATTACTGCAGAAAATAGAAAATTATAGAAAAACAAAGCAAGTGTTCAGAGCATCAGATTCAGAGAAGCAAATCCTGAATCCCAATGTAGTTACAGATGCTATGGGGCTTGGTGCCAGTATGCCTAATGAAAACAGAGTAAAAGCACATCTCTCTTCAGAAAATAGATCTTCAGCTCAGGAATGCAGCCAGTGTCCAAACAACTGCTTGGCTGAGACAGAAACTAACACAGAAGCAGTAAGAGGCAAAGTGGTTTCTGATAGTACTTCAGAATCTGAAAACTGGGTAAGAAAATATTATTTCTATGACACGTCAGGGTTGACAAATGCTGTAGAGTTAGTGTCATTGCCTTCAAAACCTGCAGCTTCCTCTGCTGAAACTAACTGTTCACAGCAAAAAGACATTGATCACACAGCAGTTGGAGAGCAAGGAAACAAGTCATTAGATCCCACTGCAGTGACCAACATGTTAAGTATTTCAGAAGCCCAAAGCGCTGCTGCCAGTAACAATGTTTGTCAGCCAGGTGGTGACTGTCAGCAGGTTCTTGCAGATGAGAATGTACACAGATATGTAAATAAGAAAAAAGCTTTCCAGCAGCACCAGCAAGTAATAACATCAGCATCCACAGATAACTTTCCTAATCTGAATCAAATGTTCTTTCGGAGTCGTGGGAACTCTTTTAATGCAGAATCAATGGCTGAAAATTTTGCATCAAATGCAGATTATCCAGTAAACCTTAGTGAGAAATCTTTCCAGAACTATGGTTACAAGGAATGTGAACGAAAACAAAGGAAGTATGCGAGAAAAAACACAAAAAAGCTTCAGCTGATAGATCTTCTTGAATTGGGAAGGATTAAGCCAGGCGAAAATGTTTTGGAATTCACACTGAAGGTAATTGTTGAGTATAATAATAGTATAATAATAACTAGTGAATAATTGTGGGGGTGCAAAAACAAACATTAAAATGGGGAAAAAACAGTCTGTATCATCAGCATTTAGTAGTGAAAAATTTTATGTGTTAATTACATGTGATCTTTTATGAGTTGTAAAGGAAAATGTTATGGATATTGTCTTCTGCTTAGTCTGTGATTTTAACACACAGAATACTGCTTAAATAGTGTTTAATTTTGCATTATCAGTTTCTTCATGTTTCCCTTTGCTAAAGTCGGAGTAGAATTATTGGCTGTGCATTGCTAGTTTTTCACATTTAAAAGAGGAGAATGTTAAGGTTTTCATGACTTAGTTTTTTGAAGCTGCTATTAAGGATTTCCTCTGTGTCATGGTAGATGTGAATGTATGCCAGATTTCTCACTAGCTGGTTCTGGGGCCTGATACAAACCATGTCTGCAAAAAAAAAAGAAGAAAAATCAACCTCTATTTAATATGAAAACGTACCCCCATGTTTCCAAATACAAAGCAGACTTTTGAGACAGCTGCTGAGGACCTGACTTAGTATTCAGTAAATGGTGGAACTATTGACTGAATTCCCATCTGTGAGCTAGTTAATTTCCAGTGCAACATATTAATTAGAATGTGAAAGGTTGTTTTCAGCTAACCAGATATAGTTAGTTAATGCAGAAAAGACCTCTTTTTCTACACCTCCACTCTGCTCAGGAATGCTTTTCTTCTGAGAGCATCTGGTTTGTTGCTATGCTTTGTACTATAAGCCAGTGTTAGCAAGTTACAAACCTCTACACTGGGTTATGTCGTGGATCTATACACACTCTTCTTTTTATTGGAGGACGTGTAATTTTCCTACAAACCCTAAGATGATTAAATTGAAGGATAGAGAATTTAACATGCTCTTTTCTCTGATGACTGTTATCTGTCAGTGCTACTTATTACATTCTGGTCCTAAGGAATCATGACCCTATATTGAAATGCTGATGTTGTGGCTTTAGAGAAGTCAGTGATATTAGTAGAATGAAAATGGCACTCATTCGTGTCTTAAATAAAATGTCGTGTCATAAAATCATGAGTGCTGTAGAGATTGAAATTTAGAGGCTAGTATCTGAGGTATCTAGTATCTGAGTATTTAGTATCTTGCAATACTAGAGGCTAGTATTGCAAAGAATTGATTCACAAAGTTTCTTTACAGTTATATATACTTAGAAAAAACATATAGCTAGTGCATAATACTTACTTAAATTAGCTTTGAGCAGGCAGCATGTTGTTTTTTAACACTATGGACCCATGCTATATAAATGCGAGTTAGATTTACTGTTCATCAAGGTATTTGAGTTAAACATCTTAGTTTACATTCTTAGAGAGTCAAACCATTTGTTATGGTGGAAGGTAGCTGAATATTTTTGATGGATCATTCCTTTATTCTGATTGTTTAACTTTGTACATACTAAACAGCATTGCCCAGTATTGCGTATAACAAAATTTAACTTAGTGTAAAAAATTGCAAGCCATAAGAATTTTTATTTCTTTATTGTGGAAATAAAAATTGGCTACAACTCTTCAGGTATATAGTCCAACATTTTTTCCATGTTTTAGGGATTTTAATTCAGTTTTTTTATTTTATGAGCTGAAAACTATTTCTTTATTTTTCTTTTTTTAGGAATTCACTTGCAAAGCCACACTCTTAACAGATGGCAAGATCAAAACAAGTAAAAATAAAATATTTCAGAACCCAGTTCGATGGGTTGAAGACCTACTAGGAAGTGATATTTATGTGACATGGAAGTATGCATGGAACAAGGTATGCTTGATTTTTACTCTCAGAAATAATATCGATAAATGCAAATAACAAATTTAATGAATCTGTAAATTATAAAGTGAAATGCAGTCAGGAAATATTTTCACTATTTTTGATCTCCATTTTTAGTTACAAAAGCAGGGTACAAGCCTAAATTTTAAAGTCTTCCTGCTGCTAATGAAGTGCTGTGAACAGAAATATGTAACTCCAGAAAAGGGTTAGCTATACAGTGCTAGATACAGGTGTTCAGAGATTGTGGGAAAGCCTAGTCAGTAAGCTGTCAGTGTTTTGAAAGCACGGTTTTAAAATGATTCAGAAGTTGACTGAAAAGGCTGAAAGGTAGAATCACAGAATTGTAGGGGTTGGAAAGGACCTTTAGAGATCATCAAGTCCAACGCCCTGCCAAAGCAGGCTCCGTACAGCTAGCTGCATGAGTAGGTGTCCACATGGGTCTTGAATATCTCCAAAGAAGAAAACTCCACATCCTCTCTAGGTAGCCTGTTCTGGTGCTCTGTTACCATCACCATGAGAAAAGAGAATAAAGAGAATAAAAAGAAGCAGTCAACAGTTTGAGATGTCAAAATGTCGGGGATAAATGTTGCAGAAATAGTGTTATTCTTTATTTTAGAGATCTTAGTAGGTAAACAACATTTTTTCAGTAAGAATTTTAATCAGCAGAATTTCTGTTTAATATTGCCTGATGCAGACTATTAAATACCTAAACTGAATTTTAAAAGAAAAGTGAAAGTTTTTCACGTATCAGGAAAAATAACAACAAAACCACAAAAGAATTAAAATAAACAGTTATCCATTTAGATCTTGTTTATAGGTTGCTTATCGTGGGACACAGTTGTCAAAGCTTGTTGTTGAAGATGCTCCTGTTTCTATTGACCTGGAAATACCATCACAGCGGAGAGAGCTTGCAGGTATGTACCACTTAAAATCTAATGTTCACCATGACTGAAGCATCAGAAAGTAATTTTTCATGAGCTTAAATTCCAAAATCCATCCATTGCTTTCTGATTTATTTTGGACTACATTCATATATCAGATCCCTGTACTGAAACATAGATAGAGACATAAATGACAAGTGGTCTTCAAATAAGTACTTTTTATTCAGAAAGTAGTTGCATGAAGGAGATAATTGCAAATGACTTGATTGCTATATAAAAATATGTATGTAATATTTTGTTTTAAAATATTTAATATAGAGAGAGTGAAGTTTTTAATAAGTCAATCTCATACTTTGTTTACTCTTTTGGAAACTCAGTTATGTGCGCAGCTTTTAATTGCATGTAAATATTAAGATCACAAATAATGTGTGTTGGTGGAAATCCAAATATGTTGAAGCAGCAGTACTAATTGTGGACTTCATTGTTGTCATAAACAGAAACTGTGAAATCATTTCCATGCACTGATGAAGAAGCAGCTGAAAGTCTCCCCACTGCCAGAGAATTAAAGAGTAAGATTTCTGTTTTTAACTGGTGAAAAAAAAAACCAAAAAAACAACCTTAACAGTGGAGGCAGGAGATGTAGAGCAGATGCACAAAGGAAAAATGAAAGTAGGGGAGCAGAATTGATTTGGATGAGCAAAGATAAGCATAGTGGGGAAAAATGATGGCTCCGCCAATGGATTGGATTGATCTGAAAGAGATACTCAAGTTTTCCAGAGCTCTGTATCTTCTACTTACTCTCTTGAATCCAAATTAGGAACATCTTGTTATTTTCATATAGTTAACAAAATACCTCAGTGTCATTTGAAGTGTTCAGTTACATGTCTCCACTGAGTAAGGACAAAGACAAACACCTCCTGCATTTAGGAGGAGAAATATGATACAGCAGCATTGTGGAATAATGTAATAAAGTCTAAGTTAGAGGAATGGAAATGTTACTAAAGATGCTGAGATCTTTGGGGAGTTCACTGAGCTTTTAAATTTGTGCTTTCGGTATTACACTTTTATATTAGTTGCGCGTTAAGCCCTGTTGGCAGTATTAGCAGTACTCAGCAGTGCTTACTGCATTTCAGGTAGCATTTCTGCCTGTACTGCCTTTGATTATACCACAGAGACATGACCAAGAGTTCAACTGCAGTGCAAAGGCAGAGTGGTCATCTCAAACCCTGAATGGCCAGTGTCACTTTGCACTGCAGTCGTTCAGATCTGCTGTGGGAAACAGTAACAAGCATATGGGAGGTGAAGGGTCTAAATTTGTGTCAGACACTGTGAATTGAAGTTGCATTCACATTGTAAAGCTGTTGTTTAAGCATCTGCAAGGCCTTCAGCTGCAGGGCAAAAGATGCAGTAAACCCTGGAGCTGAGAGTCTTCTGCAAAAAATACTTTGTTAGCTTACTTTTTTTGTAATTTTGTGTATGGATGTTAGCAGTGAGCAGTTAAACTGAATGTCTTAACTGCCATGTTTAAAATCACACACTCAAAAAAAGAAAAAAAAATGCAAACAAACTAAAAGCACTCAATAAAACAAACTCCCTCACGGACTGAACTCCCTGTGATTTTTGCTGAAAAGTTACTTGTTACAGCTCTTAGGAGTTGTATATCTCTACTGAACAACTGACCGTCTTGCCACATTCATGCTCTCTCAACTTCTTCTAGTTCTGCTTACCAGCTAACTTAACTGTAATGTAGCCTGTGTGGTTGTTGTCAGCCTGTTATTTGATTGCCCTGTCCTGTCTGGTAACTTAAAGCAAAAGGCTCAATTTGTAGACAAAGATAACCTCTGACATACAGGTAGAGATTATGCAAAATAAGAATTAGTAATACAGTAAAATAAATAAGTTCAAAATTCATGGAAATATTGTTTCAAATATAGATTTCTTTGTATCTAATACAGTTATTCTTGTCAGTAAAGGAAGAACTGCTTAGTGTGCACAGGATACCCTTTAAAAAATTTGACCAATGGTTTCCACATTTCTAGCTTATAGAACCCAAACCTTTTTGTATTTGCTTTTTGTATTCACTTGAAGAGAAACTTCACATTTCTGACCAAAAATATTTCTGAAAGCAAACTATGGAAAAATAACTCTCACTTAGGAAGGAAAATCCTTCAAAAACTTGTCTCGTGTTTAATTGGATCTCTTAAATGAAGCTTTGGAAGCACCTTCAGAGCCCACGTAGCCCAGGAATTAATTTGTTGTATTGTTTGTCCCTTGAGTGGTTCTTAAGAAACAAATGCAGATACACAATGCTATTGCTCCTTTGCTTTATGCTGAATAAATTCTAAATACAAAACTCAATTGATTTGACTTTCAACCAGTATTTGTTTTTTTCTTCACTAGTCCTGGGAAATGATAAAAGAATAATTCTAGCAGTTTTCTTGCTAGCTGATCTTGTTTTGTTATTCCTGTGCAGTACAGAGTTCTGGTACAGAGGTTGCTGATGGGGCAGGAGAATATTTAAATCCAAATGAAGTGCTCCATAGAATGAGACCAAAACTATTAAGTGTTTCTATACCATGTAGATAGAACATTGAAGTACAAGTAAATAATGCATGTGCATATTAGCAAGAATTTTCCTTTAGACCTTAAACTGTGAACTCCTCAGAGTTCTAATTCAGAGCTCCAGATTCTGCCCAGGCTTAAACAATTGTGTCAGAAACTATTTTCACAGGTAAGATTTGACATTATTCTATTACTATTTTTGGAAGAAAGGTGGAAAAGATGATGAATATTAATTAGTAATTCAAAAATCAGGATGAGAACTGGGCACTCAAAGTTTAGGTTTTTTTTTTTAAACAAATGTCACGACCTAAAGGAGCTTGACTCTGCATATCTGACTTTTGGATTGGGTATTATTGGCATATCACCATTAATAACAGTTATAAGGAATAAAAGAAGAACTTGGGAATGTAGAAATATATGTAAATACATAGATAGTATAATAAAATATTCATTAACTAGATAGTGTCCTTATTCACATTCCTGTGAACTATATACTGTGTATTCTTTGTATTTTATATTTTAGAAGCAGTGAGATTGTAAACAAATTCTTCTATCCAGAATAATTTTCCATCTCAGAGTTATTTTATGGCGAGGCTATTATTTGAGTTCTGGCTTAAAAAAATGTATTATGTTTGAATGCATTCTGTGTTCTCTCCTTTGTACCTTATAGACAAAATGTTTAAAAATATTTCCCAGTACTTTCAAGGTCTAGAGATTTGCTTTGGGTAATTGCATACTTTACAAAGAAGCAAATAGTTATGTCAGCAAAACTTACAAAGCTGCATTTTCCAGTTAACTTTTTGTGCCCTGACTAAAGCATAGACTTGCTTCATCTACATACTCTTCATTTCCAAAATCCTCTTCCTGCTCTTATGTGACTCTCAGCAAGGTAAAAGGTTGTGTGACTGCATACTGAGTTGAGTGGATAATGAGAATGGAACAAAATTCACTTTTGAGGATACCAGGAATGAAAGAAAAGAAAATAATTCTAAAGGATGTAATGTCATAGAAGCCAGTTCTAAGAATTTAATGCTTGTGATTT
This sequence comes from Lagopus leucura, assembly GCF_019238085.1. Taxonomy (NCBI): domain Eukaryota; kingdom Metazoa; phylum Chordata; class Aves; order Galliformes; family Phasianidae; genus Lagopus; species Lagopus leucura. Next base: position 2,970,544 of record NW_024962268.1, on the reverse strand, counting down.
CTTACCTCTTAGGTTTTTTTTTTCCCCTGAAACTGGCATATTACTTCAAAGGTAAATAGATGACTCAGTACCGTAGGTTAATGTAGGTCAGATAGAATTTCTGAAGGTCTCCAGTCCAGCCTCTTGGTCTAAGTAGGACTAATTTACAAGTTAGATAATGTTGCTTCAGCCCTTGTCCAGTCAGTTTCTGAGTGTTTTCACGGATGTACATTGCACAGCATCTTTTTACAAGCTATTCCACCATCTGACCATGTGGTCACCGATGGCGACTTGTTTTTCCTGTGTACAGGAATCTTATTAATTTCCTTAAGAAACCTCACTAAAAGTAAACTGACTCCAAAGAGCTTTAAACAGTGGCTGTGTGGCCTTTTTACTTTAAAGTTGTAAAAGAAATGCTTTGATATCTGGCCTTTCAGCTGCATGCAGCTGCTTTTCATCTGCTTTGTTGGTCATGTAGAGACTGAAAAAAGCAGAGCTGTTGTAGATAACATTCTTAGTATGTACCTGTCTTTTCCTGTCTTACTTAGAAAAGTGATAAAAGAAAGGCAGTGTAATTAACAGCAAGAGGAAGGCTTGCTGTGTTGTTTTTGAACAGACTTTTTTTGACTCCACAGTCTGATAGTGTCAAATTAAAGCACTTAGGAGACTACCTAAATACCTTAACTTGATAAGCATTCTGATCGTATCACTTTTTTTTCCCCAACACTGAATTTTAACAAGTTGGAGCAAATCTCCTACAGAAAAAAAGTTCAGTGTTTAAATCACCACACAAAAAAATTATTTATGAGGTTAGAGGAAGCCTCTAAATATTGTCCTGAGACTGCACTTAAAAATCCACTGAGCAAATCACAATTCCTGGATTTTGCTAGTGAATTAAAGCTATAGGTTTTCTGCTAAATGGCAGTTTTGACCTGAGCTGTAAATAGATTCATACTTTGTCTTCTGTTTTCCTAATCTGCATCAGTGTGCTGTAAGTTGTGAGAATTTTGAGGTGCTACTTTTTAATTACCCAAGATTGGCCCTGGGGCTGGTTCTTAACTTGTCATATAATACTCAGGTTTTATAGAAAGCTTAAAATAATTTAAAGTAATTATGTATTTATCCTGCAAAAGATTGCACAAGGGAATTATTGGCTGATCAAGTGTAAAGTAATAAGTCAAAATAATTAATTGGAAGAGAGACAAACAGGTGGTGGGAACCTGCAAAGTGTTTTATAGGATAAGAAGTAGTTTCCTCCAAATCCTTTTTCGAGTAATCATACTCTTAATGAAGTATGCTAATGTATGCATTTGTTGTTGGAGATCTCAGTAATTTGATATTTTAAAGGAATCATTGATTCAATCCAGGAATTGAAAGTCCATCAGGCAGCTATGTAAAAAATATTTGTTAGAAAAAAAGGAATTGGGCATGTTTTAAAATACTGCATTTATTTCCTTTTTTATTTATTTATTTATTTATTTATTCCTTTTTTTTTTTTTTTTAATAATAAATTCAATCTTGAAGACATTCTCTTATGGGAAGTTGTATACATTTTAAGATTGATATTAGCACGTATGTTAATCATACCTCAACTTTTTGGGAAAAACTAAATTACAGCTGCTGTAAAGTCAGTAAAATCTGCTGTTACTTAGGTTGTTCTCCCTTTATCCTCATAGGTAACGTATTTCTATATTTTAACATTCTATTTCTGTAATAGATTTGAGGTTTTGAGTTCCTCATGGTAAATAAAAAATTTAGAATATCTGAATAAACTGGTACAAGGACACTGATGAGAAGCAATTCATACGGTACCATATAATGTAGAATATTTGTTACTGGCTAACATGCATGTACCTAATGTATGTAGTAGAGAGGAAAAAAAGTTGCTGTATAAGGTGATGATCTGGGCAAAAGTTTTAGTGGATAATGACATACTGTCTTTATGCCACTTAACTAGGCGGTGCTGGCAGGAGAACTGTGAAGTGTTATTAATACATTTTTTGAACATTTAGAAACAGATTTTATGGTAACTGTATCTCTCCAGAAAATATAAGGTCTCCCAGTCTGTGTTGTAAGAACAATACTTCCATGTATTTGAAATGCATTCAAAGGAAAGTGAATCTAGATACCTGTTGTGTGTTTTTCTTTGTTTTTCTGTTTGTTTTTGTGTTTTTTTTTTTCCTGCTTTATGACATTGCTTTTGTCAGTCTTGCTGGAGGACAAAAAGAAAGAATGAGGTTATGAGAAAACCTATTATTTATTAAGTAGAGGAAGAAACATTGCTTTCTTAAATCTAACTTTTTTTTTTCTAGCAGCAACATAATATAATAATGATTTGTGAAGCATTAATTAAATTCCAACTTATTGCCGTGCAAATTCTGGTGCAATTTTAGCGGTACAACCAAGTAACTCGTCATTACAGTTTACTAAGTAACTTCCAAACTGAAGTGATTTATTTTAGAAGATCTGATAAATAGTCTTCAAATTTTTCTGAAGGATGTTAACAAAAATACAGCATCTGATAAGTTAGCTGTTGAAGAAAAAGATGGGTTTGGACACAAAGTGTCACAAAGTTGCCGAACTCCATGCTGGCCTGTATCTTCTGGGATTTCCTTACCTTCAGATATATGACTTAAATGACATGTCTCATGGCTAGAAAGGGATCACTCCTTACTCATTTGTTTGCAAAAGCCTTGGACTTCAGCATACAGAGAAGGAAAAAATCTGTCAGAATGAAGATACCATGAAATGTATGTCAAGTGAATCAAGAAATGTAGAGAGAGACCTGGAAAAAAGTAAAAGCTTTCTGAGGGGGAAAAACAGAACAAAACCAAAAACAGTGATCAGGGAACCATAGACAGAAAGATCTAGTCCAGCTATGACTGTCTCCACAGACATCTGTTTTTCTAAGATACTGGACCTTAATCAACTATAAATAAGTCATTTCCAAAATTACCACTATCTTGGGAAGAATTTGTATACCTCCATTCAGTCTCAGCATTTTGAGAGTGACAGGATCTAAAAATGTTTTTGTGAGGTGCTGGCTGTCGTTTCCAAGTCCTTACTCTTAGTGTGAAGGACCAATGCCTATTGGGATTCCTGGTTTACAACTGCTGTGCTCTGTTTTTGAGTTCTTGAGTGGAACGCAGATGAGGCCCAAGAAACTTGAAATCTCTTAAAATTGTTTTTGTTTCACATATTCAGAATGGAATTCTAGATTAAATGCTGTTGTCTTTAAGTGTGTTGTCCTTAGATGTTCTCTTTGCTAATGCTCCTGTAGGCCACATCTAAACTGCACCTAACAGATCCACTTGAGCCAAATGGATAACATCTTCTGTGACTTCACTGTTGATATCACGGATCGGTTGGGCTTTCTCTCAGTTGTAGTAATAATCTTCACCTGTGTTACGGAAATATTGACTATTGACTAAGATTGACTATTGCCTATAAGTTGACTCAAATATGCTCGTGGTTGAAGTGCAAGAACATTTAAATTCCTTCTATAGATAATTTCAAACAGTATAATAGTTAAAAAGTGATTTACAGTGTCTGTACGATTCCAGCAGTATCTTATTGGGAAAAATGTTGGGACAGACATTTTTAGAACCGGCTCTTTTTTAATGATCAGAATGTGATGACTGCACAGAAGTAGCAATCTTTTGTGACTAACCTTTATGCAGCTGGAAATTCTGTCCTGACATTTATGATTTCGCAGTACTAATGGGAATTTTCCTTAAATAGCATTTCCAGGTTCTTACTTACCACAGAAGCAATGTCTTGTAAAGCTGTAAGAAAACGAAGATAAAAGTTCAAACCGTTTCAGAATAGTTTCAAAGCTATAAGGCTGAAATGGATGCCAACACAGATGTAAAAGCCATTGGCAGGCAGGATGGAAAGAGCACGTAGGCTTACAGAGAGAGAGAGAGAGAGAGAGAGAGAGAGAGAGAAGGCTCATTCTGATGTTGATTCTGATTGACATTTTATCTTCCAGCTTACAAAGATGGAAGAAAACCAAGAGCACCTGACAAGACAACAAAGATAGTAAAACAGAGAAGATCCTCCCTACGTGCAAATCATTCACCTAGATTTTTTTTTTCTGCACCTAAGGTATACAGATGATGACTTTTGGATAGCAATATGGAAGTACTCCTGTACTACTAAAAGCATCTAAGCTGCCAGTCACTTACAAAGACAACTTTCAAAAGGGGAAGGGAGTTAACAAAAAAAGGGAGAATGGAAACTTCGAAGTGTATATTAAAATGTTTAATTATAAGCAAAGAGAGAAAATGGAAGAAGAATTGAGAAAGAAAAATGGGAACAGGAAGAATGTTAGTCGCCTGTTTCAGAATATGGATTAAGGAACACAAGGAATAAACATTAAAAAACTGATCAATTCCTACTGGAGAAAAAGATATTGTATGTGGATATGAGAACTCTGTTACTGAAGACCAAAGTCAGTACCAAGGAGAACAAGATTGAGGTGTATATGTTACTGTGATTTTGCAATTGAGCGTTACCTAAAATTAATGAAAATTAGAGATTCAGGAGTTTTTCAGGTTTTAATTATGCGCTCCAGTAAGTTGTACTTGTAATATTTGTATTTCATTTACAAAATCTTAATCCAATGGATAAGACATAGTTTTACCCAAAGGAATCGGCAAAGAAAACCATCAACTGCAAGGGAAAGAAACAAACAAACCAACAAATCAATAGATTCACATGGTCATAACTTTATGACACTTTCAGATACTATTTTAGGTTTGTTTGTTTGTTTGTTTGTTTTTGTGACATAGAATGTTGCATCAAGAGCACTAGAAGGACTGTTTCCAAGAGTAAAAAATGAATGTCTCTTCTCCAATTATGTTCTCTCAAAAAAGGATTTTAAAATAACTTCAGACATTGCAAAGAATTTTTCTGTAGTTAACCTGCAATCTGTGGGCATTTCAGGATGAAAAGGTTTCTTTTCCACAAAGCAAAACAGGTTAAAGTCATGCCTGTCATGTCATTCTAGTACTGCTATTTTTTGAGCTCAGTTTCTGCCAGTTTATTTTATCAAAATATTCCCAGGCTTGCTTTTAAGATTTTTTTTTTTTTTCCTGAGAGCGTTACCCTTAGAACTGTATTGTGACTTCCCATTCAAGTATTCCTATTTATACTCTTTGAAATACTGTTTCCAGTTAAGTATGTAAGAGGCTTCTTCTGGTGTAACTGACTAGTCTTTCATAAGAGATAATGGGTTTGTGCATGGAACATTGTAATGCAACCTCTCAAAGATGTCATGTATTCAGCCTGCATGTCTTCACTTGCTGTAGTCTAAGATACTTAAATATACGTTGGACATCTCTGTTGCTGTCATATGTTGGAAGGCTCTGTTGTGCTTTTTTTGTTCCATTTTCTATTGTGTTATGCTGGCATTAGTATGCAGACGAAATACTGAGAATGTAAAACATGGAATGATGTCCTATTCTCACTGAAGTCAGAAGTGTAACTGTGAATGTCATAGGAGTGGAACAACACATGTTGTCAAGAGCAAGATGGTTTATTTGCAATTCTGAACTTAGAGCTCTTACTTTTAATAGTAATGTGCTATTTCTCTGCTTTGCTTGGTGAGCTCCCTGAAATCAGGACATTGCAGACAAATCCCCACTGAGTGGGAGAAAGAGAGTTGAAATATCTAATACTTACAAGATACATTGATTTTTCACCAGTAGGACCTACTAATGTTGTCAGCTCAGTGAATATATCATGCATTTGGTGATTGATGTAAGTGGCACAGCTGGAAAACCTTGGTAACAGAAAGGTAAATTTTGGTATGGCATAGCATAGCCCAGGAATAAGTGTAAGGTAAACAACCAACTGCTGTTGCTTGAGATAAGTTCTTTCTGCATTTTAAGAGATATTTATTTTGGCTGATCTAATCATCTTGGAATACCTATCCTCTTGAAATATCGAATACTGTCTGAACACTATTTAAATAGAGGCCATCACCACTCTCATGAAAATCCTTCTCTTACTAACTAATACATGTGCCATTTCTGGTACTGAATGGAAAAAGTGTGGATGGGAGATGAAAAAAGTCAGGTAGCTTCAAAAGCAACAGCTGCAAAAGCCAGTCTGATGTGTGCTCCTACAGGAAAAGTAATTGCAATGTTTACTGGTGCAGGATATTTATTCTGCTGCTTAGTTACTGATTTTATCAGTGAAAATTACAGGTTCAGATGCTCAGTCAGTGACATACATGCCTTAAGTTCATGCACTGCAATAGTTGCTTCAGTCTGGCAGATATTTAAGTACTGCAAATAACTCTTGTTCAGTGCTGCTTTTTTTCTTTTTTTTAAATACAGCTTTGTTTTTATATGATCTGTTCCAGACTACAGGAAGGGTATGGTAAGAGAGATTCTGTAATTTTGGGGAGGTATACTGAACTCGTCTGTTTATGCTCAGAATATATGACATTCAAGTAATGCTGAAGAACAACTGTGTTTTCCATACCAGTTCTCAGTGAGAGCTATTGTATCATTGGAAATGACTGCTCAGGGTTGGATTCTCACACTGAGCCCTGAAGCACATAGCACTGGCTGGTCTTGCATCACTGAAATCTTGGTGCAAATACTGTGCCGGCATCACAAATAAGGTAGCTGAGATCTTAGGATATAAGCATCTAGGGCACTGGAGTCTGTCATGCCTTCATAGTTCCAACAAGATACTGACACCTGTGTAGATAACACCAGTGAATAGCCAGTGCATGTTTTCACTTGTGTCAGTATGCACTGTATAATCATCCACATTCTTTTTCAACAGGTTTCTCGGTCCAGTTCAACTCAGTAGAAAGTCCAACGTGTTTCCTTCAGTTCACTGAGTTACTCATCATATGTAAAGAGGAGTTTCTACCATGGCCTGTAATGGAAAAGCACTGGAATTTCTACAGGGCATGTGAAGATTTTGGATTCTGAAGTCTTCTTAAGTGCTAACACTTTTTTCTTCCATCATCATTTAGTTCTAAATGTACAAATGTTTGCTTCTAAGTGCTTTGTTACTGTTGTTTTGATAAATACTGTGATAAATACTTTGATAAATACCCTGTGCTTGTAATGGGCTGAAAGATTGTTTGGTTTAACTGCAGAGTACTTTGTAGCAGGTGAGGGTAACTCACGATTTAATTTTGTGCCTTAATGTTCTGAAATGGACAGGAGTTGTTATACACCGGTCCACAAATTGTATTCTATGTTACCAGCTTTGTATGAAACTCCAGTGATTTCTGTGGCTTTTTATCCTCCCACGCTGGACAGTGCCAGACAGATATCAATATCCACGGCCTCTTGCCACATCTCAGTTTTGAACCAGTCTGCCCAAGCATGTGCTGTCAGAATTGGCTGCAAGAGTTTGTGTAAAACATAAGCTATCAAGCAAAAATCAAGATGGGCAGCTTTGAACGATCACCAGCAACTTTGCTTTGTGAGGCTTAGTTGTATACAAACAACTGAGAATGGGATGTATGCTGGAAGAAGTTATAAGAGGGCTCTTAGCCTTTGAAAATGCTCATAGAAATTCACTTGTTGATTCAACCAAATCCATTTGACAGTCAAAAAAATGTGCCAGCACAAGCCAGGAAGTACAGTGAGACCGATTCTGGTAAATGAGTTTTTCAGTCTAGTAACATCCAGGATTTTCAGCCTGATTAATGGAGGATTTCTGTTTGTTTTGATTTTGCACAGTATGAATCTGCCTCAGTAGCATGTTTATAAAACATTTGACTGTTAGGAGAATTATCCATATGCAAGTGGTGTTGTAGCTCTTTCATTCCCTGAGTTGTAAGAAGACTTGAGATAATAACACCTACTACTCCTAACTCAAGTGAATGGGCTGAGAAATACCTCCTGTCAATACATGACATACTCAGCTTGCTATTTGGAATGCGAAGAGCTGTTCTGCAGGGATTTGATTAGTGTCTTAAACAGGAGGAGGTTTAGGGGAGAGTGAGGCTTCTGATGGTTAGAGAGTTAATACTGTGCCTGTGGATGCATGAGCAATCATTGCCTGTTAGGCTGTAAGGATTAAAAGGAAAAAACAAAAACAAAACAAAAACCAAGTGCATTGAAGCCAGAGAAAGTTAAAGGCTACTGAGTGATGGGTATTTAGTAAAGGTCAGTTTGCAAGTAGGAGGTAAACAGAACATTCCCACAGCTGCTGCAGCAAAACAGACCTGAAGGAATATTGGTCTAAGGGAGCTGTTCAGTCAGATACTGCTGCTTGGAGCACCCTTGGAGAAGAGAAGTAGTTTTTCATCAAAAGTGAAAGATTTTTGACTGTAAAAGTTACTGTTAAAGCCACTTACGTGTTGTTTGACATCTCTGTTATAAATTGTTTAATAAAATTATAATGAAAAACTGGGAGGAGCTGACAAATACTTCTATCCTGTAACACCAACATGACTCCATGCCCTAAGGCAACAAAGATACGGTAACATAAGTCTGATTGATTCCAGTTGGGCTAAGAGTGAAAATGCAGTTACATGGAAATAGCTCTCATTGACATCTTATGTAATAGTTACCACACTTTTCAATATTTATGTTGTATATAAGCATCTCAGTTTGACAACATAATCTGTTTTAATATGAGTAACAAATGTAGAGTTCTGCTTCCTAAGTCTTACAATCATGAATTTTTCATATTCTGCATACTGGAATCTTTTTCTTAATGATCCACTCAGAGATGACGAAAGTCATACCACTTTGAACAGGATGTTTTCTTAATTTTTTTTGCCTAAGTGTACAATTGCATAAAAACACAAGCTTTTACTACAGGTCAAAGATGGGCAGCTATTTGTGATCCTGACTGCGGCTAAATAAAAGTGCATCTGCTCACAAGCGGCAAACAGTGGTTGGTCCACATGTCCCCTCCTGCTTCTTCTGTGATTCAGTTCTTGGTAAAGCACTTCTCCACTGTTGGGCTGTGAATTAGTGCATATTTTGTGCTGTGCAGAACAGAGGACAAGAAATACAAAAAAATACAAAACCCTTGGTATTCTGTCTGCTGTTAGAAGAAGAAAAGGAAGAGATGATGTAGTGAACAAAAGCCACAACTTCAGATTTGTATTCCCACCAATTTACTCACGTTTTGCCAAGATGGAGTAAAACAGAATCAGTGGTAAGATTAATATCAGTAGGTAAAAGAAGAATAGAAGGTGTAAAACAAAAGCATAAGAGTGAGGAGGAGATAAGCACCTGGGAGGCAAACAATACAGCTGGGATTTGTCGATGTCAAGGCCTGACAAGACCAATGTGAAAATCCAGTCTCCTGTGTAGCATAGGCTGTAGGTTATAACACGGCAAAAGCTAAAGAGGCAAGGGGAAATGAGGCAGGAAACAAAGATGTGGATAGAAGTGTACCTGGTGGAGGATCAGCACAAACAATGCTCCTTCTTTCCAGGCAAAGCTGAACTGTAACCAGTAAGGACACATAAGGTGAAAGAAATGCAAGAATGAAGGCTGACTGTGGAAAGTGATTACGGGTCCTGTATGGTGCAAATACTTAGTGGTGTGTCTGCAAATTATGCTGAAGGAGGGGTGGCGCTGCAGGCAAAACATAGACCAAAATAATCTTGCCATAGGAATTTGAGTAATTTCTTGGAGCAGCTGGAGTTTGTGAGCGTTTTGTGATTACGGCGCAGAGGCAAAGACTTCTTTTATTCCAGCAACTTCATATGTGAGATTTAGGCACTTTTTCTGTTCATCAGCAGTGAAATGACCAATTTGGTCAGAAATTATCATACAGGTGATCTGGAATTTATGTTTTTGGCCATATCAAGAAAAGAATAAGAAGCTTAACTGTGATACAGCAAGAGAGTGTAACAGTTCGGAGATGAAGTTTCAAAGGGCCTTCAAATTTGTGTATATACGTATCATAGAATCACACAATGGCCTGGGTTGAAAAGGACCTCAATGATCATCGAGTTTCAACTCCCCTGCTATGTGCAGGGTTGCCAACCGCCAGACCAGGCTGCCCAGAGCCACATCCAGCCTGGCCTTGAATGCTTCCAGGGAGGGGGCATCCACAACCTCCTTGAGCAACCTGTGCATCACCACCCTCTGTGTGAAAATCTTCCTTTTAATATCTAACCTAAACCTGCCCTGTCTCAGTTTAAAACCATTCCCCCTTGTCCTATCACTATCCACCCTCGCAGTCATTCTCCCCCCGTTTATATGTATATATATTTTTTCTAAGACGCAGTCTTTGCTCTGGAAGAAAGTTTTCCTGCTGGTATCGTTGCAGCATCATCATCGGCATTTGAATCGCCCGACAGACGCGTCAGGATTCTGCTTGTTACCGTGGAAGGTGCTCAGACACACGGTTACGCGCAATTCAGTTGCGGCGCGTCCAGCGGTCTCAGCCGCCCGCGGGTGCCCTGAGCGCAGGTCCGGAGCTGCGGCCCCACCGGGAGCAAAGCTGGCAGATCCGTTCGGCAGCACGGCGCAGGGCCGTGCCTGCAGGCATCTGCAGGACCGCGATGTCCCGCTGTCGGGGTGGCTTATTCCGCAGTTTGCCCAACAGAGAGCGTTCGCAGAGGGCAGCGGGCTCTCGCCCACATGCACACGCACACAAGCACACGCACCCTGAGGTGCCGCGGCGAGGGCTCTGCGGGCGGCCACGGCCCGGCCCCAACTTTCCATGGAAAGCAGAGCGGAGCGGAGCGGAGCACGGCGACGGCCGTGGAGTTTGGGGAAGAGGCGGGAGGAGGAGAAAGAGGAGGAGGAAAGGAGGAGGAGGAGGAAGGGGCGCGGCACGGCGTGGGCGCGCGGGGCAGAGCGCGGCGAAGGGAGGTCGGTGCGGTGCGGTGCTGCCAGCAGGCGTGCTGAGGAGCTCCGGTAAGATCGCTCCGTGTGCCCGAAAAGTTAACGGCGGGGTAGAAGTGGAGTCTCTGAAGGCAGACGAAGGGCAGGTGTACGCCAGGAGCAGAGCGCAGCCCTGAGCCGCGCGAGCTGCGCCCGAGCAGAGCGGTGACAGCTTCAGGCAGGTCTGTAGCGGGGAGCGAATCTGTGGCGGTGCTGGCTGAAGTCTCCGCTGTTGTGCCACCGCTCCGTAAATGGCTATAAACGCGTGTCTGTGCCGCTCTTAATCGGCCAAGTGCGCTCACTTCGTTTCCTTTAGCGCGGTTCTCGTTACTTGTAGGGTAACAGAAGTAACAGAACAGCGAGGATCTGTCAGAAAGGAACGGGTTTGCAGTTTTCTTGTTGCTGATTTTTCTCTTTGAGAAGAGACGGAGACAACTTTTCTTTTCGAGGGCTTAGATTTCTCGATGCTCGAGGAGGGCTCCGAAGGGACACCCGCAAGGGACATCCCCTTGAGGCTCTGCGTATCGTGACTTTGGGGTTAAGCAGCTCTATGCGTCACACCTGCTCTGCTGCACACCTCCTAAATTGTTCCATCCGGCAGCGTTACTGCTGTGATTCCTTCATTTGCTGGGCTTTTTTTTCTTCGCGCTTGACAGTTTGGGGAAGGAACAGTCGAGAGGACAAAGCACTTAAACTCGTGGCTGAAGTGAAGGCAGCGAATGGGGAAAACACTACTCGCTGTCCTCCAAAAACAGAACTGCAACAGTCCAGTGGAGGTGGGAAGTGAAAGTCTGAAAGCAAGTATAAGAGAAAAAATGTGTTTTTTCACATAGTGCTGGGATCAGCTGTACAGTAATCTCTGATACACAGTCTCCTGCATATCAGAAAATTTGCATCAAAAGCAAATGGGTAAATTCATGGCAGAAAATCACAGGATGTTGGCAGTGTGGAATAGAAAGCTGCAGCCCCCAGCTTTGTAAACTTCTGAGCTGTGAATAGTTGCAATGTGTATGTGGAAAAGAGCTTGAGGGGGCTCTTGTTATCTTTCTGTGCTTTTTACTCTTTCCAAGAACCTGCTTTTATGTACACAGCATCCTGGGCTGGGGTGAGAGGTGAAATGATGTACCTGCTCTAACATGACAGCACAGGAAGGAGCATGGGCTGCTGCTGTCTTTGCACATCTTTCGTTGTTGGTCACATATCGGCTACTTGCTTCGGTCTGGTTTCTCTGCATTTCTGTGTATGCTACCCACTTGTAGAGTCATTCAAAATCACAGACAACACTGGCTAGCACTTTGTGTTGCACAATCCAAATAAGCAAGCAGTTCCAAAGGGCTACAGCTTGTTGGAAAGTGGTAATGGGGTATGGAAAACTTGGCTGTGCTTTAGATTGCTTGTGTTGGATTGCAGTGGGAATGCAGAAGAGAGGCACCAGACACTGAAACCCACTCGTGTGACAGATCTCTAGGCTTTGTGGATGGTTATCTGTGCTGTTTGTGCTATTTCCTGGCATAATGTGTGCAAATTATGCTGGTCAGTCCACAGATTGTGAGCAATCACCTTAAAAATAGCTCTTTGGCTGAGACCAGATGTCTGGAATTCTTCAGAAGTGGTCCAGGCGAATTAACCAAAGGTAAAATTCAGAAAGTACAAAGGGTCAAGCAGCATGCTATCAGCTAGAGTAAAGAAACTGGCAAGCACTAATGTATAGGATTCAGGCAAGCCAAGGAAAAGCTTAAATGTTCATAGAGAACAGGTAAGTCCCAAGAACTTGTCAGTCTGCCAGCTGTTTGTCCTTTCTGCTGAGGACCTCTTTGGGTGCCTGAAATGTACAGTCCAGTATTAAGAAAAATCCTCAGATCCATGCATCTCCCTTGTGAGAGTTTAATGTCAATTAGCAGAACAGAAAGAGAGCATTTCAGACTTCTGCTAAAAGATTTCAGGACACAACAGGCATAACAAAAGGGGCTTTTGGAAATGTGATAGCTCTTGCTCAGCACCAGGATCTGAGAGGTGTTGGTGTTCTTTCTGGTGGTTTCTGTGCCCATACACAACAAAAACAGAAACTACAGAATGCTACAGAAAAGGCATCACGAGGCCCATGTGGTTGTAGCCTCTAAAGTTTCCCAGGAAATATCAGTGAAAGAGCTAAGAGATCTGGTTGATGGGTCACAAAATGCTCATTTCTGGAACGTAAACAGGGTGCCAAATCTGGCAAGGGAGGTAAGCTTTGTACATCTCTGCCAGTGACCCTAGACTTGATAGATCTGACTGAGAAGTACAAGCAGGATGAAGAGCTCGCAGGGCAATGTGTTGCTCATGAGTCCCTTCTCTTCCAGCTCAGGATGGACAACTCCAACAACAGGCGAGTTCTCAGGTAGCATCACACCCAGACTTATGGTTAAGCAGTCATTTTGCACCCCAGTGGCAGAGCACATGTCAACCCCTGGCTTGTGGGCTGGCACTGGTGGGCAAGGTGGCAGCGAGGAGGGATGGCATGTGGAAGGTGCCAGTGGAAGAAATTTGCATGTGCCATAGGGGTACCAACAGAAAGTGCTGTGGCATTCCTTAATGTTCGTGTAAATAGTACAACACAAGGCTCCTCAAATTTCTTTGTAACTTTCATATGTAGGAGCCTCATGTATAATGGCAATAAAGTAGATTTCTTGTCATATGACAGACATCATATGGAAGGTGAGGTACTTACAGGGTCATACAGTATTCCAAGTTGGAAGGGACTTCTGAGGATCGCTGAGTCCAACTCTTGGCCCCGCACATCACCACCCAAAATTCAGACATAATAGAATGTTTTTATATTGTAGCTGGACTTGCAGTGCAGATCACTGTGCTTGAAAAAAGTTTCAGAATGTATAATTGGGACCATCAGCATGATACATAGCCCAGATTCCTGCCCTTGGCTTGGCTGTCATGCCCTTATCTAAGGGGAAAGGTGTGGCCCCTGGGACAAGCAGTTGCAGCACCACATGGCCTTGTGTCCTTCTAGAGTTGGCACTTCAGCCTGGCTCCTTGGGGAGCAGCCAAGCTAACCTGGGCTTTTCTCAGTTGTCCTGATGGAACCTGGGACCTGAGAGCTGGGGCTGTTCAGCCTGAAGAGGAGACTTCAGGGAGACCTGAGAATGGCCTTTCTGTATCTTAAGGAGGGCCATAAAATGGAAAAGGACAGACTCTTAAGCAGGGTCTCTGGTGAAAGGACAACAGAAAATGGTTCCAAATTAAATGAGAGGAGATTTTGGCTGGCTATAAGGAAGAAGTTTTTTGCAGTAAGGGTGGTGAGGTGCTGGAAGAGGTTGCTTAAAGAGGTGGTGGAAGCCCAGCCCTTGGAAGCGTTCAAGGCCAGGTTGGGCAGGGCTCTGAGCAACCTGGTCTAGCTATAGGCATCCTTGTTCTTTGCAGCGGAGTTGGACTATACAGCCTCTAAGGGCCCCCTCCAACTCATACAATTCTGTGATCTGCTCTTCTTTATGCTTATTTTCCCTATCCTCTCTGTGCTTAGAAAAACTGTTTGTGAGCAAACACAAGCAGTTGTTTATTGTGTAGGTAATGTCTCCTCTCCTATGGCTTATTGAACAAGCCTGTGCTCACTATTTGCCAGCTAAATTTTTAGACTTAAAAAAAAAATCCTTGCAGTCAGTGAAGTTACCCTTGTGCATTTGTACACCGACATGGCACTCACCTGCTGCATGGATAGACATGGAGTTGGGAGGGCAGCCGATGGCAGGGCTTTGGCTGCTGCCCACACAGCTCTGCCTGCACAGAGTGTCCCACACTGCTTCCAGGGCACAGATACCAGGAGGTGGCCTGCAGCACAGGGTGAGTGATGTGACTGATGTGACAGCTGTGACGGGCAGGGAAGGCTTTGACTCAGTAGGAATTGACATGAAGGGTGTGACTTACAGTGAGGTCTGCAGACAGAGGCTGAGGAGAAAGGTGAAGGCATCTCCACACATTTGCAGAAGCAGAAGAATGTGCCTAGATGCTGCCTGCAGCCTGTTGCAGCTCAGTGAGGTTTCTCCTGCCTTCGTCTCCAACAGGAAGCTTCAAGCCTGTCGTGCCAGAGCTGCTGCCAGTGTACACAAGCTCTGGCCCCTTTGGGCCTGATTTTTATGCTGTACAGTAGTTTGGGGGTAAAGGTTAACTCTCACTCCACCATAGGGTATTATTATTTTAAACTTTTATATGAGTCAGAGAGAAGTTAACTCCAGCTCACCCCACAATAGAAGTAAATTTACTTATTCTTTGTAGTTTTCCTCTGACTCCTGCCTTTATGGTGCAGTAAGTACTTGAAAAAAAGGGATACTCCCACCTCTTAAAGTTTAAATGTGCAGCTCTATGCCTTTGCCAGGCTACAAACCTACCAGCCAGCAGGGCAGAGTTGTCTGCGGTTTACCAAGGGGTTTGCTGAGAGACTGTTTTTATTGGACGCTCAATAGAGCAGCTTGCGGCAGAATTTGCTCTGAAGCACCCCAGGGTAGCAGGGGATGCAGAGCAGCCAGGAACTGTTCCCCTGGGATGTCATCCTGCACTGCAAATGATGAAATCACCTGCCCCAGGCACTGACTAGAGAGCAGGGACGTGGCTTCCCTGGCCTTGGTGTGTTTCAGGAATGCAGGAAATGATGCTAGACATTCTACTGTGAATATGGGGATCACATCTGTGTGTGTAGGTTGGAAAATACCTCTGAGATCATCTAGTCCAACCTTCAGTCCATCCCCACCATGCCCCTCAGTGCCACATCTACACGTTTCTTGAACATCTTCAGGGACAGTGACTCAGTCACCCCCTTGGGCAGCCAATTCCAATGCATCCCCACACTTTCAGAGAATAAACTCTTCTTAGTGCCTAATCTTAACCTCTCCTGACACAACTTGAAGACATTCCCTCTCATCCTATCACTGCTATGCAGCAGAAGATGCTGACATCCACCACGCCATAACCTCTTTTTAAGTAGTTATAGAGAGCTGTGAGGTGTCTCCTGAGCCTCCTGTTCTCCAGACTGAACAATCCCAGCTCCCTCAGCTGCTCCTCATAAGACTTGTACTCCAGACTCCTCACAGCTTCATTGCTCTTTCTCTGGGCACACACCAGGACCTCCTTGTAGTGAAGAGCTTAAAACTGGGGGCAGTGAGATTGTTAGAATCACATACTGCCAGCGCAGTACATTTTGTATGGAAACACACATCTACATACCCCATGAATAAAGCATCCTAATCTTTAGTGCTGGGATGACAATGTTGTTGTGAGATGACAAAGTCAAATGTGATATCCATAACTGCTAGATCTTCGTAGAATTGGTGTTTCTCAGGTGTCTGCTTGGAAGCTGTCTGTCCTCTTCCAGAAGCACAGACAAATCAGACTGTGAAGAACTGTATATTTTATTACTGTTGTTGTTGTTCTTTGGACTCCATATTATTTCAGATCTTCAGAATCTTAAAACTGACAGGCTTACTGTTTGAATAGGTCTAAAAGTAATGGGATGTTTTTCCACATCATAAGCTCCACTAATAGAGGTCTGTAAAACAGCACAGAAATAATAGGGAAAAACATGGGTTTCTTAGTTCTCCAGTGGTCCAATCCTCAAAGGAGATCTGTATTACATCAGGCAGGTCAAAATAAGGGGGAGGCACTGGGTACTGCTGCAGGTGGAGGGCAGCCCATGGCACTCGGCTCCACTGCAAGGAAGCAGCTCAAGGAACCAGGTAGAAAAACAGGCAAAGCTGATACAGCCGACTGATCTAGATCTGGTGCCAGTTTAAAGTACTCCTCCAGGAGCTCTGAGATTCCTATCGTAGATAAATTTGCTATGAAAATTATTAGCTAGCACCAGTAAACACCAGTAAGTGAATAAATTATTTTTTCCAGCCAACAGCATTGAATAATCAAGTAGAGAATATCTGACTCAGCCAGATAGTTTGATACAAGAAGGAAATCACTTAGCAGAGCACATCTCTTCCCTTGCCTTCCTCACCTCCAAGGAACATGGTCTGCTCTGCATTTCAGCAGCTAGGTTTGTACACAGCAGAGAGAGGAACAAAGGAAGGAACTGTGCCCGCCTGCACATATAGTGATGGAAACATCTCAGCCAGGTCTGCACAGCTGTGGGAGTGAGTCTGCATAAAGCAGACAGAGGTCTTCAGTGAGGGAGAGGAGAGAGATCTTTTCCCAGAGTGTTTTTGCCCAGAGGAGGGAGAATTGTTCCCATTGCTCCTGCTGCTGCGTGGCTGTGCTGCTGATTGCATGCTGGTCTGCTTTGCAAGGGATGGTGCGGACTGGTTCTGGCTCAGGTGCCTTTGAGGATGGAAAAGCAGCATATCGGATGGCACACCTGTCTGGCTGCTGTCTGCTTTTATTTTTTTTTCCTTAATGCCACTTATACAGGAGCACCTATTTTCATTGTCCCCTCTCTTCATTCTCCTCTTCCATCATTTTCCCACTAATTTTCTGCTGCTCATACTTTACTCATGCCTAAGTTGTAGTATTTTTGTGTTTGTTTTTCTTTCTTCACCTGAGTGATGGGGGAGGAGCCACATTCAGCTCAGAAGATCTTCTGCATGGGTGGCAGAACAGCACAGAGTGGCAGGAGAACTGCTCTCCTGCATCTCCATTTCCTCTCCTCTCACAGATTCATCTTCGGAGTTTATGTTTTTCCTCAGCTCTTGATCTGTTCAGGCACAAAATCGAATGCCCCATGATGGTATCTATTTATCATGAATACTATAAATTCCAGATACACTGGAAGAGTGCTGCCTATATTCAACTTGAACTTTGCAGAAATCCCTCTTTTGGTGGCAGCCAACACACTTTGCCTTACCAACAGGTGGTGGTGGATCCCAGCTGGCCCTCTGGCATGACACACACTAAAGTAGAAAAGAAGCAGGATATGTTAGGGGGAGAGGTGTGTTAAGGGAGGCCACAGCTGTTGTTCTTCTGCATATCCAGATAGCTGCTGGCTGAGCTTGGAATTCTGTTTGCTTACCAAACAGGTCCTTCAGGATGGGCTGGCAGAGGGCACTGCAGGAGGGCTGCTGTGTGCTGACAGGACTGCTGCAGGCAGGCCCACTGCAAACTTTCTCAAACAGCTCTGCTGACTCACCTCAATTCACTCCCTGGAGCTCCTTCCCTTCTGAAGTGCTGGGCAGCAAGAATCTCCGAACAGCAAATATAAGGAGAGGACCAAACTGAGTGCTGAGGAATTGCAAAGTTCCTTGCTGTTGCAAATAATCTGGCTAATATGCTCTTGGCAAGTCAGCACGATCTGCAATCAAAGTGTTAGTCTTTTCTGTCAGGTAATAGCAAAAGGTAGTGGCCTCTCAGAAGAGGTGATGGCCAGACAGAAGATCTGTGGAGATTCCATGAGGAAGAGTTTGAAGGAGAGGAGAGAGTGCAGTCACTCATCTGCAGCAATCTCTTATGAGACCTCTGGCAACACAGCACCAATTTTCCTACAGGAGCATTATGATTCCATGCTACCTCTCCTTAAAAACCATTGGGTTACACACAAGAGCAGGTCCAATAGTGCTGCCTAGCACCCAAAAATAAGCAGAACAATGAGCTGAAAAGGTTTTTTCCTCTCTCTTGCATACACACTTGCACAATGATAGGACAAGAAGGAATGTTTTCAAGTTGTGGCAGGGGAGGTGCAGGTTGGGTATTGGGAAACAATTATTCTCAGAAGGAGTGGTGAGGCAGTGGCACAGGTTGCTCAGGGAGGTGCTGGAGTCACCGTCACTGGAGGTGTTCAAGAGCTACATGGATGAGGCCAATAACGTGGTTGCCCTTTTGAATGGGTTAAAGCAAACTCTTAAGAGGGTACATCTGGGCATGGTTCTTCAGGGCAGCAAGCAAGACAGCAGGCATTGGTACTTTCTGGTGTGTACTGCCAACACAAGGGCAATAGGGGTGGCCAGCTGGGCTGCAAACAGAGTTGCTATATGGGACAGATTCTCTTCTGGTCTTCATTGGAAACAAATCCTAACACTCTAAGTGCTTGAACCATGGTGAGTTTTGCTCCCTGTCACAAAATAGTCGGGGCCGTTGTGGGGCAATATTAAGAAGTAATGTATGACGGCACAGTAGCATGGTTTCCCATGTTGTGCCTTAGACTTGTTTTTGCTCTGAAGGAATGGGTATGTACCCTGTACCAAGCGTGGTTTGCAATAAACTAACTTTCATGCTCCTTGTTTCATGAGGCTCTTTAGAGATTTACCACTGGACCACAACATTCTGTATAATGCTGTGTCTCAGCAGGTTAATTTCTGAGTTTTCTGCTCCGTCTCAAACAGTAACCTCCTGATTTTCTCTCCGGGGCCATTTGTCACACAGAGGTGGATATTCTCCTGCTCCTCTTCCCTTGTGCATGGTCCTGAGGGAGGAGATGCTGGGCTGGGTGAGGTGTCCTATGCTACCCCAGATTTGTAGTTCACTGTCTTAATAATGATGGTTTGTTTGCCCTCATAGCACTGAGAAGACACAATAGCTTAAAAGGCCTAGTTTTGCAAAGATGTAATTAAAACAGCCAAACTTCACATAGGCACTCTCTAAATCAGGTTTGCACTGATTGGTGTTGTTTTCACAGCACTGTAAATTGTTCGATGTTGTATAGCTATAAACAACACAAGGCATGTAATACAGGAGAGTTACAAATGCTACTTGGAGCTGCCTGACTGCCTCCGTGGTAGTTCACAGTGGTTTGAACTGTTGTCCTTGGAGGATAATGCAACAAAATTTACACAGTGCTTAGCTGCAAGAGTGCTTGATTGCCAGGCCAATCGTTACTTTTCCTTAGACTCTGCCCTAGGGACCAGGGTTACCACCAATACCTTTTACAGTTTCTTTTTACACAGAATGATATAACATTTTCGACTAAAATGATGCAAATGAATAAAAAAATTTTGCTCTGATCCAGTTTAATTTCAGGAGCTAAACTGAAAAACAAGACCAAATGTGATTACCTTGGATTACTTTGCCTTTGCCCATTCGGTCTGAGTGCAAGCAGCAATGGTAAAGGGAGAGCCACTTTGCAGAGTATGTACCCAGTAGTGCCTAAAATACTATGGGCCTGCTGAGCCGGAATTATAATCGGTTTAACACTTTTCTTTTTTGTCTCTCCCAAAAGAATACTAAAAGTGGGTTTTAATTTACCTTCAATTAGCATTTCCTTGGTTTTCACCCTGTAAGCTGTTAACATCTCAACAAGCTGCAGTCACTCGGTAGAAATTACACATAGCTAAGTTTTTTTCTGCTGTACCATAGCAAGCCGTGTTGTAAAAGCTAGGAGAAATAAACACTGGTTCAGTTTGCCTTGCTTGCCATGTTGGTGAACATTACTTCTGCCTTTGTGAAAGTGTTTCAGTATGAGCCCAGTGTTGGCTGTGCGACATGCTGGACCCAAAGGGGTTGACTCTGGCTGGTGTACAAGTGCAAATTCTGCTTTCCACATGCATGATGACACTGCAGGGCACATTTCTGGGCACTCTGCAACTGGCCAGTATGCAAGCAGGAGTATTTTTTTTCTCAGGAAAGTAAATTTCTGCACAGTCAGCTGAGTGCAGCAAGTAGTGACCATGGCAGTAACAGTTTTTCTGTGGTCGTTTTCATACTTCACTTCCCCAGATCTTTGCTGGTTACCCAAAATACACATAATATGTAAACACACATGTTATTAACTCTTTTCTTGGTTCCATGTTCCCCTGGCAGAACAAACTTGCCCAATACCAAGTGTGCATTTTCTAATGTACTTCTGCCTTCAAAAGGACCCTCCTCCCATGCTTCCCTCAGCTGGCCAAGCTCCACTTATAACTTTTAACAAGTTCAGTGCTCTCTGTGAGATCATGAGGCTCAGGAACAATTCTTACTAAAGAAGCCTCTCTTACAGCTTTGCCATCACTTTAATTCCAGCAACACTGAGTTATGCTGCCATGAGATGAGTCAAAATGCTGTTTGCTTGGATAGTATTCAGTGACAGAGAGAAGGAAAAAGCCTATATTCTGACTGTGTGGGCTTCACAGGCTTTGACGAGTGATTCGCAAGGCATAGGAGAGCTGCAGAAATTTTCTGCAGGCTCCCAAAAGCTGAAACATGCACACTGGATTGAAGCCCATAGGTGAGAGCAGAGCTCTGCTGCCCAAATGTGGAGTGCCATGCATTTTTGGGCCCTTCTAGTCTAGGGGAAATGAGGAGGCAGTTTCTCTTGCAGCTCAGGCTTCTCTTAGTCCCACCCAGGAGGGCTAGTTCTGCTGACAAAAGGTGTTCTTCCTCAAGAACATCCTGCATCTTTCTCTGCACCAAAGTCTTGATGCATGGCTGAAGTCCATCGGGGGTGTGAAACTCTCCCTTTGTTTGTCTTTTGGTGTAACTGCACAGCTTTCACAGTAGCACAAAGCAAATGGCTATAAGAGTCTGAAGGTGTAAAGCTGCTCAGAATGGCTTCTTGCAGTGTGGAAAATACAGAAAACCCAGCTATTTCTTGGGTGGAAGGAAATAGTGATATAATGAATCTAACGATCTGTCCCTATTCTGGTCCAAAAAGGAAATAAAAGGAAATTCAGAGAACAGAGCAATAGACACAGTAAGCATTTTTATTGGTAAAAATTTCCAGTTGGGGCTCTTGGCAGCTGCTAATTGCCTTAAGTCTCAGTGCCAGAGAATTGAGATTTCATCCATATTTATATATTGGCTAACATAACTCTAGAAACTCCCAACAACTCCCAACAGCCAGCTGATTGCCTAATTCTTTCTTGAATCCTGCTGAGCTCGTGGTCTTTAGGATGCCTTCTGACAGACTGTAACCACATGTATAAACACACATACAAACTATAAACACATGCATGTGTTCTTACACAATGTGCATGTGTTTCCCTTGTATTTGTTGCATGTCTGTTTTCTTTGAACATCCCTTGTTCTTGGATTACAGATGCAAGGGATAAATAAAACCCCAACTTGTCTCCTCTGAGTCATTTAATACTTCGCATCCCTCCCAGTGAATGCTTGGACCTGGTTCTGTGCGTGTGTATACTGTAGCTGTGCAGTGTGTGTTGGTTATGAGATGTGGCCATTGTTCATTAATTCCTTCGGTAGTGTTCTCACATGTGGGAGGGACAGATGATGTGGAACATATTACTTTAGAATTGTTTCAGAACAGCATTTCGCTTAATTATGAACTAGGCAAGGGGGTGTAGAACCAACAAAGGCAAAACAGATGCTACAGGGAGCGATGTTCGGGGGGGCAAGCTATGGAATGCAGCCTTATCTCATGCCATTCCAGGCAGTTGTGCTCACTTATTGGTTCAAACTGTGCCACTACAGCAAGGAATAAAATCTGCATGTCAGCAGTTGGAGTGGAGAATATTATAATAACTTCTTGGAACCAGTTGTAATATCCCTTCCTATTCTAATTGTAATATCAGAGCAATCTACACCTAGTTTCTTGGAATTGTAATATCTCCTATTCTTATTGAAATATCAGAATAATCTATGTTCAGTTTCTTAGAATCAATTGTAATATCCCCTCCTATTCTTACATGTATAACTTGTCTCTACAAATACGCTTAAACTGTCCCTTTATGGTGTGCAGGTTAGGAGAGGCTACTCCTTCTGCACCCAGAATGTGTGCACAGCACTGTAATTAAAAATATACCTGCTTTATAATCACTTCGTGGTTATGTACTCAAGTCAGTACTGGTTGCAAGATACAAAAACATCAGTGCTATCCAGGTGATTTCTTTCTTAACCTGACCTGTCTCTACACCACACCAGAATCTGGTGGTCTGGAATGGTAGTTTTAAGCAGGTAACTGTCACCTTGGCTTTTTTGTTGGTTCACCTAGAAACAGAATGTTTGATGCTGGGTGGAGCTGAACAGAACTAATGTACATATAGGATTTTTGGAGCGCTGGAGAGCATGTTTGCTCGTTTTGCTTTGTTTTTCGTTTTCCAGCTTCTCAGTTGCACCTGTGAAAGAAGTAGCTTCATTCAGCCAAGTGTGGTATCAGTTGTCTTTGGTGGGTAGGGAGATGACCGGGCAGAGTGACAAGGTGGGCTGCTAGAGAGATCACACTCTAAATTCCTGCTTCCTGCAAAGGAAGAGCTGAAGAGAGAAGGAAGAAACTACAGAAAGAGGTTGAAGGGAAATCTGGATTAGACATTAAGACATTGATCACCTATTGGTTTGAAGAAGGCCTGAAGGTGAGGAAGTGCTGGCTAAGGGAGAAAGTAGTATATTGGTTTTGTGATAATGGAGCGTTGGAGGGTCAGACCTGTTTTTTCTCATCATTTGTTGTATGCTTGATGGCTGTTTGTACAACCTACAGAGAGCTGCCAAGCTCTGGCTTTTCAAATTGGGTATACCTGTGCAGTCCCTTCCCCAGTCCCTTCCCAGCATCCCCAGGTGAAGCACAGAGCATGCCGAGGGATCAAGCAGGCCTGGTGAACCCGAATGGACACTTGCATGAATAGCTTGCATCAAGGCTGCATGCATCAAGGTGACATTTCCTTCTCCTTCTCTGGGTTGATCCCAGAGAAGAAATAACAGGCAAAAAACACAGGATGAAACAGCTCCATCTTGACAGAGTAAGACTGCAAAGTCAGAGGTTGCAAGACCTGGCCATGATGGGTACATTAAAGATATATCCATTAGTCTCTTAGTAAGATTTTACTTGGAATCTGCAGGCATTTGAGTCACTTCTGGTAATCACATTGTCTTATTCTTGCTTGTAACCATGCTTGAAAACTGTGAAGAGGTGCAGAGAAGCTCCAGCACTTGGTCTGAAGGATTGATGTTGGTGTTCCGTGTGGAAGCATAGCTCCTGTTGAGGTTTGTCATAGGGAACGAAGGAAAAGGGTTGTAGGAGAAGCCTATCCATCCATATGGATAATGCTGAAACTAAGTCATGCTGTTTTGCTGTGGCACCATCATCTGTTACACTTCTTCAGGAACCAGAGAGCACAAAGTGCCTTGTCTGTCTCCCAGAATGAGACTGTGTACAACACCCCCAAATCATCTCTTTGGTTTGCAAAAGACCATGTTGTTCCTGTCCTGAACTGAAGCCTCTCTGTCATTGCAGCAGCATTGCATAAGATTTACAGTAGGTTACACGCATTCTTCTATTGACTGTGCACATACAAAGTTTCAAAGCCAGTAACAGGTCTGAACATAGCTGGCAAAGTGGGTGGGCACAATGAAGCATTCTGATCCAGTTTCTTGCCCCCAAAAATGCAGGAAGTTGTTCTGCAGGAAGAGTGCAATGTAGCAACGAAATGGAGCTTAAGCTAATGCTTCACTTGGATGTGGCCTCTAGTCTAACTAGTTCAGGAACAAAAATAATTATCCTTGCACTCAGCAGGTAGGGCAAGAATATGTGGAAACAGGAACACTGTATTGAGCATTCAGTGCTGTATTACCTCAGTTGCTAAACTGCTTCACAGAAATGGTGCTATATATCCTGTTTCATTAAAAAAAAAGGGCCTTGCCTCTGCTTTGCAGTCACAGCCGAAGGTATCTCATACAGCAAGATTAGGCACTGTTTCTCACTGCTGCCCCACTTGCTTTCAAAGGTTATGTTATATACTACCTGCAATGGATGGAAGTGCTGTATCTTCATCTGTCTTTTTCTTTCAGGGCAGATTAGCAGTACCTTCAAGAAAGAAATCTGGACTTCGGACATGTCAGACCCTGCTGGGAAGGGACAGGAAGGAAATTCGTTTCTCTTTGGACTTCATTGTGCAGTCCCAGTGTTAAAGACAGTGAGGATGCTCTGACTGAATTCCAAAGCTTTCAAGTATATCTTTTCTCTCTCTCTCTCTCTCTCTCTTTTTTTTTTTTTTTTTTCCCTCTCCTAATGCCTATTGTTAAACATGACTTTGCAGATTCATGAGAGAGTTTCTCGGTCCTCCTGTTGAATTCTCTGGAACTGCTTCAGAAAATGAAGTCTCCATTCTGCTCTCTTAAAAGGATAGGCATGTTTCTGCCAATGCAAAGGTTGCTATACTCTTGTTTGTGCCACAAAAATAGAAGAAAAAAAGTGCTCTGGAAAATATACAGCAGGAGTCCTATTCTAACACTCTTATTATTTAGCTGGGTGTTGTTTGAAAACAGCGATATTTTATTGCCTTCAGTCAGACGATGGGGGTAATGAAATCTTTGCCTATTATTGTGGCAAAATCTGTCTTTGAATTAACATGATGATTGAGAAGAAAGGTGGTGTTTATGTTGTAATGATGTAATTGCCACTAGAGCATCGTTCCTCTTGTAAAATATCAATGTATCTGTTTCCTTACAGAATGAAGAGGCATAAGTTTCCCTACAGGTGTCCCACAAGAAAGAAGATTCTGATCCTGTGTTTTACAGGGTGGGTGATTGCAATCCTGAAGCTCCTCCATGTTGAAAGACACTTTTTTCCACCTAAGAGTATTTATCTGGTCGAGCACTTCTTGAGCACTTCTTCATATGTCAGAAACAGATATTCCTATCTTAGAAACCACTTCCAGTATGAAATTAACTGTTCATCTATCTATGAGCAAGATCCTCAGGAAATCGGCAAGAGTTTAGAGATAAGAAGGAAACATATAATTGATTTAGATGATGAAGATATCATTGCAATGACAAATGATTGTGACATGTATCGTACCCTGAGGAAATACCACCTGATACCTGTTTCTCCAGAGGAAGAGAGTTTTCCAATAGCCTATTCTTTTGTTGTCCACAAAGATGCAGTGATGGTTGAAAGGCTCATACATTCACTGTACGGTCATCAAAATATATACTGCATTCACTATGACCGAAAAGCAGCAAGAAGTTTTAAATCTGCTATGAACAATCTAGCTAAATGTTTTCCCAACATTTTCATTGCGTCAAAACTGGAGATGGTGAACTATGCACATATTTCAAGACTGCAAGCAGATTTAAATTGTTTGTCTGATCTGATGAACTCTGCGGTCCCCTGGAAGTATGTTATTAACTTGTGCGGCCAAGATTTCCCTTTGAGATCAAATTTCCAGTTGGTTGCTGAACTGAAGAAACTCGGTGGGGGAAACATGCTGGAAACTATAAAGCCCAGTAGTAGCAAAAGAGAACGATTTACTTATCATTATGAACTTATGAAAGTGCCTTACGAATACATGCAGATGCCTGTGAAAACCAACATTTCCAAGAACCCACCACCTCATAATATTGAGGTATTTGTTGGCAGTGCCTATTTTGTTTTAAGTCGAGCTTTCATTCAGTACATCCTCAGCAGCTCTCTTGTAAAAGACTTTTTTGATTGGTCGAGGGATACTTACTCTCCAGATGAACATTTCTGGGCCACTCTTGTGCGTGTTCCTGGCGTGCCTGGGGAAATTTCGAGGTCTGCCCAAGACATCACAGACTTGCAGAGCAAAACTCGTTTGGTGAAATGGAATTATCTTGAAGACCATTTGTATCCTCCATGCACTGGTACCCATCTTCGTAGTGTCTGCATCTATGGGGCCGCAGAATTAAGATGGCTTATGAATTATGGGCACTGGTTTGCCAATAAGCTTGACTCCAAAGTAGATCCTGTCCTGGTAAAATGCTTGGCAGAAAAACTGGCAGAACAGCAAAAAGAGTGGGTTTATTTGTCTTCTGACAAACATTTTCTGCGTATCAATCCTGCAAATGCCTCTCTATAGCAATGCTGTTTTTCCAGCTGCTGGTACTGTGTACTGCTATAGCTTGGTGCCTGGGATTCTCCAGCCCTGACCTGCTGCAGAGGAGTTCCTTCTGCATTAAGTTCAGGACTTTGAAGAGAGAGGTATCTGGAAACAATCTGTGAAATTAACAACTCTCTGGTTGACTGTTCTTTAACTTGCCACAACAATCCCATAACTATTCTTCAAGGTGATTCTGGAAGCGTAAGGCTTGCTTTTGGAAGCCCTGGTACTATTTACTCTAATGGAATACTTCAGAAACCTGTTTTACATTGTGTGTTTGTGTCTTTCCTGAGAAACCCCACCATGCTTGTTCGCCTGTCCCCTTTTCCTGCACTTTTTCAATAAGGTATGAAACAAAGACCTCTGCATCTGCTACCTCAGGAAAATTGGAAGTGCCCAGCTTGCAGACACAATTAAGAGAGCAGTGTGACTGCTGCAGCCTGGAGTGCCCCTCTTTCCACCTGCAGGTGCTGACAGGGCTGCAATGTGAACTCTTCTGGATGCCACAAGGGAAGAAGTTACCCTTGGATGCCACAATAGCATTGTGTCCTTCTCCCAGCTTGGCTGTGCATGGTTTGTCTTTCTGTGTTTGGAAGTGTGCTGTGCCTGTGGAATGGGTGGTGGTGGATTGAAGCAATCTGTGTGAACACATGTGAATAATGCTCTACTGTTCTTCAAGGGCAGTACAGGTAACCATGCCAAACGATGTCTGCCTTCGTTTCTATCCCTGCCAGTAGAAATATCCTCCTGTGAAATCCCAGTTCTTCTGAGACAGGATTTTTACATGTAATGAGTAACAAGTGCTATTTATAATCAGTATTCAGCTTGGTGGTGCTATGCTGAAATGCAAAACACGCTATGTCCAGCAGCAATCGTACGAACAGTCACACTGCAGATAGGAAGGCCTTGCATATGCATCCATGGTCCCAGGCTGATCTGTGCCCAGAGAAGTTCTGCGTCAAAGCACGTTAGCATTGAAGTAGCTGTGCCCCAAGGCAGCCCATGCTGCCCATGGTCCCCACCATAGGAAGGGGCTGAGCAGCCTCCTCTCAGCTGGGCTGTCATGTAGTATGAGTGAAGTGTTGGTCAGCACAGAAACTTTGTGACTAAGAAATGCCCTTTAGCATTTCTGGGGATTCTCCACAATTTTGCTACGCCACCAGCTCAGTTTTGGTGGTTCCAGTGGGTGTTGTGGTCGTGCTTGCTCTGTGCTACTGTGCCATTTCTGGATATCTAGCGCTTTTCAAGGTATCCTGTGTTACGGATCCTCAGATTGCCACAACAATGCCATGTGGCCACAAGAAAGCTTAGTTTCTTTTTTGAGTTTTAGGAACCAACTCATTCCTTTGTCTCTGTTTTTTGAAAAATTAGTTTTTTAAAATTTAGTCATGGTCAACATGCTTGTGGCTTGAGATTGGGCTTGAATGAAGAGTCCATACCTTTTCCCCATCTGTGACACTGATTTCCTTTGAGCCTTCAGACAAGTCATCTGACTTCTGTTCCAGCTGTAAAACGGGAACAATGCTCTGCTACCTTGTAAAGCATTTAGAAACCTACGGATGTTTGGTGGGCTGGTTGCACAGTACTATTTGTTGATCAAAGCTATTTATGATTAAGTCTGTGTGTGCACAGGTTGAATATTTCTCTTATTCACTGTTTCTCAAATAAATGGGGATTATTTTTTATGTGTATGCTGCTTACTTTGGTGACTTGCTGCATCTCACAGCTGACTTGATGCAATTTATAGATATTTTGCAGAATATGGAACATTGACAGTATTTACAGATTCACACATCAGTACTAATATACAAAAAACAGACTTTTCACATGGAAAGAGGTTAATAGCAGAAGATATTGGGATGCCAGAGGACCAAGCCTCAGCCAAGTCAAGCAAGCCTCAGTGCAGGTAAACTGATGTATAATTAGTTAGCTGATGACTTTTTACTTATATGTAAGTACATACTCACGTTCTCATTTGTGTTTGAGTTATTTGCTCTATCATAAGCTTATAAACAAAACCCATCAGCATAACGAACTTAACTGAATTAAATAATTTTGATCAGTGTGCAACTCTGTGCTACTTCAACTGAATTGGGTTGAACAATGTCTTTGATTTAAGTAGTCTGAAATAAGGCAGTGCTTGCTTCCTAGGTAACAAAGAAGTGAATGCAAAGATGACGTAAAGTGAGGCACCATCACCTGCTACAGTGCTAGGTCTGCTAGCTAGAAAAGTACAAGTTGTATATGGTTTCTTCTTTATGAAATGCAAATTTCCTAATGAATTATAAATATATCTATTTTTGAAGGTAGTTTTAAAGGCTAATAAAAACTGTAGAAGGTAGTTCTCAAAATCATTAATGCTCATTCAGGATAAAGATAATCTAAATCACTCTTTTGAGGCAACACTTCCCAATTTTCCTGGGTTCAAAATTTGCTAAAAATATAAGTTCTTTGATGTTTGAATAACATTATGTTTGAATTCTGTTTTGTTTTGTTTTTTTTCTTTGCTGTTAGCAGCGTAGATGCAAAGTTGATGTCTGTATCATAGTTCAGATCATACAAGTGATTACGTAGTGGTGTTGGGGAACAACTTAATTATTTGCCTTTGACTTCACCACCTTTGTTCTTTACACAGGTAGGTCTTTCTTTGCTAAGTCATGATCCGTAAATACCTTTCTCTCAGTGAGAAGAGCAACTGAACACAGCTTATGGGAGAAAAAAAGTTATCTGATTTGGGCCGCAACTTTGATTATAGGCAATGATCTGTTGCTCTCTGATCTTTCTTTGCCTTAGTAAAGTCCAGATTTGCCTTTCTCCTTTCCTCCTCTCACTCTTCCTGTTAGTTATTTCTTAAACTTGAAATGCACATATGTTTGCCATGTCAGATAGTTCACTCTCTCTTTGTTTTGCTCAAGATGCCCCACACTGTCCTTTTTCCACCCATCCAGTCCCTTGCTAGCTGCACAGTGGATTATCAGTTCACTTGATCTTCCTATGCAGGAAGGATGTGAAAGCAGGGCATTAATGTTGTTCCTGCTGTCAGTACAGGTACAGCCTGCTGCTTTATTAGTGGCTGGAAACAGCTGCTGGATGTGTCCTAACATGAAAAGTTAAGTAAAGGGCAGTGAGAAACAATGTGCTTTAAAGTAAGAACTGTGGGACATTTGTGCAACTTGACTCACTAATGAATTTCTTAGACTGAACACGGAGTTGAGGGGGGGCAATACAGAAGAACTAATATTTCACTGTGTATTTTCCTTGATGTTAGAATAAAAGACTGTGAAAGGAAATACTACTATTTAGACACCTAATCTATAATTGTAATTAGAAAACACTCGATCAGTTGAGCATTTCTGCAGATACTACATCACTGCTGCAACATGTGAGGCAGAATGTACGACCATGAGAAAAGCAGTCTTGTGACAGCAAATGAAGAGCTTAAGTGTCATCTGTGTATTTATGGTGTGATCTCAGATTTTAGTCCAGGTACAATGTCTGTCTGTGATGTGATATGGTGATAGTTCCCCATTTCACTGAAAGGCAAGTGCAGAACAGTGTTATCCATTAATGACACAGTAAACCTTCTCTGGAAATACCCCAGCACTGTTTGGTCTCTCAAGCTAATAGCTGTATGCTATTCTTCTCCCCTTCTTTCCAAGACTACCAGGCTTTTTGAGTTTCCCATGGCTAAACTACACTAATCCTTAGAGCAGCAATCCTTTTTAGAATGGGGGGAAAGTAAATACCATGCAGCTTCGGACTGGAAATTTTCTCAAATGAGATAGAAAGGAGCTAGAAGGCATTTTGGGAAGGAAGATGGAGAAAATATGTTTCCTTACTACAGAACTGCCACATATGTATCTTAGCAAAGAATGGCTTAAGTGGAAGGTACCTACAGCATGGTTGCTGCTGCCATCTCTGATAAAGATAAGCAAGACTTGCATTAAGTGTATTTTGAAAATGAAAATCATTGAAGAGAAAATGCTCAGAGCTTGTTTCAGCTTCTGTTCCTGTAAGAAATGTGTACTTAGAAAAATACTGAAAATGTACTGCATCTTGACTAGTTAGTAACTCAGTACTGTGATATTTGCAACAGGAAGGGTAGAAAAAAAAGAGTCTGTGAATTCTTTGCTCAAGGCAGGTCAGTGGTTTTTAATGATATTTTCAGTGTTATTTCTAGAAACCAATTTAAACATGTGCTAATGTGAAAAATATGTGACTGACTTCTGCCTTGCATCTCAAGTGTTAGCTGTAACACATTCAAGTTTATTTTAGAAAGTCTCTTCTCTGGGCTACAATTAAGAGACTTTGTTGTGATTTAATTAAAATTCCTATTGCTGAGCACTTTTTTACTGCTTGAATTTGTTCTCTGAGACTGAAAGGATGGCAAATCTAAGCTTTACCCAGGGTGATGAGAAAGAGAATAGAGAGTACGCTGAGATTCTGCAGGTGACATTACTATCACCACAGCATAGCAGCTGGGAAATCAGAACTTCATCATTGACAGTAAGGATTAAAGGCACCATTTCTTCACAAAGCTAGCAGGGACTGGAAATCATACAGTTGGAATGACTACTCGCATATATTTTAGCACTAAAATGTTGATGACTGTGGGAAACAAGGCTTTCCTGTACAAGAAAGACCTAGTCATGCAGAAAGAGTGGAGGTTTAACAAGATGATGATGGGACAGGAGCATCTCCCCTAGGAGGAAAGGCTGAGAGATGTATAACTGCTCAGCTTGCAGAAGAGGAGGCTCAGGGGAATCTTATCAAAAATACCTAAAGGGAGAGTGCAAACAAAACACTGCCCAGTGCCAGGACAACACAAACTGGATCACGGGAGCGTGAACACCAGGCAGCACTTCTATGCTATGCGAGTTTTGGAGCACTGGCAAAGGCTGCTCAGAGGCTGTGGATTCTTTTCCTTGGAGATTTTCAGATGCTTCCTAGTCATGAGCCAGAGCACCCAGATCTGGGTGTTTCTGCTTGAGCAGTGGTTGGACCAGATGGACCTATAGGTTCCTTCCAACATGAACCTTCTGTGATTCTCTGATTCTATGGATAACATAGGCGGATCTACATCTTTCTCTGACAGACTGAAATATGAGCTGTAGACAAAGAATTACAAGATTTTGCAAGACATTTAGCAGGAAAGTAGAAGTGCTATTCCTGCAAGAAGTCCAAAATGGCTGCAAGAATTGATGGCATCCTGTTTTTATTTTCTCTAAGAGTTATAATAGTCCCATGTTTCCTGTGGTTCATTCTTATCTGTTAATAATGCAGTCCCAGGTCCTTTGTGTCCCCAAGATACCTATACCAACTAAATTTTGCTTCTCAATTCTTCTGAGCTGCTCTGGAGTGCTTTTCTTCCAACAACAGCTGTAAGGGCTCCTAATACAATCAATGTGTAGAATGGCTGAATTTCCATTGAATGGGCATTGGTGGGACATGTGCATTTCCTTAGCTACTCTGGTCCTGAGCTGGTACAAAACTTAGGAGCTTCCGTCTGCTTGTCTTTCAAAGAAAAGTAATCCTTTGTTCCTATGCCTTCCAAGCAACCTCTTTTTCTTTCCCCATATTCTGCTTGGTAGAGGCAGAGATATGTATTAAAAGCCCGTATCAAGAGGATGCACCCAAAGAAGCACAATCATGTACATCATTAGAGAATGGGAAGAAATGTTTAGAAAATTCAGGAAATTGAATAAATTGATGTTTTGGAGACAGAATAGAAATAAAATGCACACAGCTATTATCATATGCAGCCAGTTGGAGAGTTACTTCTTTGACCTGACTGCTGCATTTGTTTAAAAAAAAAAACAAAGAAAGAAAGAAAGAAAAGAAAAGAAAAAAATCAAGTTCTTATTTTCAAGCTTTTGCTTAACTAGAATGTGAATACCAGCACTTGGTAAAGCTTCATCCCTTTTTTGGCAAAATAGAGATATACTGTGCAAAACCATGAACGGTTTAGATAGTTCATTATTTTGCTAGGCCTCAGTTTCCAGCTTTGAGGTAAGACAGAAAAAAAAATGTTAGGGAAATAAACAGAAAAGCATCTCGCTGTCCGTAAAAAAAAAAACAACACATCCCCTCAAGGATGGGGCTGCCTCTCAACAAACCAAGCTGGAGCAGGAATCAGCTCACTCAGCCAGCAGAGCAAACAACTGCCTCTTTCACTTCCTCAGAGCCTATCAGGATTACAGCTCTCAAAACCAGTCAGCTAATTGTATTATCTATGTTGAACTCGTTGGATTAAGTTTGTAATCTTGAAGTTCTCTCTTGTGGCTTCCTTAAGTGAAGATATATTTAAAATCTCTGTGCACTTTGGGAATAGATGCAGTAGGTCTTGTACTAAATGCCTTGTCCTTACCTGAAATCATGGCAGCCAACTCTGATTCTATAGTCATAATGCCACAAAGAGCTGAAGATATGAAAAAAAGAGTCATCCTAAAATAAAGTAGTTGCAGAATTTTGCTTGTCTCTGGTCATCAGGTGGAAAGCTGTATATCCAGTTTCAGCAACCCTAGGCACATCATAAATCCAAATTGCAAAATGTAAAGTTATTAATATAAACTTACCCAGAGCATTTACCTGGCAAGTTTTGTTTCAGTCTCTGTGAAAGGAGTTACTTTCGGTTGCTGGGCAAATTACACATCACAGAGGTGCCCCCTTCCCCATCTGACACCACTGTACCTTTTCTTCCTCAGGGCTTCAGAGCCTGTGCTCTCACTTCTGCTGAGGCACTGCTCATTGTGGCCTATTGGAAGGAAGAGACAGAAGAGTCTGCAGCTCTAGAAATAATGCTTTGGGCAGGACCATTAGCACTTAAAGGCTGTTGTAGCAGATAAATACAACACAGATATTCCCTTCAGAAACAAGAAGACATTCCTGTGCAGAGATGTTCCCTTCAGACGACCAGAGAGAGATGCTGCCTGCAAAAAGTGGATGTTTGGAGTGCATTAAGGAAAGGTGTTGCACTCCACCAGCTAGTTTAAAATGCAGCAGGAACTCATCCATCTACCTGGTGCCTTCTCCTACAGTGCAGCTTGTGATGAGGCAGGGATGTGACCTGAACCCTCTGCTCCAGGCAGTAGTGCTGTAACTGCTGAGCTGTAAAGGACCCGGGAGAGGATCTCCTTTTGGGAGCAATTTACTGTTGTTGATTGAGCTTACTGGACGAAGCTGCATTTGCTGGCAAGATGGGTGAAATGATCACATCTGCCCAACCAGCTGATGCATAGTGATGAGGGAGGTGCCTACTCAGTTTGAACAGTTAAGGTTTGACTGGTTTTACATGGAGTCAGAAAGCAATTCAGCTCTGGTCTGTCAAAGGGAAGGATTCACAACAGCTTCTATTGTCTTTAGGGCTGTGAAGGTGTGTTTGAAGGCTGGAATGCCAAAATGGGGGCTAGGGTATTGTGTAGCTGCTGGCTCCTGCCCTGGGTGATTACAATTGTTTCACAACAGACTGGTCCTTAAGTCTTTCTAATAGTGGATTTGCCCTCTTTCCCCCCGTTTGCTGGGTAAAAGCTCCTGGAAAATCGTTGTAGATGAGATATTTTCTACTGAATCTGTTGTGATCAACTGTTTGATTGCGTTCTTCATTTTTGTGATTTCTGCAGAAAACAAAGTCATATATGTTTCCTTGTTGCGGTTGACTGACCTCACTGATGCAGATGAACAATTGTGCTAAATGTTTAATAAAAATTGAGTTATAGATAAGTGACTTGACCAGATAGAAGTAAAACAACACCCACAGGGAAAGGAAGGCAGCCAAAAGAAGTTACATGTCAGTGCTTCTGAGAGACTGAAATATCTGTCTTTTTCTGGCCCCAGGCAAAAAGTAACTTGATCTTAGGCCATAAATGCAGAAAGTGAACAAATCAGCTACTGCAGTATTGCTTCATCTAGAAGGTCTGGTGGCTGGAATGTGATGCCAGGTATTAGCAATAAAATTCAAATTATTACTCTTTCTCAGCAAGGGAATTTGCCTTTGGTAAAAATTACCTAGGATTATGTTTGATCCCGTGTCATTTGAAGATATTGCTAGTTCAGCTATAATTGATGGCTTGCTGTGGGAATTACTTCAGTTTCTCATGGCCTGTTCTATGCAGGAGGCAGGCTGCATTTGATCAAGTTCTCAGATAAAGTTGTAGAATCAACTGAAGAAAAAATAGCTAAATACAAGTAGGAGTGGAGCTTGCTCATTTTGACCATTGGGCCTTGCATTAATTACCACTAATGATGGTGGTTTACGTGTGAAAACAATGCTCTTATTGAAGTAGCTGAAGGCCCTACTAGTAGGAGCAGATACACCTATTTAACTTGGCTTATCCTTATAAATTTTATTCTCTTTATGAAGAAGAACAGGCAGTGGAGGGGAAGGTACAACACAAATAAAAACAATTGCACCACTAAGAAGCCATCAGCTTAACCAAAGATGCTGGACATCTCAGAACTCTCAGGTTTCTGGACCCATGGTGCAGATCCATCCATCAGTTCATCAGACTAATGGTAACTGTGGGCTGTGAGAATTGGAATACTGGGGCTTAAGTGTAACCAACAATGCTCCCAGCTTGGGTAGAGGGAAATGTCTGCAGCTCTCACCTCTGATTGCTGGTCTTGCAGTAATAGCATGGTGTTTGTGAGCCTTCATGCTACAGCCTTCTGTAAAATGGCCCTAATTAGGAGCTTTACTGTACAAGTTTAAAAAGAAAGTTCATGGTCAGTGATTCAAAACTCCTTCTGAAAGCCAAGCAGAAGATTTCAGTGGGTTGTGTATTACTGAGAA
This sequence comes from Lagopus leucura, assembly GCF_019238085.1. Taxonomy (NCBI): domain Eukaryota; kingdom Metazoa; phylum Chordata; class Aves; order Galliformes; family Phasianidae; genus Lagopus; species Lagopus leucura. The sequence continues at coordinate 2,935,262 of NW_024962268.1, read as the reverse complement.
GTAATGTCTGCAAGTAGAAGTTAAGGAAGAGGTGCCAGTGCTGTGTAGTCACACCCTGAGTACTCCCTGGTGTAAAGTAGTGGCTGCTTCTCCCATCTGAGTCCTGTGTCATATTTCAACCTGTTTCTCTTTGCTACTCCTGGCCTTGTCTGTAGTCTTACTCTTGCCACCAGGTCACTCTAAAAATTACAAAAAAGAGTTTCCTAAAATTCTATAAGTTGATCCACAAGTAATGTCTCCTATTTATTTCCACAGAAACTACAACAGATACAAAGCTCCCAATAACACTGTTTGATAGAGACAGTTCTCAGCTATGAAGCACTGTTTTTCAACAGTCACCAAGTGTAGCTATGCATTTTTGTGCAGTGAATAACAAGAGCACCAGCGGAAGTGACCCCATTTCACAGTGTTTCATCACCCTCCACCTTACTGTGCCCACACCCACTGATTGGTCAACATAGACATTCAGCAAACATTGATGAATGTCAGTGGGTGCTATTACTTCTGCATGAAGGAATTCAGTGACACACCTTTGCTTCATATGCATTTTCATGCCAGACACCATTTTGTCAGATCGTCCCTCTGCTGCCATGTGTTTACATGGCAACAAAATGTAATAGGATACTGGTGAGAAGGCTCAACCTCTGCTGCTGTATCACCAAAATTTGCCTCTGATGTTGTGAGACAAAATAATAAAATAGGAGGCATTACTTTCAGAGCAAACCTCATGTTTCTGAGGAAATTGCCTTTCCTGTACACCAAAAGAAATGCCTCCTGAGTCCTTGCAGTTCTTGTGACAGGCATATTTTCTACATAAACACTGGGTTCTCCTTGTTTTCCACTGTTGCAAATGGCCTCTGTGGCAAATGAGTGCTCTTCTAAAAAACTTAAACATCCAGTGACTGTTTTGTTGTATGACAGCATCAGTAGTGCTCAACTGGTAGGCCATGATTCTCCAACTACATTGCTCTGGACACTGGACAATACAAAACCTTAAGCTGATGAAATATTTGTTTCCTTGCTAAACTGGTAAGAAATAAATAAAGAGGTAAACAAAATGTTTGTGAACAATGCTTTGGGAGCAGAGCTACTTTGTGAAGACAACAGTATCTGCTGGGACTGGTGGCAGGGCTGGACAACTCATTGGGTGCTGTAGGGAGGCCCAAGCAGAGGGAGGTTGGAGAGGGAAAGAGGGAAGGCTGGGGATTGCGACAGACACGTAGGATCACTTGTACTGTGGGGTGAAAAGCAAGGGCAGGGGAGGGGTGATGTGGACTCGCTTGCAAATTACGAATAAGATCTGAACAGCTTTCTTTTTCATCTTCTTTGTTGTTTTTGCTTCTGTCAGTGTTTTTCCATTTTAACTTCTATTGCTTTGAAAAATGCAGATTATCTAAGATGACCTCTAGTTTAAGATTCAGACTAATGCAATAATAGCATGCTTGAAGCTTTATCTCCTTCCTAGATACTTCCTAGTAACTAAAGAAATTGTTCTTTCGTAATATACAATTCTGAGGTCCTGAACACAGCCAAAACAATTTTGTATATGTTGAATTCATCATTCTTAAATGAGATACAGTAGAAGCAGTATTGTTTTTATTATTGCCCCCTCCTATAACCGTACAAAGATGTAAGTTTATGCTGTTCTCTGCCGTGGATACAGGAAGTAACCAAGTGTGAGACCAAAACACAAGTGGTACTGTCATCTGAAATCCAGGAAGAAGGCTCTCTAACTCCAGTGTGGTATTAGAAAGCTGACATTCTTTTATTCCTCACAGTATGAATTTAAATGTCAAGATGTACATGTGCAATACATTGGCATACATGTTCAGTCTTTTCCAAGGACTCATGAATATATACCAATGTCCTTCTGGGCATATGTTGTGGGGGCCTCTGGTGGTCTTAGACTGCTTACTTCCTCCTCATTTTTTCATCATCATCTTCACTTTGGAGACTTTTGGCCAACCTTCAGCTGGTTTTTCCCAATTTATCATATTTCCATTGCTTGTTATGTCACAATGAGCAACTTTCTATCTTGATGCACTATAACCCAAAACAATGTATGTGAAATCCAAGGAAAAAGTCCTTGCACCTGGGCATGCAATGATAAAAATAGTCTACTGTGACTCCAGTACTCCTGAAAAGCAGGACAAAAACAAGGCTGCTCCACACCAACCAAAACTAAACTGGAAAGTTTTAGAACTAGCACTCACTGATGCCTTGCTAAACTAAAACACTGGTCCTTAAACTAGTATACTGATCCCTACTGCTAAATCAGCCTGTATTGGTACCACCAAGAAAAGACAATGGCATCACAGATGCACATATCCCTGGGGAAAAAAAAATGTTTAAAAGTATGAGAAAGTGAGTTTTGTGTGGGTTCTGTTATGACAAAGCCATTTAAATAATGTCAGTTGAATGTTAGTTACAATTTGAGTCGAAGAAAAGCTCTGAGCATGGTATTGAATTACTATGAAGATTTGCATGATTTGCCAGTAAACTTGACAGAAAATGTCTGCTGAAACTGCTGTTACAGAATACTGTATTTTTGATTGAGTTATTTCCTCTGCAACCATATTGACTTTTCCTTTGGGGAGAGTAGGGGGAAGCTTTAAAATGCTCTCTTTGTTGTTTCTTGAATATGTGAACTTTTGGATGGAACATTTCCTCAGTTTTTAGTGACCTCTAGTCACTGCCATGTGTAGTGAAATATTGGAACTGATCGTTTCATGTTTGCAAAATAATCTGAACAGAAGTGCTAATGAAAGCTATGCAAAGAAGTCTTAAGGCAGAGTCTGACCCAAACTACTGATAATTATTCAAATATTCTCCAAAATTTGTTATTTCTTCTCATATATCCTGCCCATTTTTCCCTTCAGGCTTATCCTGTGTGGCTCTCTTTTCTGCATCTGCATAAGACCGAATTACTCAGATATGTACTGCGCTTGGCAGGGGGGAGGAAAACCTGCCTAATGTAGTCTTCAAACCTGTGGTTTAAGATGAGTAAGAAAGCAATATACAAACAGGAGCTGGGAGTTCTGGCTTGGCCACCCACTCAACACTCACAGGACCAGAGTGCTCAGAGTGTGTACTGAAATTCTGAGATTCAGTGCCAACTTTAGTATAAAAAGGATGCAAGACTCTTGCAAAGCAAGCTAGCAACAAATGATAAACCCCTAACAGGAAGTAAGCCGCTGGCAAACACTTTGTAAGTCTGTATGAGTGTTCATGCTTCCTTATTACCTCTCTCTCATGAATAAACATTAGAGGTACTGGCTGGCACATAGCTTTTCAATCACCTCCTGTGTGGTGCATGATACAGCAGTTACCAAAGTCCTACTTATTTCTGGATGCAGAAAGTTGGTATTGGTTCAATAATTTATGAAAATGAATCATGTTTTTTCCCTTGTCTTTGCAAATGTCTGCAGCATACACCAACCCAGAAAGGTTGCTCTAAGGATTCTTCTCCCACAGTATTAATAGGAAAAAACCTCTTATCAGTGTGTTCTGATGGGTAATATAGGTGGGCATGAGCAGATGGATGTGAGAATCCCTCTGTTTATGTGCATCTCTGTGTGTTTTCACTGTGATCTCACAGATCTGATTAGAGACTTTCTGTCCTTATTTGACCTGTCCATTGTTTATTTTGTACTTCTTTCCTTTCTAGCCTTGACCAAGAAGCCTGCAATCGGTTCATGTGCCTGTGAGCATGGGGCAGCGAGCAGCAGACTTTGATAAGGCTGATCTTGGCTAGAATAAACATTTTATCCTTCGGCATCTGAAGTGCCGCAAAGCTGGGGAACATGAAGTGTATCAGGGAGTGCAGCTAACAAATGCATTAAATCCTGCTACAGATGTTTACAAAGCATAGGCAAACCCCATAGACTGCCTTTCAACATCTAATTAAGTTATAACCAAAATAATTTCCTAATGGAAATTCTCTCATTATCTTTCTACAATATATTACTTTCAGCTATCTTGTATACACTTCCTATAAATGCTATATGTGTTTTTATAAGCTAATAGGTACAAGTCCCTATCCTGTCCCAATGACCTGCTCTCCGAGGAGCTCACTCTGTGCTCTGCAGATGTGGGTTGTAACTACAAAGAGGTTATTGGTCTTCTGCCTGCAGGCCAGCTGAGACTTGTATTCCTTTAGACATTCCATCCCTCAGAGATGAGTTGTAAGAAAGGCAAGGATTACATGTGTCCATTACGTTTTGCAGTTGTAAGTGCTTGCAACTGTGAAAACCTTTTCCTGAGGAGAGGAGGTTATCTTTTGTAGTTCACTGGAATAAAGAGGAACAATTTAGGTGATAATAATTCAGAGAAATAACAACTCTGTGGTTTAGATTTTGTTGGAAAACAAACAAACAAACATAAAAAAGAAGAACATCTGAGGAAACTTTGTGCTATAACTGTAGCACAGAAGAGAGCTTTTACAGAGCAATGGATTTGAAGATGTCCTAATTTGCAATGATGAAGCAGCCTCTTTGGCACAACACTAAGTTTTCATTTCCATGCAGGTTGTGTATCTATTTACTGGTGAAACCAGAACTTCCCGTTTTGGGAATACCATGACTGTGGGTCTCTAGAACAAGAGTAGTTCAGTACATATAAATAAACATTATAGGGAACATAGCTTGGTTTAATGTTGAGCTAATAAATGACAACCAAACAATGTCTGAGTCTGGGCTTTTCACAAGTCCAGAGAGCTGGGGCTGTTCAGCCTGGAGAAAACAAGGCTCTGGAGAGGCCTGAGAATGGCCTGTCAGTAGCTACGGGGAGATATAGGAAAGATGGGGACAGACTTTAGCAGGGTCTGCAGTGATGGGATAAGGAAAATGGTTTCAAACTAAAAGGGGATATTTAGATTGTAAAAAGTCTTTTACAGTGAGGGTCATGAAGCAGTGGAATGGGCTGCCCAGAGAGGTAGTGGATGCCCTGTCACTGGAGACACTCAAGGTCAATTTGGATGGGGCTCTGAGCACTTATCCCAGCTGCAGGTGTCCCTGTTCATCACAGGGGTGTTGGACTAGGTGTTCTTTAAGGGTCCCTGCCCCCTCATGCGATTCTGTCATTCTATGATTCCATGAAGTGGTAGGAAGCAGAAGCTTCTCAGAAAATACAACTTTTGTCTCACTAAGATGCTGTGATTATACACTGTTACATGATAGGAGTAATATATATAATTAATCAAGATAATAAATAACTGTTATGGCTCCATGATTGTATTCCTATACCTACGGACATAAAAGTTCGTGTTTGCACATACACAAACCCTCGTTGAAGAGGAGACAAATTTACTAAAAAACCTGTCCTAAATGTGTATTTTCATAGTGTTTCTCTTTTACAATCTTTGTTCCTTTTTCTTTTTACATCCATTACTCTTTTCTCTGTTTTTGCAAAACCACTTGCTTATGTTTCCTACCGCTGTAGAGCTGGTTTCTGCGTCAGACCTGTATTGGTGTAGGCTCCTTGAGCTCTTGTGATGATGCAAGTGGTAACAGTATTATTATCTTGCTAGCATTTGTTGACGGAAACCCCTGCCCTGCAATTTGTTGAGATAGCAGACAGAGCTGTTGTCTCTCAACCAAGGAAGACCTGCTGAATCTTTGTACCAATAAAATATAAGGTGCTGATTGGAATCAGTCACTGAGTATCTGTGGATGTTTGTCTTGTTTCCTTTCGTTTTTGCATCCTAAGAATTTCTTTGTAAGTAGATATTTGCCAGTGTTGAAAATAGAAGCATATTGTTCACAGAATCACAGAATTGTAGAATTATGTAGCATACTTCCGAGAAACTTGCATAAGTAACACAACTCTGAGAAACTCCTGCATACGTAATATACCTCTCGGAATGTTTCTGCATATGGAGCATAAGTTATGCATATAAACTGAAGATCTTTCATGTAGCCATGCATGATAGAAGGATTACCCCCGTGCATCTAGCACTGCTATTAAAGAATGTCTGCTTTCTAACGCTTCAACTTGAGTCTTAGAGAGTTTCCTGATTGGCCATCTCATTGAATCAGTTATCTTCCAGCTAACATTTGTGGGTACCATCTCCAAAACAATACATCTGGAAGTTTTGGAATGGAAGATGGTGAA